>NC_053040.3:269182242-269485272 GCF_002575655.3 Aegilops tauschii subsp. strangulata
ACAACCCGGTTCACCGGAGTCCTGTTAGCCCAGCACTACTGCTCCGGAACACTTGACTGGCCGGCATGTGATTCACTTCGTTCCTGTGTGTGTCCCTTCGGGGAAATGTCACGCGGTGACATCCGGAGTCCTGCCTAGCCTGCTACAGCCCGAGTTCCCGGAGTCCTGTTAGCCCAGAGCTACAGCCCGGATACGCACGCTGCTGACCGACATGCTCGATGTTGATTCATGTATGCCTGTCCCCGTAAGTTAGTGCCACTTTGGGTTCACGACTAGTCATGTCGGCCCGGGTTCTCCGTCATATGGATGCTAGCGACACTATCATATACGTGAGCCAAAAGGCGCAAACGGTCCCGGGCCATGGTAAGGCGACACCCGTGGGAATACCGTGCGTGAGGCCACAAAGTGATATGAGGTGTTACCGGCTAGATCGATGTGACTTGGAATCGGGGTCCTGACAAAAGGCTCTGGTGGTGACGCCGTCGTGGGCTCCGCGGTGACCTCCGTCCTGCCGTCCTGTTGGTCTTGGTCTCGTTGCACCGATATGGAACCTTTTCTTGATGCCTCGGGACTCCTCGCCTACGCTTTCCTTTAGCACCAAAGAGGCAACTGGCACTCAGCACCCGCTGGCGCCCGCCTGGCCTTGGTCGTCATGGCTCACGTCATACAAACCTCGCGAGGTGCCCCTTTGCATAGATATATCCGCTCCTCGGGAGCCGACCTAGCGAGGCTGCCCTTGAGAGGTCTTGCGTCGTCCGCGTCGTGAGGCTTGGCCCCTCGCGAGGGTCTTGAGCTGTTGTTGATGAAGATGGGCCGTACCAGGCCGTTGGTGGAGCCACGCCCTAGGCCGCAGGCAGGCAAGTCTGGGTACCCCCTTTCCCAGGACGGCGACAGTAGCCCCCGGGCCCAAGGCGTGCTCGTACTTGGCTTCGAGGCGAAGCCAAGGGTCAAGTGCGGAGCGCCGTGGGCCCCAAAGCCTGCAGCATCGATTGACGCGTGGCGATTGACACGACATGGGCATCTCCGCTTCCACACGCTGCCTCGGCAACTGTCCCCGACTGACAAAAGGCCGGTGCGCACCGTGGTGCCTTCATTGCCTGCCCTCGTCTTGCTCCAGATCCCCTTTCTTGCTTCTTTCTCCCAAAGACTCTGGATCTGCGCCAACTTCCCCTCGAGCCTGCAATCGATGGCGTCTAGCAAGGCAAAGGCCGCTTCTCCGCCCGCCTGGTACGAGCTGGCTCTGAGCGCGCCCAGCGTTTCGGAGAAGAACCTCGCTGCCATGCTCCTGATGGCGGCAGAGGGCAGCAATGAGAAGGGGAAGACCGCGCTCCGGGCTGGCTCCACCGAGCCAGAGGCCTCAGGCAGCACCTTCTATCACTTTTTCATGAGTAGTGTTGTCGCAGGGCTGGTCCCCCCCTTCTCCGATTTCATCTACGCCGTCCTTAGCCACTATAAGCTGCATGCCCTTCATCTCCACCCCAACTCTGTCCTCCTCCTGCTGATCTTCGCCTTCTATTGTGAGGCGTTCTTGGGGGTGATGCCATCTGTGGCTTTGCTTCGCCACTTCTTCTTCCTCCGGAACAAGGGCAACCATTGCTCGGGGTGCGCCAACTTCGTCGCGGCCAACGGGACCAACGCGACCTCGAAGGCCGGGAAGAAGGCCGAGAAATTCAGGAGCAAGTGGGTCCTCGTGGACGCCAAGTGCTCTCACCCTCGGTTGGTGCTGCCGACCGAGATGCCCGCGCCTCACGACGGGTGGTTCAGCGCGAAGCTCACCGACCCCCGGGCGGTGCAGGTGCTGGAGAAGATGACTGCCGACCTGAAGCCTAACGATCCGAAGGCGTCGAAGTTGATGGGGGCCATGATCGTCAAGGAATTCCTGGTGTAGCATGTAGCTCCACTCCAGGCGCTCGCGCCCCTTGTGGAAGCTTGGAGATGAGGAGGACGACCTCCGCCTGCATCCTGACGCCTTGTCGGAGGAGGATCTGACCGTGGCTATCCGCCTCTTGGTCGGGGACGATCTGGGGTATCCGCCTGACACCCACGTACCCATGTACTGCCGTCTCGATGGGGCGAAGGTTGCTGCCGCCATGTCCGCCTTTGACAGGTGCGGGCTCATTCCGCCGGCGCCTTCTGAGGCCCCGGTGGTGACGGCTCCGGTGATGGTGTCCTCCGATGACTCTTACGAGGAGGAGGAGCAGGACTCGGAGGCGACCCCGGAGGGGACCGGGGAGACCTCCCCTCCGCGCAAGGCCGATCTCCTCCGCGCCCTACCTGATGACGACGACGCCGGCGACCACCCGGTGAGGGAGGTCCTGCTCCCTGCTGGGGTCACCACGAGGTCCAAGGTCACCCCCTTGAAGAAGTCGCCGGCTGAGGTCCCGACGAAGAGCAGATCAGCGCTGATCTCCCGAGGCGAAGCTCCTGCTCTGACGCTGCCTGGTGCTGCCGTCGGGCCGGCTGCCGCTGCCTCATCTGCCCCGGGAGCTCGTGCGCCGGCGCCCCATGCTGCGAGGCCCCGGGGCTCCGTGCTTCTGAAGATGCCGCGGAACTACGCCGCCGTGGACCAGTAAGCACCTAGCCCAGACTTTGTCCTTACTCCTTCTTCTGTCGCTGCTTCCTGATGCTCTCCTCTTGCACCGTCAGGCCGGCGCCAGCGGCGAAGAAGAAGAAAGAGGAGACAGCCGCATCCTCGAGGGCCCAGTAGCCTGGCCTGGCTGCACCCCCTCCGGCGCAGAAGGGCGGCAATGGTGCCCATACTTCTCCCGCTTGGTCTTCGGCCAAACCGGCTCCGGAGGGGCCTATCCCCAGCTTGCCCGTCGATGTTGCCAAGGTTTAGGAGCCCCCAACTTCTCTTCCTGCCGTCATTAGCTCGCAAGTCTTGGCGACGATGCAGCCTTCTCCTCCGGTCGCACCGCTGGCTCGCGATTCTTCCGCTTCGCCCGACACCCTGGAGGGGGCTCTTTCCGCGCCGACGCGGCTTCGGGGTGACCTTCAAGGTGCGGAACGTCGCCTGGTGGCAGGGCTGTCGGCGTTCTGGGAACGGGGGTCCCCAGACTTGCCTGCCTACGGCCCACGGCGTGGCTAAGTCAGCGGGCCGTACGACCCATCTTCATCAATAAGGCATCCAAGACCCTCGCGAGGGGCCAAGCCTCGCGAGGCGGACGACGCAAGACCTCCTCAGGAGCGGCCCCTCTAGGCAGGCTCACGAGGAGTGGAGATATCAAGGCGGGGCAAACCTCACGAGGCTCTCGTGATGTGAGCCATGACGATCGGCACCAGGCGGGCGCCAGCGCGCGCAGCGTCCTTGTTTCCTCTTTGGTGCTAAGGAAGCAAGCGTAGGCGAGGAGTACTGGGGCATCAGGCAAAGGTTGCCATATCGGTGCAACAAGACCAAGACTAGAAGGACGGTAGGACGGAGGTCATCGTGGAGCCCAAGACGGCGTCACCACCAGAGCCTTTCGCAGGCGAAGACCACTTTTATCAGGATAGCTTGTACTAGTTGTCCCCCTTCGAATTTGCCCGCCGTTGTTGGCTCCCTTCCCGCTCAATATTTGGGGAGAGGACCAGGATCTATATAAGTAGAGCTAACCACCATAGTAGGGGAGGGTTCTGATCCACAGAGAATTCTGATCCACAGAGGGTTCTGATCCACGGAGAGTTTTGATCCACAGAGAGTTCTGAGACATAGAGGCATCTCACCCACGCAAGTTCGTCTAGCCACAAGAACACCTCAACCTCAGGAGGCTGTTCTTCCCCTTGTATTGTTCATCATCAGCCCAAGAGGCAATCCACCACCACCACACTAGAGTAGGGTATTACACCACAACGGTGGCCCGAACCAGTATAAATCTCGTGGCTTTCTGTGTTGCGAGTTCGTCGGGTTCGTCCGCGAGATCTTAGCGAGCTAGGGCGTGGATCAGTGGGAGGAAAAGACTTCGCGCGCACCCCAGAGTTCGAACGTTAAGGGTTTGCCGGAACCCCACATCCGACATTTGGCGCGCCAGGTAGGGGTGCGCCGTAGCTTCCCTTCCATCGATCTGTCGCTCTGTCGTCTCCATGGCGGACACTCGCCGCGCTCAAGCTGAGCGCCGGGCTGCCCTCATCGCCCGCGTTGCTCAGACGGCTCCCGTCGGAGGGCCACCTCGTTGTTCTCTGTCTCCCACCGCTAACGCTGCCACCGGCTCGGCGGGGAACGCGCAGCAGGCGTCCTCGCTGCATTTGTCGGTGCGGCATGACGGCCGCACCGCCACTCCGTCGCTGACCCCGGCCGGTTCCTCATCCCACGCACGCCGCGCTCCCATGGAGGCACGGGCCGCGCTCCTCGCGGCAAACGAGCTCCTGCGCTACCGCCCAGTCGACGACCTCTACGAGGAGTGGCTCGACCGCGTCGCCGAGCTCGTCCGCGCCGCAGGGGCTCCCCGGTGCCGTCCCTCTCTTTTCCTCACCCTCCCCCAGCCACAGGCGACGTGGCTCATGGCGTGCCCCCACCACCTTTGCCCCAAGACTGTGCCTTGGTGCCAAGGCGCGCGGCCCCACGGCATGATCCGCCACGTCCGGTGCCCGCGCGCGAAGAGAGGAGCTGCCAAGAAATCCCTCGACCGCGAGAAGCTGCACCTGCGCTCCCCGCGCCGCCTCGCCAAGACCGCGCGCCGCCCGCGGTGGCACCGCGCGAACCTCATCAAGACCAAGCTCCACCTCCAAGGCGGGCCCCGGCAACCACGGCCGGCTGCCACGCCTTCGCCCCCGAGCTGCGTAGCGTCGCCTGTCCAGGCAAGTTCAAGCCGGATCTGCCTCCTCGCTACGACGGCACCGCCGATCCTGCGGAGTTCCTGCAGCTCTACGAGCTGAGCATCGAAGCGGCCAACAGCGACGAGAAAATCATGGCGAACTGGTTCCCTATGGCTCTCAAGGATGGTGCCCGCCCCTGGCTCCTAAACCTGCAGCATGGCTTGATCTCCTCCTGGGATGAGATGCGCGACCGCTTCGTCGCGAACTTCCAGGGCACCCGCAACCGCCCGCTGGCCGCGGGTGACCTGCGCCGCATCAAGAGACCTGGCAGGGCGGCGTATGCTAGGCGTGACCTGAGCGTAGCCCCCGTGCCCAGTCCCCTCGCGCGACTCTCCTGAGGGGAGGTGTTGCGACGAGGCTGGACACTGAGCCCAGAGGCTCCCTGAGGTTGGTACGGCCATGGGGCCGCCCTCAGTTGTTTATCACCAGCGCGGAGCGTAGCGCTTCCGCACTTGCACGGGCATAGCCGCTCCTCGACCATGTCGACTGCCAGCGCGGAGCATGGTGCTTCCACTGGTGCATGAGTGAGGGCTCCCTCTGAGTGGAGCCCCCGGGGCGTGTACAGCCCCGCCCTGACATGTGGCTTGCACGGCAGGGCTAGACGAGGTGTGTCTGGGCACTCGTGAGCCAGCGCGGGACTCACGAGGCCCTACCTCAAGGCGGGTTGCGCCTGGTCTTGATTCTTGATAGCTTCAGCGGTCCTGCGAGATGGTTAGGCAACCTGCGCCGGATGAATCTCCTGAGGCGATCACATGAGAAGGCCGAACACCAACGACCCCAGGAGGTGACATGAACGGGGCCGGCCCGCCAGACAGAGCTCAGTCATTGGATTTATCGATGCTGCACGAACGGACCCGAGCACAGACACAGTGCCTAGCCTACTCATGCGAAGAATCCTAAAGAAAGACAACCGGCGCGCGGCTCCCATGGTAACGAGGGCGGTCGCGGGTGGGGTATCGAAGTACCGGCAGGTAGGTGACAATCATGGAACGACTCAAGCAAAGAGGCAAGTTAGCTCAGATAGATGCAAGAACGATACACGCCACTGTGACGGACCCGAGGGGCCTGGGGATGATGCAGCCCGAGGGGTGCTCCCAACAGAGTAAGCTAAAGATGCAAAAGGATACACATCGCAGGGACAGACCCGTGCGACTTGGGGATAATGCTGCCCGAGGGGCACCCCAACTGAATGAACTGGAAAGAGCCGCCTGATACCATAGCTAGGGCGATGTTGGAGTAGCCGAAGATGCGTGCCGAAGGGTTGTTCCTCATGAGCTGCCAGGGTCCTGAGCCTCGGGAGGCTCCGTGGGCCCCAGGTGGCTCCTGGAGAACCATCGCGATCTCCTCCAGGATGGCGTGATGCCTGGCCTCCTGAGCCGCCGGGATGATCTGCAGATGGCGCTCGAAGGTGACAGCCGCGTTCGGCAAGCCGAATGGCATGCAAACGTAGCTGTGAGGTGGACCCTCGCACCGTCCAACGCGCGAAGGCCAGAAACGTCCCTGAGATGCGGCCCTATTGAGCCCTGGAATGTTGATGCAGACGCGCAGCCCGCCGTCCTCACCAGGATGGGGGGCTGCGCCAGGCGGTGGGCGGCAGTCGCCGAGTATGGTCCTTGCCTCTTGAAGCTCCTGAATTGCCTTGGTGATGAACTCCTGAGCACTAGGCGTTCCACGCCTGGTGCCCTCTTGAGGGAAACGTGCAGCGAAGCACGCCTCCACGTGGTGCCCGAGCGCCTCCCTTGTGACATTAGCTAGGTCTGAGGCCCTCCAGAAGAGAGCCCCCGAGCCCAGCCTGAGGAGGGCGCCGGGCGCACCTTCCTATGCGAGGGAGGGAGGCGCCCCAGCTGTGGGCGTAGGTCCTGAGGTTGTGCCGCTGGAGACGCCGCTGTCCCGAGGCGCTGGGTGGAGTAGCCACTTCTTCTTCTTGGGGATTGCCTCAGGAGGGTACATGGTGCCTTCGTTGTCGGGGTCTTCGGCCGCTGCAGCTTGGTAGGCGCGCTCGAGGGAGCACACCACATCTCTTTCTTCGCACGGTACCGTGATGATGCCGCCGCTCCCTGGCATCTTGAGGACGTTGTAGCCGGTGTGGGTCACTGCAATAAACTTGACCAAGGCTGGATACCCGAGGATGGCGTTGTACGGCAGGCGGATGTGGGCGATGTCGAAGTCGATGAGCTCAGTGCGGTAGTTGTTACACTGGCCGAAGGAGACAGGGAGGCGGACCTGCCCTATTGGGGTGGTGGAGCCGTCGGTCACCCCTGAGAAGGGCTTGGTAGGCTGTAGCTGATCGTATGGCACTTGGAGGCTGTCAAACGTCTCGACGGACAGGACATTGAGCCCTGCGCCGCCATTGATGAGGGTCTTGGTGACTTGAACGTTGCTGATGACGGGTGAGCAGAGCATCGGGAGGGCGCCGGCAGTTGCCGCGCATTTGAGCTGGTCTGATGAGCTGAAGGTGATGGCGCAATTGGACCACCTGAGTGGGCACGTGGCCTCGAGCCTGGGAAGGGCCACGTTCACCTCACGAGCAAACCGCTTGAAGATACGTTGAGAGGATGGAGCTTGAGCGTCACCCAAGATGCAGGCGATGGCATGAGGCTCTTGGAAGCCCCCAGCCCCCTCGTCTTGATGATGGTCGTTGTTCCTCCTTGGTGGTGGCGGCAGCGGAGGGAGGCCGGCGTTGCCCCGAGGATGGTCCTCACGAGGCTGGTCCCTCCAGGCGCCTTCGCGAGGCTGGTCCTGCCAGTGGTCCTCACGAGACCGGTCGTGCCACTCCTGGCGGGGGCCGCGGTCGTCCCAGCGTCCCCCACTTTGTCCTCATCCTCGGCCGTAGCCCCGGTCGTTGCGCTCGGGGCGTCGACTGAAGCGCCCATTGCAGATGGTGCTGAGCTCCTGACAGTCGCTGGTGTTGTGGCTGTGAATGTTGTGGAAGGCGCAGAATGGGCGGTTGGCCTTGGACAACTCGGGGTGGTCCCGGCCGCATTTCGTATCCGGCTCAGCCGCGAGCACGACTACTCCCTTGCGCTTCACGTCCTTGATCTTGGCCTTCTTGTCCTCCTGTCGATAGCTGGTAGCTCGAGGAGGGAAAGGCGCCCTTCCTCAGCTCTTGCACACTTGGTTGCCATGTTGAACATCTCTAGGGTCGTGCATAGTTCCTCATGGATGGCGAGCTCTTCCTTTATCTTGACATCATGGACACCATCGGAGAATGCGGAGATAATGGCCTCGTCCATCACCTTGGTAATCTTGAGGCGAACGCTGTTGAAGCGCTGGATGTACTTCTGCAGAGTTTCTCCTAGCTGCTGCTTGATGCGCCGCAGGTCACCCGCGGCAGGCGGGCGGTCGCGAGTGCGCTGGAAGTTGGCGACGAAGCGCTCGCGCATCTCGCCCCAGGAGGAGATCGATCCCATGGGCAGGTTCAAGGGCCATGAGCGCGCGCCATCCTTGACGGCCATGGGGAACCAATTCGCCATGACCTTCTCGTCGCCATTGGCTGCCTCAATGCTCAGCTCGTCGAGCTGCAGGAACACCGCGGGGTCGGGGGTGCCATCATAGCGCGGAGGCAGGTCTGGCTTGAAATTGCCGGGCCAGACGACGCTGCGCAGTTTGGGAGTGAAGGCACAGCAGCCTGCTGTGGTCACCGGAGCCTGCCGCGGAGGCGGAGCCTGGTCTTGATATCCTTGCGCTGCTGCGGCAGGCGGCATGCGGTCTCGACGTAGTGGTGCTGGGAGTGCAGGAGCGTTTTCTTGCGGCTGAGGGACTTCTTGGCAGCTCCCTTCTTCGCGCGCGGGCGCCAGGCATGGCGGGTCATGCCGCGGGGCCGCGCGTCTTGGTGCGAGGGCAGTGGCTTGATGCGGAGGTGGTGGAGGCGCTCCGTGGGCGACGTCGCCCGCTGCTGGAGGTGGTCGAGGTAGCGAAAGGGACGGTGCAGGAGAGCCCCCAGCGGCTCTGACGAGCTCGGCGATGCGGTCGAGCTAGTCGTCGTAGAGGTCGTCGACTGGACGGTAACGCAGGAGCTCGCGTGCCATGAGCAACGCAGCCTGCGCGTCCGAGGGCGCGCGACGAGCGTGGGACGATGAGCCAGCCGGAGTCAGCGATGGGGTGGTGGTGTGTCCGTCTTGCCGCACGGAGGGGTGCAGCGATGAAGCATGCTGCTCGTTCTCTACATTGCCGGTGGCGGCATTGGCAGCGGGTGATGGAGAACGGCAGGGAGATCCGTCGACGGGCGCCGTCTGAGCGACGCGAGCGGCGAGGGCGGCACGACGCTCAGCATGGGCTTGGCGACCGTCAACCATGGATCCGGTGGAGCAGCGGAGCGCGGATCGACGGAAGAAAGGCTTCAGCGCACCCCTACATGGCGCGCCAAATGTCGGATTCTGGGTTCTGGCAAACCCTCGAGGTTCGAACACTGGGGTGCGCACAAAGATCTCTCTCTCTCCCTAGCTCGCTCTCGCAACAATCTCAAGGCCTAGCTCGACGAACCCGAAGAACAAGAGACACGAGGGTTTATACTGGTTCGGGCCACCGTTGTGGTGTAATACCCTACTCCAGTGTGGTGTGGTGGATTGCCTTGTTGGCTGGGGATGAACAAGTACAAGGGATGAACAGCCTCCTGAGGAGAGGTGTTCTTGAGCTCGGTGAGCTTGTGTGTTGAGGATGATCTGAATGATCCGTCTCCAGATGAGTTCCCAGATCAGTTGCCTCCTATGATGGTGGCTAGTCCTATCTATAGAGGCCTTGGTCCTCTTCCCAAATATTAGACGGGAAGGGATCCCATAATGGCCAATTTGAAGGGGAACAACTAGTACAAGTTATCCTGACAAAAGGTGGTCTTCGCCTGCCAAAGGCTCTGGTGGTGACGCCGTCATGGGCTCCGTGGTGACCACCGTCCTGCCGTCCTATTGGTCTTGGTCTCGTTACACCTATATGGAAACCTTTGCTTGATGCCTCGGGACTCCTCGCCTGCCCTTGCCCCTTTAGCACCAAAGAGGCAACTGGCACTCAGCACCCACTGGCGCCCGCCTGGCCTTGGTCGTCATGGCTCACGTCATACGAACCTCGCGAGGTCCCCTTTGCATAGATATCTCCGCTCCTGGTGAGCCGACCTAGCGAGGCTGCCCCTGAGGAGGTCTTGCATCGTCCGCCTCGCGAGGGTCTTGAGCGGTTGTTGATGAAGATGGGCCGTACCAGGCCGTTGGTGGAGCCACGCCCTGGGCCACAGGCAGGAAGTCTGGGTACCCCCGTTCCCAAGACGCCTACACATTGGGTGTGTGACCATAGAAGATTTTATTCATGTAAACAGAACAACAATTATTCTCTGACTTAAATGAATAACCGTATTGCAATAAACATGATTCAATCATATTCATGCTCAACGCAAACACCAAATAACATTTATTTAGGTTCAACACTAATCCCGAAGGTAGAGGGAGTATGTGATGGTGATCTTATCAACCTTGGAATCACTTCCAACACACATCGTTACCTCGCCCTTAACCAGTCTCTATTCATTTTGCAACTTCGGTTTCGAATTACTAATCTTAGCAGCTGAACCGGTATCAAATACCCATGGGCTACTTTGAACACTAGTAAAGCACACATCAATAACACGTATATCAAATATACCTTTGTTCACTTTGCCATCCTTCTTATCCGCCAAGTATTTGGGGCAGTTCCGCTTCCAGTGACCATTCCCTTTGCAGTAGAAGCACTCAGTTTCAGGCTTAGGTCTAGCTTTGGGCTTCTTCACGGGAGTGGAAACTTGCTTGCCATTCTTCTTGAAGTTCCCTTTCTTTCCCTTGCCCTTTTTTTGAAAGTAGTGGTCTTGTTAACCATCAATACTTGATGCTCTTTCTCGATTTCTACCTTCGCTGATTTCAGCATCGTGAAGAGCTTGGGAATCATTTTCGTCATCCCTTGCATATTATAGTTCATCACGAAGTTCTAGTAATTTGGTGATAGTGACTAGAGAACTCTGTCAATCACTATTTTATCTGGAAGATTAACTCCCACTTGATTCAAGCGATTGTAGTACCCATACATTCTGAGCACATGCTCACTAGCTGAGCTATTCTCCTCCATCTTGTAGGCAAAGTATTTGTCAGAGGTCTCATACCTCTTGACACATGCATGAGTCTGAAATACTAATTTCAGCTCCTGGAACATCTCATATGCTCCACCGCATTCAAAACGTTTTGCAGCCCCGGTTCTAAGCCGTAAAACATTGCACACTAAACTATCAAGTAGTCATCATACCGAGCTTGCCAAACATTCATAACGTTTGCATCCTCTCCTGCAATAGGTTTGTCACCTAGCGGTGCATCAAGGACATAATTCTTCTTTGCAGCAATGAGGATAATCCTCAGATCACGGACCCAGTCCGCATTATTGCTACTATCTTCTTTGAACTTAGTTTTCTCTAGGAACATATAAAACACATAGGGGAGCTACAATGCGAGCTATTGATCTACAATTTAATTTGCAAATACTATCAGGACTAAGTTCATGATAAATTAAGTTCAATTAATCAAATTACTTAAGAAATCCCACTTAGATAGACATCCCTCAAGCCATCTAAATGATACGTGATCCAAATCAACTAAACCATGTCCGATCATCATGTGAGATGGAGTAGTCATCAATGGTGAACATCTCTATGTTGATCATATCTACTGTATGATTCACGTTCGATCTTTCGGTCTCCAGTGTTCCGAGGCCATGTCTGTACATGCCAGGCTCATCAAGTTTAACCCGAGTATTCCGCATGTGCAAAACTGTCTTGCACCCGTTGTATGTGAACGTAGAGTCTATCACACCCGATCAGCACGTGGTGTCTCAACACGACGAACTGTAACAATGGTGCATACTCAGGGAGAACACTTTTACCTTGAAATTTAGTGAAGGGATCATCTTATAATGCCACTTCCATACTAAGAAAAATAAGATGCATAAAAGGTAAACATCACATGCAATCAAAATACATGACATGATAAGGCCATCATCATCTTGTGCTTTTGATCTCCATCTCCAAAGCATCGTCATGATCTCCATCGTCACCGGCTCGACACCTTGATCTCCATCGTAGCATCGTGGTCGTCTCGCCAACTATTGATTCTACAACTATTGCTAACTCATAGCAATAAAGTAAAAGCAATTACTTGGCGTATGCATTTCATTCAATAAAGAGTCAACTATAGGCTCCTGCTGGTTGCCAGATATCTTACAAAACATGATCATCTCACAAAATAATGTATATCACATCATGCCTTGACCATATCACATTACAACATACCCTGCAAAAACAAGTTAGACGTCCTCTACTTTGTTGTTGCAAGTTTTACGTGGCTGCTATGGGTTTCTAGCAAGAACTGTTCTTACCTACGGCAAAAACCACAATGGTGTTTCGTCAAATTTTCTGTTTTAACCTTCTTCGAGGACCAGCCATAGTCAAATTCCATTCAACTAAAGTAGGAGAAACAGACACCCGCCAGCCACCTTTATGCAAAACTAGTTGCATGTCAGTAACCGGTCTCATGTGCGTGGACATGTAAGGTTGGTCCGAGCCGCTTCATCCCAGTATTCTGCCAAATCAAAATAGGACGTTGGTGGTAAGCAGTATGACTATCACTGCCCACAACTCTTTGTGTTGTACTTGTGCATATCATCTATGCATAGACCTAGCTCTGATACCACTATTGGTAAATGTAGCATGCAATTTCAGAAAAATTCCTATGCTCATGTAAGATCTATCAAGGAGATGCATAGCAACGAGGGGAAGAGTGTGTCTTCGTACCCTCGTAGACCGAAAAGCGGAAGCGTTTGATAATGCGGTTGATGTAGTCGAACTTCTTCTAGCTCTGACCGATCAAGCACCGAACATACGGCACCTCCGAGTTCTGCACACGTTCAGCGCGATGACGTCCTTCGCTGTCGGAGAAAACAAACAGGGG
Organism: Aegilops tauschii subsp. strangulata; assembly: GCF_002575655.3. Taxonomy (NCBI): domain Eukaryota; kingdom Viridiplantae; phylum Streptophyta; class Magnoliopsida; order Poales; family Poaceae; genus Aegilops; species Aegilops tauschii. The sequence goes on from NC_053040.3 coordinate 269,194,983, forward strand.
CATATATTTTCCCCTGACTCGTGCATGGATAATGGAGATACAAGCGCATGTATAAGGTTATAAGCCAAAGTACAAGAGACCAAGATCTTCAAAGGATCAACATGCAGATCAAGAGCAGGAAAACCAAGCCAAGGAAGCAAGGAGCCACCGGGAGTAAAGCCTCCCTTGCCGGGTGGACGAGCCTGGCGAGGACGGGGTTACCGCCGGAAGAAAACCCCCAAGACGCCCCGGCAAGGCCTGCCGGGACTCACGGAGCAAAAACCACCTCACCACGACGCACGTCATCAATCAGTGTGGTGCCAAGCTGCAAAGTGACTAAGTGGCAGCCATTTGCCACTTGGCGGCCTCTTTCTACAGAAGATACCTACAGATGACACCCGTCCTGCGGCGTGTCGAGCGAGCAGGCGAGAAGCTGGCGAGATAGCCCGGCAAGGCTTGCCGGGCGAGCGGCGATGTGACATCGAGCGGAGCATTTAATGCGCTCTGTCAGCCTGCAAAGGTAGGTATGATAGCACTATTTGCTATCTTATCAGTGCATAATGACTGATTTGCCACTCTGGTGACCCCTTAGCCTATAAAAGGAGGCCCATGGCAACCTTAGAAAGGGTTGGACCCCGGATTGGCTAGTCCACACCCTCATATTTCATACGCACATAGCCATTTCGTCCTCAGGCGACCCTGTGGGGCAAACGCGCTACGGCCACCACCATTTTGCCAACATCAATCCACCAAAGCAGGAGTAGGGTTTTAGGCTCGCGGCGGCCCGAACCTGGGTAAAATTGCTTGTGTGATCTTTGTCGTGCTGCCCCGCGCTCTTCTGCTCTTTGTGCAATGTGACATCCCCCTGCCGAACCAGCAAGGGACCTTTGGTCCATAGGTGGCCGTGGTTTCCCACGACATCTTTGGCGCGCCAGGTAGGGGGATCACTTGCGCTAACCCAAAGGCGTTAGCAGCGCGCCATATCTATGATAGTCCACCCGAAGTTTTTGGGCGTCGGTGGCGCCTGCAAAGGCACGAAGACCAAGCGGGGCCTCCCCCACGCCCACCTCATCCATGACCACGTCCCGCCGTGGCCGCAACTACGACGGAGATCATACCGGCGGTGATTTGCTCCTCCCAGTGACCCATGCAGTGTGACGCGTGACCGCCGCTCGGACGCCGTCTGGAGAAAAGGGACAAGGCGCGCGGGTGGGAGGTTCCTCTTTTCCGCCCCTCCCCTTCGTCAGTAACCAACCCGCTTTGACCCTGGCATCACCAATGTCGATGACTACCGTGCGGTACTCGGTTCATCATTTACCCTATTTTGGGAAATCCTGAGTGGAGCACTGCTACCTCTTGAGCACTGCGTTGGTTTTCCCTTGAAGAGGAAAGGGTGATGCAACAAAGTAGCGTATGTATTTCCCTCAGTTTTTGAGAACCAAGGTATCAATCCAGTAGGAGGCCATGCTCAAGTCCCTTGCACCTACACAAAAATATGAGAACCTTGCAACCAACGCGATAGAAGGGTTGTCAATCCCTTCACGGCCACTTGAAAAAGTGAGATCTGATAGAGATGATAAGATAATATTTTTGGTATTTTTATGATAAAGATTAAAAGTAAAGATTGCAAAGTAAACAAAGATAGAAATAGCTTGTTGACGGGAGATTAATATGATGGAAAATAGACCCGGGGGCCATAGGTTTCACCAGTGGCTTCTCTCAAGATAGCATAAGTATTACGGTGGGTAAACAAATTACTGTCGAGCAATTGATAGAAAAGTGCATAATTATGAGAATATCTAGGCATGATCATGTATATAGGCATCACGTCTGCGACAAGTAGACCGACTTCTGCCTGCATCTACTACTATTACTCCACACATTGACCGCTATCCAGCATGCATCTAGAGTATTAAGTTCATAAGAACAGAGTAACGCATTAGGTAAGATGACATGATGTAGAGGAATAAACTCATGCAATATGATAGAAACCCCATCTTTTTATCCTCGATGGCAACAATACAATACGTGTCGTTTCCCCTACTGTCACTGGGATCGAGCACCGCAAGATTGAACCCAAAGCTAAGCACTTCTCCCATTGCAAGAAAGATCAATCTAGTAGGCCAAACCAAACTGATAATTCGAAGAGACTTGCAAAGATAACCAATCATACATAAAAGAATTCAGAGAAGATTCAAATATTGTTCATAGATAATCTTGATCATAAACCCACAATTCATCGGATCTCGACAAACACACCGCAAAAGAAGATTACATCGAATAGATCTCCAAGAGAATCGAGGAGAACTTTGTATTGAGATCCAAAGAGAGAGAAGAAGCCATCTAGCTAACTATGGACCCGAAGGTTTGAGGTAAACTACTCACACATCATCGGAGAGGCTATGGTGTTGATGTAGAAGCCCTCTGTGATCAATGCCCCGTCCAGCGGAGTGCCGGAAAAGGCCCCAAGATGGGATCTCATGGGTACAGAAGGTTGCGGCAGTGGAATTATGTTTTCGTGGTGCTCTTCGATGGTTTGGGGGCACGTAGGTATATATAGGAGGAAGAAGTAGGTCGGTGGAGCCACAAGGGGCCCACTAGGGTGGAGGGCGCGCCCAGGGTGGGTAGGTGCGCCCCTTGCCTCGTGGCCTCCTCGTTGGTTGCTTGACGTCCACTCCAAGTCCTCTGGATCACGTTTGTTCCAAAAATCACGCTCCCGAAGGTTTCATTCCGTTTGGACTCCATTTGATATTCTTTTTCCGCGAAACACTAAAATAGGCAAAAAAACAGCAATTTGGGCTGGGCCTCCGGTTAATAGGTTAGTCCCAAAAATAATATAAAAGTGTATAAATAAGCCCCTTAAACATCCAAAACAGAATATATAATAGCATGGAACAATAAAAAATTATAGATACGTTGGAGACGTATCAAGCGCTGGTATGAATCAATTGGTCGATGCCCCGGCAAGCGCGCTCCGGCAAGGCCGTCTGCATTGGCTTGATCCATGCGGCAGCTGTCGTCAAGCTACTCGAAAGGAGTGGGGGGGAAGGAAAGGGACCGGAAGAAGCCCGACACCATACCCCATTGCCGCGAGACACACATCACGTGTATTGGCCGCTGCCGAGAACCAGAGAGTTGTTCGCACTACAGGAATCAGGCACTTTGCCATCTGCCATGGCCGACAGCAAAGGCATGCCTGGCTGATGGCAAGGGCCTTTGCCGTCAGCCAGCAGACGACAACATGTCCTGCTGAATAAGCTACGGCAAAGGCCTCTTTTCCGTCTGCTGGTGGACGGCAAAGATGAAATGGTGTTTGCCGTCCACCAACAGACGACAAAGACCCTGGACGGCACACGTGGCAGGTTAGGTCCGTTAGGGGGTTAACGGCGTGCCAGCAAACGGCAAAGACCTTTGCATCTTTGCCGTCCACCAGCAGACGGCAAAGTGCCCATATAGGCCAGCCCAGGTAGCTGCCACGTGGCACGCTATGCAGTCTGCTGGCAGACGGCAAAGATGCAAAGGTCTTTGCCATCTGCGAGCAGACGGCAAAGCAACCATATCGGCCAGCCCAGTGCCCCCAGGTTGCACAGGTAGCAGCCACGTGGCAGCTTTGCCGTCTGCTGGCTGATGGCAAAGAGCCTGTACAACCCCTATTTTTCTGCTTTTTTCTTAAATTCATTCAATTTGACAAAATTTCACAGATATATATATAACAAGTTTCCAACAACATATATATAACAAGTTTCCAAGAACATATAACAAGTTATCCAACAACATATCCAACATAAAATGGTTTCGTCCATACATACATATCCAACAACAAGTTTGCAACAAGTTTCCAAAAACATAAAAGAAGCACAAGGAGAATAGTAGACTCAATGATCGCAAGCTCCTCATCTAAAGCAAATCTGCAAATTAGGAAAGATGGAAGTTAGAAGAAGAAGAAGACTAGCTAGAAGAAAAAGAAGAAGTAAAAGAAGAAGAAAAAGAAGAAGAATTTATCTTCTCTTTCTTTTTCTCCTCTCCTCTTCTTATCTTCTTCTTCTAACTAAGGTAGGTAAAAATGCCATTTTTTAGCTAAGCTAGGTAAAAATGCTAAGTGTGTAGGTCATTTTAGAGCTATGCTAGGTAAATAGGTCATTTTAGAGCTAACCTAGGTAAAATGGATCATATTGGAGCTAACCTAGGTAAACTTGGTCATTTTGGAGCTAACCTAGCTAATTATGCCATTTTTGAGTTAACTAAGCATATTATGCCATTTTTGACATAAGTAAGCTAATTATAGGTCTTTATTGAGCTTACCCACATAACTAAGCATATTAGAACTAATTTAGCATTTTAGAGCTAACTTAGGTCATTTTGGAGCCAACTTAGGTAAATTGATCATTTTGGAGCTAATTAGGCTTATTATGTCATTTTCGAGGAAAATAAGCTAACTATATGACATATATGAGGTTACCAAGATTGTTATGCCATTTCAAACCTAAGTAAGCTAATTATGCCATTTTTTACATAAGTAGGCTAAGTGTATGTCATTATTGAGCAAACCTAGGTAACTAAGCATATTAGAGATAACTTAGCATATTAGAGCTAACTTAGGTCATTTCGGAGGAAACAAAGCTAAGTATAGATCATTTTGGAGCTAAGTAAGCTAATTATGTCATTTTGGAGGAAGCTAAGCTAAGTCTAGGTCATTATGGTAAGCATTTAGGAGGAAATAAAGCTAAGTCTAGGTATTTATGCATTTCGTAAGAAAAACACTAGAGAAAACTTACCGTCAACATGGAGGTGTAGGACCTGTCGGTTTGTGCCAGTGCTAGACGGAGAAGGACCGGTCGGGTTCGGGGTTGCGCTAGTGCGAGACGGAGAAGGATCGGTCGATGCTTGTCAGGAGGCATGCTGCACCAAAGATCATTTGCAATGTCTCATTAGCATGATGCAATTGAAATGTGAATACTAGTAACTAATGACCATTCAAATGAAACTCACTATGTCCGCTATACCAATCTGGGGCAACGACGGAGGGGTCTGACCGTTTTTGTCGGACACAGACTGCACATTTTGTTTTCACGAGTCAGTCATATTAGTTAGTAATGAAACGAACATTGTGTGCATGATTTGGCTAATATGCAGGAGAAACTTACCACGAGGAGCTCGTATAGGGCCCGGTGAGACGCGTCGTTCTGGTTCCTCTCCGCCTCCAATAGACTAGTCGTCCTCTCCTCCAAATCCCTCTCCCTATGATGAGCCTGCCTGTTTGCCTCCGCCAAAAGCTCCTGGGCCCTAGCCTCGATGGTGAGCTCCATTGGCCGTGGTCGAGGCCCTATCTCAGGAAGAGAGCTCGTCCGACGCTTCTTGATCTCCGAGAGAGTCATAGGACAACGTATCAGTCCATTCCCAATGGCTACCGAGCCATGCTTCCTCCCGTCACCAGAGAGCATCACGAGCTCTGGATCAAAAGCACTCCGGCTCGGGTTGAAGTCCTCCCCTTTCGTCACCTTCCCAAAGTCTTTGTACCTCACAAGCTTGTTGTGGGAGGAGATGTTGGTGAAGCTCTCTGGATGATCGAGGTCAGACTCAGAGAATGCCTTGGCCTTCTTGAACGGGGCAGTATGGGCCATGACATAGAGGTCGTACAGCGGTGGCACGTCCTTCTTGTTGTGTCACGCCTAAAAGAGAGGAACAACACATTAGTTAGGCTCAAGCTAGCATGAAGAATGAAATTGCATGAATCGTTAAGGGCTCAAACCACATACCCAGTGATCCCCGTACTCAAACCGGTTGGAGCTCCCTTGATGGTGTGGCACACCTTGCATTTGGGCACGCTTATCCCTGGGCTTGTAGTGGTCGGCTAGCCATTGGGGAGAGCACCACTCATCCACCAACGCCTCTCAACAGTCCATCCTATCTTTACACCATCTCGGGGGCACCTAAGTTAAGCAAAGAGAAATTTCAGCGCTACGCCTATGAATGAAATCAAGGAAACTAAGTACAAGGCCTTAAGAATAGGTAATTACCTTTATGTACTTCTCCTTACTCAAATACTTGGCGAGGCACTTCTTCTTGGCCCTCCTAATGTTAGTTGAGGCATAGTAGTCTCGTATAGCCTGCACCCTAGCCTCGTGCCGTAAGTTCTGAAGTAGGCGCTTGCACTCTGCTTCAAGAACCCTAGCTGCCTCCGCCTCGTGTTCCTCAGTACACCTGTAGAAGGTCTGCAATCGAACAAGACAACACTGATTAGTACAATCACTAGGTACGGTTGATTTTTAATTCTGTGAAGGAGAAATTAGCCAAAACCGGCGCCTTGCAATGTCGGCCACCGTTTCGCACAAGACACCGTCGACCCTCTCCTCCAGTGGGTTCGGGGCAGCCACGTACAGCTCCCAGCTCATTGCTAGCTGTGGAACCTGACCCTCACCGGGCAACGTGACCCACCCCGGGAAGTGGTGCCGGCAAAGCACACCAAGGACCCGGTTGGGCTTGTGGACACCACTGCCGTATTTCCAACCCCTGCAGTATGACAAGGCCAACACATCAGATATTAATTTGAAGAAACATGAAGGACAAAGGTTAAAAAGAGTACATGCACTTACTTCTCCCCGTTAGGCTCAATCAACCACCTCTGATCCCGGGTCGCCGGCACGGCCGGGAGCTTCCTACCACCACGCTGGTAGACCTTCTTGCCCCCCTCAACCAGCTCGCCCTCGCTATAACTATCGTCAGACCAGATCTGCTCGCCATCAACATGGCCACTAGTCTCCGGAGTCACGTGGGACAAAGACTTTGGGACCGGAGTCTCGTGGGACGAAGACTCTGGGGCCCGAGTCTCGTGGGCGAAGGCTCGGCGACCCGAGGCTCGTCGGCCTGAGGCTCGTGGACTGGAGTCTGAGATGGTTCCAAGTCTGACGGGTCCACCTGAGAGGGAGCACTCCGGTGGTCCAGAGAATCAGCTGGGGGTGGCGGCGAGGAAGGCCCAGCAGCCTTCCTACCTCTCCCGCCGCCACGTCCACCTCTAGCTGCCCTCTTGGGCTTCCCCCGAACTCTCCCGGCCAAAGAAGAAGCGCTCGCCGGTGTCATCATGCTATCTACCAGCGCTCTCTGAAGGTGCTGGGGTGGAATAATAGCACCCCTCCCAGCACGCCCCGAGGAAGGAGGCTCGGAGCGCTCTCGACCCGCGCCCACCATCTGTCAACACCTGCAATGACAAAGAGTAGATGAAACTAGTACAACATAAACATAATAAAATATTTAACTGTGTACCATCATCATGAACATAATAAAATATTTAAGTGTGTTGGGGTCGGGGGTGCCATGTCGGGGTCGGGGTGCTGTGTCGGGGTCGCGGTGTCGGGGTGTCGAGGCGGGATTGGGTTGTCGTGTCGGGGTCGGGGTGTCGGGGTTAGGGGGTTGGGCGACCCTCGACCCCTCGATCCTCGACCCCTAGACCCTCGACTCCTTTTTCCCTCGATCCTCGATCCCTCGACCCCTTTTCCCCTCGACCCCTCGACACCTCGATCCTCGACCCCTAGACCCTCGACTCCTTTCCCCCTCGATCTTTCTTGTTTATTCTTAAAAAACAGAATAAAACCTAAACTAAACTATAAACTAAATGTAACCTAAACTAAACTAAATGTAACCTAAACTAAACTAAATTAACCTAACCTAACCTAAAATAAACTCGACGACCCCTCGACCCCTCGGCGACCCTCGCTCCTGTTCTTCTTCTCCTTCTTTATTTTCCTTTTCCCCCTCCTCCTTTTTCTTCTTCTCCTTCCTTCTTTTCCTTCTTCCTCTTGTCTTCTGTTTCTTCTTCATCTTCCTTATTTTTCTTTTTCCTCTCCACTTCTACTTTTTCTTCTTTTCTTCTTAATATAAAAACTAACCTAAAATCTAACCTAAAATCTACTAACCAAAAATATACTAACCTAAAAAATGCAACTAAGGCTGTGTTTGATAGCAAAGTATCACTTAAACTGAAGTATTGAAAAACTACAATATTTTTGTCTATAGGTACTAGATACTCTATTTTTTGATATATCAAAGTATTTTGAAGTATTGTCAATACGTAGACCTATTTGGTCAGTGCTGTATGGAGCAAAGTAAATTAGCTAGCCATTTGATAGCAGTTGGAAACATGCGTGTTCCTAGCAAGCTACCCGTTGCAAACTGAAAGGCCATGCACAAAGACCACCAGCATGCATAAACAGGTTGATTTATTGATCATCATCATCACTTATCAATGGTTTGGTTGATTAGTTGGGTATGGACCCTCGTGTGTTGTGGCTGGCACCAATGGGAAAATATCGCACCAGGAAGAGGAGCAGTAGGTTAGCTCTGCAGCCAGAAGACAATGTACCGTGGCAGAGCAACAGATGTTATGACTGGCACCGCGCTCGGCTAGCAGGCTGCAACTGTACGAGAAGATAACATGAGGCATTTCTTTCGCTAGCTCGGTTCTAAAAAAAGAGGTCCAGGGTTCTTTCTTAAATACAGAGAAAAAATTATGGTTTTGCCAATACTACAGTATTAAAAACACAATTTTTAGTGATACACAAACGGCTCACGGTAAATAAAACCATGGTAATCTCAAAAACTACAGTATTCTACAAATATTTAGAAAAAACTGAGCTATCAAACGGGGCCTAAATCAACTAACCTAATTAAAGCAATTAAATCTACTAACCTAAAGCAACTAAATTAACTAACCTAAATCAACTATCCTAAAGCAACTAAATCAACTAACCTAAATCAACTAACCTAAATCAACTAACCTAAAGCAACTAAATGTACTAACCTAAAGCAACTAAATGAACTAACCTAAATCAACTAACCTAAAGCAACTAAATCGACTAACCTAAATCAACTAACCTAAAGCAACTAAATGTACTAACCTAAAGCAACTAAATCAACTAACCTAAAGCAACTAAATCAACTAAAACAACAAGAAAAAAGGGCAGAACCTCACCAGGAGGCGGAGCGGCGACGGGCGCCGAGGCGCCCGGCGGCCTTGGGGGTCGGGGCGGTGGGGGTCAGCGGCGGCGGGGGCAGTGGGGGTCGGCGGCGGGGGTGGCTCGGCACGTGGGACGGCGCGGTGAGGGGAGAGAGACAGAGGGGAGAGAAAGAGGATGGCGCGGGCGCTGAACTTTTTTGTTAGGTCAAATCTCTTTGCCGTCTGCTAGCAGACGGCAAAGAGCCTAGGTAGTGGGGTGGGGCCGAGGGGAACATCCGTTAGGTGGGCCACTTTCTTTGCCGTCCGCTAGCGGACAACAAAAAGGCTTTGCCATCTGCTAGCAGACGGCAAAGAAAGTGGCCGTTAAGTTCTTCTCATTAGTGGGCCACCCACCCTCTTTGACGTTTGCTAGCTGACGGCAAAGCTTCTATGCCGACAGCTAGCAGACGGCAAAGAGCAGGCTGACGACAAACATGATCTTTGCCGTCAACGCTTTCTTTGTTGTCAGCTTTCCTTTAGCTTATGGCAAAGAGCTTCTTTGCCGTCAACTAGCAGACGGCGAAGAGCAGGTTGACGGCAAAGATCATGATTCCAGTTGTGTTGTTTGGTTTCCATCCCTCCGGACATCATGAGCACACTAGGTGCACGTGGCCCGGCAAAAGGAAAAGGAACAAAAAAACAAAAGCTAAGTCTATACCTTTGCTCCTTGTTGATGCATTTTAGATTTGTTGCGATCATTTATCCCTTAGCTTTAGTAGGCGTTCGTATTGTGAAAACCCTCATGTGATGGAACCTTGGCTAGTTTCTTCATTCACACAATCATCCCGTCTTGAGCCATGCTCATGTGACGAGAGGCTGCGTCAAGATCTACCAGGGAAAAACCTGCCGGGACGCATCCACGCCAAGATGAGTGTTAAGGGCCAGACCCTTACGACAATCGCGGCAATATGATACTGGCAGGCATCCATAACAGATATAGGGATTGATCGTACGAACACAAACACATAAGCTCAAAGGGATAAACGCACATTTAGAATTCCACATAGGGTATCAGTTTCACGCAAACACAAATAATACAGTGCCTAAACACCAAGCATATGTCATGTCTTGTTACAGGATAACACGAGAGAAATAATGTCTCGCCACTTGGTCCAACAAACTTCGCTAAGCTTTTGGGTTGCGGAGGACCTTGGCGGCCCGAGAGGCAGCTTTCTCCTTGGCGGCTGCGACGTAGGTGCCCGCTGGCGGCTTCCTGAACTCATCGTCAAGGTCGAGATCCGGATGGCGGCAAGCGATGTTGCTCAAGACCATGAGGAGGGCATCGTGAGCAAGCTTCCGAGACTCAACCTCGAAGTGCTTGGCTCTCCCCTCCTCGTGCACCTTCAGCTTGTCGATCAGCTCGTTGAAGAAGACTCCTAGCTTGGCACTAGGAGCCTCATGCCTGCTGACCGAGAAAGCTGGCCCATCCACGCCCATCACTACAGTTTGGGCAGCAAGGTGCATGGCGATGTCGATCAGGCTCCTAATCCAAAGATCAACCTGCTCGGATTGATTCTTCAGTTTGTCTTCCGCAACTTTCCGGAGAAGATGGGTAGTTTCCAGATCCTTGGACAACAGTTGTTGACGGGATTCGCTGGACTCTGCCGCACTCTCCAAGGAGCCGATCCTGGCTTTCAGATCTGTGATGGTGCCATGGGCGGTCTCAAGGCTTTGGACCTTTGAGGAGAGCTATGACTGCACGTTGGTCAGGAGAACCTACGCCTTCCGTGTTTCTTCTTTGAGTGCCTCCACCTCCTTGGTGCTCCCGGTAAGGTCCTCGGTCAGCTTAGCCACCTGCTAGTCGAAGTCAGTCTTGGCGGCAGACGCGGCAACCAGATCTTCTGTGAGCTTCTTCATCTGAGAGGCAGAGTCAGTGGCAAGGGCGTCCAGTGCAGCTCCGTGCTTGTCTTCCAGCTCTTTGGCACACTGCTGCATAAGAGCCTCCAGCTCGTCATCCTTGGCGCGAAGGGTGGCCTCGAGCTTCTCCTCCCGGCGGGAGATCTCCTACTCTCTGGCGTCTAGGAGTGCCTTGCAGTCCGCCAGACGGGTCTAACGGGCCATGACGTCTTCCCTTGTCATCAGGAGCGTCTCTTGCTGCCTCAGGAGCACCTTGAACTGCTTATCGTGCCATTCACGCAGCTCCAAGCATTTGTCCTTCAGCTTCTGGTCCACTTTGCTGGCGGACTCACGCTGCTCCTTGAGCGTCTGCCACTTCTGGTCATGCCGGACCTGCATCTCCTTTACACCCGCCACCACGGACTCCAGGAAAGACATGTCCAGTGCGACGGCGGTTGAATCATCTGCCTCCCCAACTCCTTGACACAACTCCCGTGCCCATCGTCATAGACGGGCCGGGGGCTCCAGTCCCAGACTGCGCCAGCACCATTCACTACAAAAAAAGACACTTCCATGATGATACGTGTTTGTCACAGTAGGTCACGTTTTCTGTCATGCATGTACATCCATGATAAATTTATGACAGAATCAAGATAGTCATACCTGTGATGTTGTAGAAGTGTTCCATGACATTACCAAAATTATCATCACGGAAGTGTCCACTTCCATGATGATAAATCGCGCGTCATAGAAGTGCTTTCATCAAGGGTGACCGACACGTGGCATCAACCGTAACGGGACGCCATTAAGCTATCGGGTCCGGTTTTGGATCCGATAACCTGTTAACAGCCCGGACCAATGGGAATTTTCCACGTGTAAAATTCTCATTGGCTGGAGGAAACACGTGTTGGCTCAACGTTCGGACAGATGTCATCCACTCATTGGACATGAGGCGCCTATGATACGTTGACACGTGGCACGGCCCAATAGAGGCCCATTCCGGTGAAAAGGCCGGCCCGTTTGACTTGGTCAAAAGGTAACGGGCCGGCCCACGGAAAGCCTGTTAATGGCTTGTTCGTATATAGCCCATTTACGGCCCGCTTACTACCGGCCCGTTACGGCCTATCGGAATTAAGCCCAGTAGCTTCATCTGGGCCGTGTAATACGATTCCAGCTCATTGTAACTTCCGGCCCATGTATGGCCCATGATGTCTTTCGGCCCATATGAGGCCCTTTGTAACTCTCCGCCCATTAAAGGCCCGGGATGAAACTGGCCCATAATGAACAGTGTATAACTTTATACCCATTAACGGCCCATTATTCCATCGGCCGTTTCCAGCCCGTGTTAACTTTCGGCCTTCTAAGGGCCCATTTATTCTTGGGCTCATTTCTAGAATTCGGTTAGATACGGTCCGTTACTGGCGTGTTCCGTTTGTGGGCCAAATACAACCCGTGGTTACATTCGGCCCGTTTATGGCCCGTTAACCCGTTGGGCTGTTTTCATAGCATTATCAAATACAGCCTTTTAACGACGCGTTATGGTCCACGAATAGTACGACCCATGTTTCGCGAAATGATTATACGGCCCGTAGAAGGCCAATAGATCCTACGGCCCGTAGAAGGCCCATGGATCATACGGCCCGTAGAATGCCCATGGATCATACGGCCCGTAAAAGGCCCATGGATACTACGACCCGTAGAAGGCCCACGGATCGTACGGCCCGCAGGAGGCCCATGGTTACAACAGTCCGTGTGTTGCCATGATTATTGTGGCCTAGTTACCAAAACTAGGTTATTATGGCCACTAAAAAATGTGGAAAAGGAACTGCATTGACTACAAGCAAACAACTAAACAAGACAATAAGGAAATAAATAAGCAAGCAACTAATGCTAGCCTATTATAGCTATTGCACATATTACATCCGCTGGGCATGGAAGTTCGCCACCAGTGCAAATATAGGGAACAAAGCAGCATATTACATACACTGGCCGTCAAAATTGACCACCAGTGCAAATAATCGTAGCAGCAAAACAAGTCCATAACTGAAACAACTTCAGAAGAGCTCAAGAAACGTTATCCTGGGTATCCACCATGCTGGCAATAAGCTTAGCAAGCTTATTAGCTTTGTCCTGTTTGGCGCTAAAATCCTCCAACGCTTGCTGTTGCACCAGAAAGTATGCATCTGAATGCTCCAGGGACTTTCGCAGTCCTTCCGCTTCTTGTCGCAGCACAGTTGATGGATGTCTTTCAGCATGTAGTTGAGACTCAAGAAACCAAACTGATTCAGACAGTGAGTTTGGATAGCTTGTGCAAGCGATAGTGGCTAGTAACTCGAACGGTAAACCAAGACAAGACTTTGGGGTTGCCTAACTGTCTTCAAGATAGTTTTCCTTAGCTATTTTATCAGCTTTGTTGGAAACCAACAAGGATGTCTCACGATCCTGAACCTTATCTTCATTACTTCCTTTATCATTTCTTAACAAGGCACTCTTCCCCAATATTCTGTCAGCATTCTAAAAGAAGAAACAAGCAGACACATAACAGGTTTAGCATGTACTAGTATATGAAACTCATTTCGGTGAACCAGTTCATTAGTAAGGTGGACAAGATTAAACTACCAAGTCTTCTATTGCCAAGTAGTACACTATAAAAGCATAAAACAAACATATATCTATGTCCTATGGTCACTGCATTGTCTTGCCAAATCAAAATAGAGACACGGTTCAAATCATATCAGTTCAAGAGAAAGCAGCACTGAAAGAATACAAAGCGTGGGAAACTAAATGCACAACAAGATTTCAGATGGGTACCACGGGTCTACATGTACAACAACACTATTGGCCCTGTTATGATGCTAGTAATGTGCATGATATGAGTAGTCAACTGTATACACAATTGAAATTGAAATCAATAGAGCTATTTATAAGAACAAACCTGTTAAAGAAACATGCGTAAACATACCTGTTGTGCCATTGGAGTTTCCATTGGATAGTTCAATTTAAAAATAAGTTTGTATGAGTAAATACAGTGATACAAGAGCAAAGCAGTATGCACGCTAACAATGGAATCTTAAATGAGAACAGTTGTTCTTCAGGTTTAAGCACTTGTTCTACATGAACAGAGTACAGTAAGACGCAAGCATATAGTACTTAAAATAAAATGAGCTCATAGACCTTACCACATTCTTGGTTCGGGACCAGTAAAGAACAAGGCATTCCCAGTCATCGTCCAGTAAATGTGTCTCAGGAGAACGTAAGGGAATTTGATGAGTTTCTTTGTCAGTGAAGTACGTTTTCTTCAGGTAATTCCGATACTGCCACCAAGCATTCTTGAAGATAGCAGAGGTATTAGCACAGGTTACCTCATCCTGAGTTTCCAAATAAGTCCTTCTCTATAGAGAAAAATGGGAAAATTTGCTGTATTATAACCATCATGGAGGTAGAATGTATGGGACAAAGCAATGTAATTGCCATGAATAACATTGCTTACACATAACTCCTGCACAAACACCTGCAATTGGCATTTTCCTTCATCTTCAGTATAATATTTCCATGATGGGAAGATACGCACATAGGATTTAACAACATCAAATGCGATAGATGCTAAACTATGAATGGCTGGTTGTGCTTCCTCCACAGGAATAGGTGTACTAACTGGTGGAGTTGGGGTTCGCCGTGGTAGTACTAGCGCTTTGGGCACCGGAGCTGCCTTACTAACTGCTCTCTTTTGGGAGCTCTGTGGTGGAGATGGTGCTGTGTCAACAGGAACTGGGTTACTATCTGCTGGGGTTGGGGTTAGACTGGGTGAAGCTGGTTCTCTGCCCATCCCAGTAGGGGTAAAATCTGCGAGAGTCTGGGTTATGTGTGGTAGGGCTGGTTCTTGTGCATGTACAACCAGGGTGCTATCTCCACCAAGAGGTAGCACTATTTTATTTGAAGACCGTGTTTTTACTCCGCTAGATACTGCCATCACCCGCTCCAATTCAAATGGCTGATAAATAGGAAACATAGTTGAATGTACAAACATTGTATGAGAGACAGATGCAATAGATAGTGTGGAAAAAGAGGGCATTAAATCATTGACATGTATATTGTTTAACTAAAACGGATAGCATGACATAATTTCACATATATGATACCTATCTAAACTGGATGGCATAGCATAACATAATTCAAAGATATGATGACTAACTAAACAGGATCGCATGACATAATTCACATACATGTTATCTAAGTAACCAGGATCGCATGATCTAATTCACATATGTGATTTATATGCTAAGCGGAGGGCATTCACATATATGATGTCTGAACTAAGAACATGGTGTTGAATATTGTGTATATGATGTCTAAACTATGCAATGCAAGACACCATATGCATGATATGAGCAGTAGGACCGTGCCAAGTTAGAGCATACACCTCGGTGGGGAATAGGACTGGTCATCTGTCTCTGAATCCATCTCCGAGGAGCTATCAGGACCCAGCAAGAGATCTTCTTCAACAGGTAGCACTGTCTGCTCTAAAGGCCTTGTTTTCACTCCAGATTTTTCCATCACCCACTCAAATGGCTGATTCACAGGAAGAGTAGTTTAATGTACAAACATTGTCGACAAATGGAAATTTAATGAAGAAAAGAATGGGCTAGATATCATTCAAATATATGATGTCTGGTTAAACAGGATGGCATTGCATAATTCCCATATATGATATTGAAACTAAACAGGTGGCATTACAGAACATGTCTAAACTAAGCAGATGACATGTATGATGTTGAAAGTAGGCACTGCAAGGCAACATATGCATGATATGACTAACATCATCATGCCAAGTTAGAGCAAACACCTTGGGGGGTAAATAGGAGTGGTCAGCTGCGTCTGAATCTGCCTCAGAACAGATATCTTCCTCTGGATTACAATCTGGAGAGGGGGGGGGAGGGTTTGCCATTGAACCTACCATGGAGCAATGTCTACATGCCATTGTATTGCCGTGCAAAACTCTTCTCTTTTTCTGTACATGTTCAGCATGATTGTGTACAATATCTGACATGCATATAAAAAATATAGTGAGATTATGTAAGGAGAGCATGTAGAAATCTAGAGTAATGGTAACAATCTAGAGTAATGGTAACAACCAGTGGATGGATCCAAAAATAATGATAGCAGGCTGATGATTGCTTTAATTTAATAAAAAAACAGACGATGATTGCTTTACTATTTTTTTGCCACCCAAGATGAACAACATAGGCATACCCTAGGTGAACCAGATATTAGACAGAGATACTATTCATTGCTGCCTCGATATGTGCCCCACAACTAATTTAGAACTCAAGTTTTGAACATCAATTTGGACCTGACTTGGAGTCCAAGAGGTGAGCAGGACAATAAAGTAGCAGGTAATATTAAGCAATGCATAACATAAGCAGAAACAAAAGAGTGCGACCTCTCTTGTGGACCCGTGTACTCCTCAGGTTCATCTGCTGAGTCGATGATGGTGATGCCGTTGCGGTGGGTGCCGGCGGCAGGGAAGGAGATCTGAGGCGGCAAAAGACGGTCAGGAGTCGTGATGTCTAGTTTGGTGGATGCTTCTGTCGATGGAGCAGCTCAAGTGAGGTGGACGACGTCGCGGCAGGAGCAGGACAAACCACACAAAGTTTTCTTCGACACCTACCTGTAACTGACGTAATTCTGTAAGTGCTCATTTGGCTTGCATGATTCTAAAAACGCAGGGATAGGAGGAAAAACACCGGAATAGGATAGGAATGCACATGGGAAACAGAGCATTTGTGAACACAGGATTTCTGTCAACTTGGGTGTTTGGTTCACAGGAAAAGGAGGAGCAGAGGAATGCAAAGAAACATGGACAAAATAAAGTGAAACCATATGAAAGTGTGTACAATTAGAATGTTACTCTGCCACTAATACACTTGGTCTTGTTTTCATGCATAGGATTTTGAAAAGTAGGTCCAGGTGGATGTTTTGCTCCATTCCTTTCAACAAAATGCATGAATAATTGAATAGTAGAGTGCCATAGGAAAATTTCCTATTGCTATGTTTTTCCGTTGAACCACAATAGCCTTAATGGATCGACATGAATGTAGAGTAATAAGTGATGGGACAAGTGTACAACCTCTTTGTCGTAGCTGTGTCGACCTCAGCATCATTGGGTTGGTCGCTGAAGACGTTGAGGCAGAGGTGGCTGTCGGAGGTGTGGAGGAAGATCTGAGGAATCTGTAGACGGCGTCCAGGTCACTGCTCTGTTGTGATGGATCGTTCCGTCCTTGGAGCAGCTCCGGTGAGCCGTAAGACGTCAAGGCTGAAGCAGCACAAGACAGACATTGTTAATCTCAAGTGGGATTCTAATAGCATCTCTAATAGATGATGTAAAATGCATTACCAAAAAGTGATAGATGTAAAATTTACATAACCAAAAACCACCTGACTACAACAGATGAGGTAAAAACTGTTGACTCTGAACTTAATTGTCGAAACTGAAATTTACTGTGGAATCTGAATGTTACTGTCGAAACTAGACGCAATGGTAGCAGAGAGGCACTTCACATGGGATAGTTTAGGGAGGGCCTGCAGTTCATCTTCAACCTGCACTCCCCTGAGCCTCCAGCCACCACCGGCCGAACCCCGCGCCGCCTCGCCGCCCCGAAACAACTACCCACCGCCAGTCCGCCGCCGCCTCGCCGCCCCGAAACAACTCCCCACCGCCGGTCCGCGGCCACCTCGCCGCCCCGAAACAACTCCCCACCGTCGGTCCGCCACCGCCCCGGCCAGCCCTCTAGCCCTCCCCCCCCGCGCCAAGGTTTTTCTCCGGCGATCCCCACGCCACCTCCCCACCACCGCGCCCCCACCGCCGGCGAGTAGCACCCCACCCAGAACCCTAAGATAGATAGTGGGGTACCTCTCCGGTGAGCCCCCCTCCCCACTGCGGGTGGTTCTTCCTTAACTCTGGCGAGACCCACCACCCCCTGAAAATCGACTGACCCAAATGTCGATTCAGTCGACTGAAGTGTAGCTAAATCGGAGTAGAGCAGCAGCACGAGCGAGGGGGATAGCAGCAGCGCGAGAGAGAGCCGGAGCAGTAGCATCAGCGTGAGTGAGCGAGCAAGAGCCAGAGCAGCAGCAGCAGCGCGAGTTAGCGAGCGAGAGCCCGGGCAGTAGCAGTAGCAGCGCGAGCGAGCGAGAGCCGGAGCAGCAGCAGCAGCTGGGCGAGCGAGCGAGCGAGAGCTGGAGCAGCAACAGCAACGTGAGCGACAGCCGGAGCAGCAGCAGCAGACCCGGCTGGTATGGATGCCGCCGCCGAAGGGGCCTCGCACTGGGGAGAGCAGCCGTGGAGATGTCGCCCGCGGCGCCGGCTTCGAGGTAGCCGCTCCATGGGGGTGCGGGATGGAGCACCATCGGCACCGGGAGGTTGAGTTAAGGAGAAGGTGCGATGCGATGAGTGTACAACCTCTTTGGTGGTGCCGAGTAGGCCATGGCTTCGTCCGAGGAGTCGGTGAGGATGCTGCGGTTCCGGTGGAGCAGGTTAAGGCGGTGCCATGGGGATGGAGCAGCCGCGATAGACGAGGCGATCGTCGGAGCAGCTCCTTGGAGGTGGAGGACGGGGCGGCTGAACCGGCGGGACGACGTGATGGACGACGGATCCTCATCCGGGGAGGCGGATGAGGGATGTCGAGCTGTTGCGGTGGACGACGTCGTCGGGGAAGAGGCTCCGGCTGGGCAGTGGTGAGGTGGTGGACAGAGGAGGGTGGGGTTTCGCGGCTGGAGCGAAGAGGTTATGGCGGCCAGATTTTGAATGGCGAAAAGGAGGCGATGGGAGGGGGGAACCATGACTTAGGGACGCGCTTGTCCAAAATGTAGGGTGTGTTACAAAAGTACACCCACCGATTTGAACTAGCGGCCCTTTCTGCTCAGGGTTAGAAGGGGTATTTCACATGTCGGGATTTGGCAGCTGGAGGGAGTTTTCCCGCGCGTTGTAATTTCGGGATAGCAAGGCGCGGGTTGTGAAGGCGCCAGTTTTGGGAGCACGATATCAGAATTTTCGGGATATAACAAGGTGCGGGTTGAATTTTAGGGACAAGCCTAACCTATAATATTGTACTTGTACGTACCAAATCAATTCGCACTTCCCTCAACGAAAAAAAACAAAAAAATAAAAACTATTCACACCACACAAAGAGATAGTCTTGTCCCGTTTTACTATTCAAATGCTATTCAAAGCTACACAAAGAGAGAGTATAAATCCATGTTATGTCCAATAATTTTTTTTCGCTGGTTGTATAATGCATGTAACCTACTCCAAATGTTTATACTACTGCTGCAATTCGAACTGAATTTGAATTCGTTTCTCTATTTCAATAAGAATCTACTATCATGATTGTTGTATAATGCCTGTAACCTACTCCAAATGTTTATACTACTGCTGCAATTCGAACTGAATTTGAATTCGTTTCTCTATTTCAATAAGAATCTACTATCATGATTGTTGCCAACTTCAACCATCATTCGTGTATTACCTTAACAACACACCACATGATTACTATAGAGATTGATATGAACTATGTGTACTATATGAACTCGAATTCAATCTTTTGAATACACTTGATGTTCATTCCAAATAATAGTACATTTGATGTACTAACTATATATTCATAATCTAAACCAGGTTCATACGTACACCGTGTTTATCACACAAAGTATAGTGCCTCACCCCCTACATTATGACAAATATTTAGCCCTGAGCTGCAAAAGCCACACATTAGCCCAAATTATAATCAATGTTCTATATATTATATGTAGTACCAGCAAGATGCCCATGCGTTCCACGGAACATCAACGTGATAAGGGGAGGCCTTATTTGCAAATATTGATAGGGGTGTGGGTATCTTTTTTCAAAATTGCCATAGTTTCCTTCCTATCCGTCAGATATAAATCGGACGGCCTATATTGCAGGATGGCAGGCACACCATCATCAACAACTCTGTTTTTTTATAAGAGTAGAGATAAAATATATTATATGTAGTATAACATGTTCATAACCACACCATGTGTATCACCGTTATATATATTCACGCATGCGTCGGTTTAAAACACTATGATAAATTCTTCAAATATCCGAATTCGCTTTTTATAATGAATTATGATCTCTATTCGTCTTTTACACCCACACAATCCTCTTATCTTTGTAGCTAGCGCTAACTTTCTCTCGTGCATGCACACGCCCGCATCCCTGTCACCCTCCCTCAGCATTCTCTAGCTTCATCGTGCAAATTCGTCTTTTCACTTTAGGTCGTTCACCCACGGTGTGTGTAGGCCCCCAGCTCCTTTACGGCACACATCGATCGATATGGCTCTCTAGCTAGGTGTGCCTACCACAATCACAAGCTTCCCCTCTTCTCTTATCACCGTCCATGCCTCACTCGCAGCACTCTTTTCATCGATCTCGTACTCGCACACTCCTTCCCCCTCGATATAGTATGCCTCTTGCACCACCTCTTAGATGCATCCCTCTCTCTCTATCCTTCTCCCCTCGCCTTATTTGCTTCTAACTCATACATGCATGTATACCGATCGATCTCCCTACATATACCTAGGTCGACTTTAACTATTTTACCCCCACCCATCGATCGACGTACCTCACAAGTTATGTCTCTCCTTTCTCTGACAGAGGACGATTGATCTTCCTATGTAGTTATGTCTGCTTACCACAGCCATATCGTACCCCCTCATCATTCGTGCATGCCTCCGACCCGTCTCTCACACGCACGCGCACAGACAGGCAGCCATCCCCTCTCTTATTGATATTGCAGGCGAGCCCTCCGTTTTTCTAGCAAACCTCTCCCACCATTTGTTAGAAGCAACTCCACTACCACCCCCTCCAACACTATAGCTCTGTCTCTCTCCCAACCTTATTCCTCTCCCACACATATGCATGGATGCCGATCGATCTCCCTTAATACATAAGGTAGGCCTCTCTCCTCCTCCACACATATACCAGCCATTGTACCTATATAGTTAATAAGGCCTCCCCCCACCACCACACACCGATAGTCGAGTGTTGTAGGTAGGTATCCATGCCACATAGACAAACTGCACATGTCCCCTCTCACATTCCAGTAGGCCAGCCACCCTATATCTTTGACGTGGGCACACAAAAATTTGACAGCACTCTTTATCGACCGCGAGCGCACAAACACACATCATCCCTCTCTTCGATTCTATGGATACCTCAAGCCGATAATACCTCCACTCTCTTCTCGTGATCGCCCCCTCTATAAATATGATATATCCAGGTCTCTATTTTCACACACATTGCATATGTTACATTTTTTGATTGACCCCCCCCCCCCAAAA
The DNA here is from genome assembly GCF_002575655.3 of Aegilops tauschii subsp. strangulata. Classification (NCBI taxonomy): domain Eukaryota; kingdom Viridiplantae; phylum Streptophyta; class Magnoliopsida; order Poales; family Poaceae; genus Aegilops; species Aegilops tauschii. The sequence continues at coordinate 269,216,149 of NC_053040.3, forward strand.
CACTCACGAACCCACACACTATATCTCTCTACGTTTGTATCTCTCTCACACAACCCCACGTAGGTGGTGTACGTACACGAAGAGAATAGGTGCACGTACTCACGCTTCGTGCCCAGCCACACCCGCGCGAGTACACGGTGGAGCTCATTTCTGTACGAAATGGCAGCCCACGTGCTAATTTCAACGCGTGTAGCGGTTGTCTACCTACGGAGGTCGTGTACCACGCGTGCACGAAACAAAGTTTGACTTGATGCGTTGGCGCGTTATTGTTAAATAAAGTTATATCGCTCAATGGCACATACACAGAATATAAAACGATTTTTTATGGAGAAAAAGGTAGTCCGCTCCACTATATACAATGGAGCCTGCCTGCCTGGGTTTGTCTCTCTTCAGAGTATCTCACACAAGGTGGCGGTGGGCTCTCTCTCTCTCTCTCATCGTTGGTCACTGATCCGGCCGCGTCCCGTCCGCCGGCGGAAAGGGAGGATGTGCGTCGTTTCTCCATCTGACGGCGCTGAGGCAGCACGTCCCGATCTGCTGTACCCGCCGTTCTCTCTGACCAAGCTCCGGCACAGTAGGGCCTACGCCACCTGCTCACTGCCGCAGTATGGGCAGATCCCGCCCACTGCCGCTCACCTAGTTACATCCCGATGACCCCCAGGTATCCCCTCCGGGCTTGCTCCACTGCCCGTCTTCCCACGTCGCTGCATGTGGATCTAACATAGTTCTTTGCCCAAAACGTAGCTCGTCCGGCGTACTTTCCATATTGCAATCTCGTCCTCACACCGTTTTAGACAAACACAACTGGGTTGTTATCTTCCCTTAGGACATGGAATATGCTTCTTTTTGTCGTCGCATGTGTCATCAACTGTTATTGGCCATTAATTGCTTCCTTTCTACCTCTCTTCTGCAAACAGGGCTATCCATTTCACCTCGTTGCTATTGTGACCTTTTGGTGAACTGCACAAATCACTTTTTTTATTAAGAGTGTTTTGTGTAGTTGTACTAAAATGTCACACGGGCAACGTCTACATTTCAGTGCGACTGCACAAAGGGAGATTGGTTTTGCTCTATCCTCCTCATCCAACTCTGAACCTAATCTTCTCCAACTATTTGCTTAATCTTCTCCAACAAGTTAGTCTTAGGAGAGACTGCAAAGGTGACTGGCTTCTATTTGTGTGTTTATTGTTTCATCAGTAGTCCTCTATTATCGTAATCACACTTAATATCTTTGGAACAGGGACGCTCAGATCTATTTTAGTGGAACTGCACAAAATGATCAGAATGTTGCATGCTCCAGATAGCTACTTTTTTCCCAACATGCCTTGTTGATCTAGACAGAGCTGGGGGGACGTTCCTGCCAATGAAAGCATGGATCAATTTTAATTTAATACCTTCTCACAACTTTGTCTTCAGTTGTGATCTAAATATTAGCTCTGATCTGCTAATTATTGAGATGCATTAGCAAGGAAGTTAGTTTTTTATTGTTTCCAAAAGAGCATCGATGGCAAGACACACGAAACAAAAGCTGAAGGCTCATAGCATTGTACAATTTCATGTCGCTGGAAAATTATTTGTATAGTACGTCAATTATGTAAACAAATTCAGCATCCGGGTCCATGTGCCATGCACAAAATTATACTTCCTCCGTTCCTAAATATTTATCTTTTTACAAATTTCAAATGGACATATTTTAGAGTGTAGATTCACTCAGTTTGCTTCATATGTAGTCACTCGTTGAAATCTCAAGAAACACAAATACTCCGTAGTATATTTAAGAACGAAGGGAGTAGTGCACAACCGCATGGGAGACTCAGCACGGTTGTTGCGCCGCACTAATAGTGAGTAGTAATGAGCAGTCAAATCATAAGCCCCACCTTTCCCACTGTAAGTTGCTCGGAAGAAGCAACCATCAATACGCTCTAAAGTCTCTCTGCTGGTGGAAATGCATGGAGAGAAATGCATCAGAATGAAGCGCGCCCTGTAAACTGTGACAGAGGGAGGAGTAGTATGAGGCCCTGTTTGGATCACCGTTTCTCTTTTGAATACACTTGTAAAAAATAAACACCTGCCCCCGTCGTTTCAGTTCCGGCTGGAATTTGCACATCGGCCAGTAACTTACAGGTGTAAGTTATACGCTGTCGGATGTGGGGTTCCGGCAAACCCTTAAGGTTCGAACACTGGGGTGCGCGCGAAGTCTCTCCCTCCTACCGATTTACGCTCTAGCTCGCTAAGATCTCGCGGATGAACTCGACGAACTTGCAACACAGAAAGACACGGGGTTTATACTGGTTCGGGCCACCGTTTTGGTGTAATACCCTACTCCTGTGTGGTGGTGGTGGATTGCCTCTTGGGCTGATGATGAACAGTACAAGGGAAGAACAACCTCCTGAGGTTGAGGTGTTCTTGTGCTTGTGTAGTTGAGGATGATCTGAACTAGTTCGGGATCAGTCTCCTCCTACTGTGGTGGCTAGTCCTATTTATAGAGGCCCTGGTCCTCTTCCCAAATATCGAGCGGGAAGGGAGCCAACAACGGTGGGCAAATTTGAAGGGGGACATCTAGTAAAAGCTATCCGGACAAAAGCGGTCTACGCCTGTGAAAAGCTCTGGGGTGACGCCGTCTTGGGCTCCATGATGACCTCCGCCTTGCCGTCCTCCCGGTCTTGGTCTCATTACACCAATATGGCAACCTTTGCCTGATGCCTCGGTACTCTTCGCCTGCGCTGGCCTCCTTAGCACCAAAGAGAAAATAAGGACACTGCGTGCACTGGCGCCCGCCTGGCACGCGCCTGGTACCGTTCATCATGGCTCACGTCACGAGAGCCTCGTGAGGTTTGCCTTGCCTTGATATCTCCGCTCCTCGTGAGCCTGCCTGGCTAGGCCACTCCAGAGGAGGTCTTGCATCGTCCGCCTCGCGAGGCTTGGACCCTCGCGAGGGTCTTGGGTGCCTTGTTGACGAAGATGGGCCGTACGACCTGTTGCTTGGCCATGCTGTGGGCTGCAGGCAGGCAAGTCTGGGGACCCCCGCTCCCAGAACGCCAACAGTAGCCCCCGGGCTCAAGCTGCGCTCGGGCTTGGCTTCACTACGAAGCCAAGGGTCAAGTTCGGAGCACCATGGGCCCCAAAAGCCTGCGGCCTCAGTCGACGCGTGGCGGTTGATTGGACGTGGGCGGCTCCGCTTCCCCACGCTGCCTCGGCAACTGCACGACTTGACAAGTCCATGCGACATGCAAGGAAAACCATCATTACCTGCGATCGTGGGAGACGACGGTTGGCCTTCTCTTGCCTTAAATGGGGAGGGGGGCGGAGCCCCCGTTGCCCATTTCTTCCTCGCTTGCTTGCTTCTCTGCTCCATTGCTTGTAGTGCCATCGATGGCACCAGAAAAGAAGTTCTCTGCCGCCGAGAAAGGAAAGGCCCCTCGCGAGGGCCTCGGTTCCCCGGCGCCCAAGCGCGGCCGCGGCCGTCCACGCAAGCATGCCGCGACCCCCGCTGTGGCCCACCGTCGAGGTGGCACCGCGGCACGCGGAGGGGATCGTCCCGTCCAATGTGGCTCAGCCGATGAGGGGAGGTGCGCGATGGTGGCGCGGCCTCCCCGTCCGTGCTTCCATTCGGCTGAGGTGTCGCCGGAGTTCGTTGTCTGGTCGGAGAGCCAGGCCGGTAACTGGCTCCAACTTCCGCGCTTCTTCGCCGGCGAACTGCCAGCCTCTGGTCCGGGTGGGCTTTGGCTGCAGGCGGACGGCTGCTGCAGCAGGGCCTCTTGGGTTGCGATCGAGACTTCCACCACGGGCAACATAGCCCTGGCCCGCGGCTGGTAGACGTTTGCTCGCGCGCGCGGCCTGGGCAGGCGGTGCACCCTCCACTTCAGGTACGATGGTGAATCGACCCTCTATGTGAGGGTGTTCGGGGAAGATGGTCGCCGCGCCGGGTGCTGCCCCGAGACGAATGACGGTGAGGAGGTGCTCGGCCTTGGTGATGGTCGCGATGAGGACGAGGGCGAGCCTGCCCTTGGCGGCGACCGCGTCTCCTCCAGCTACGGCGGCTCTTCCTCCGGTGATAGCTCCAGCAGTGGTGGCTACGACTAGCCGCCGCGCCCGCTTCGAAGGAGGCAGTGGGTCATCTCATCGTCGCGCCTCCATGAAGCGCGAGGAGGGGTCTGGCTAGGCTCGGGCGTCGCCAAGGGCCTGCCTCTGCGGATTGCTACAACGCTGCTTTGTTTAGTTTATCTTTCTTTCCTGCATCGGAAAACGAAACCAGTATGGGCCCAGAGGGGCGTGTATCGAACTGTGGTTCTTTGGTTAATGCACTGTGCGTGTCGTTCCCATGCCGTGTTGTTGTTTTGTGCGAAAGATAACTTAACCTGGTACATTTAGGACGCCCTTTCCCTCACGTGGTGTCTGCGTTGCTCGGAAACTGCAAAAAAATCGTTAGGAGGTGCACTAAAGGATTTGCCGTCCACCCAAGCCTTGACTTGGCGCCTTGTATCGCGGTACCCGAGGGGCACGGATTTAGGAGAGATGTGCCAGCTTCCAGGCTCGAACGAGGGTGGCTCGCGAGAAGGCAAAGAGAAGAGAAATGCTCGCGAGGGCACCTGCCTAGCCCCCTCGCGAGGTATGCGAGAGAGAGAACACAGCAAACTAGAGCCAAAAAAGTAGTAAAAGGCTAGGGAACCAAATCAGCAACGAACACCAAGAGCAACTCTGATTAAGGAAAAGCGAGCCAACTACGGAAAGCAAATGAAAAGCCGCGTCCGGCACCTAATCTAGTCTTCAAGTCTTCTCACTAGCGCGTAGCCAAGTGATGACCACTAGGCGTGGGAGGGAGCCCCAGGGCCTAAGGCCGGTGCTCCTGAGACTCCGGGGCGTGTACAACCCCACTCACCCACTCATTATTACGTGAGTGTGTCACGGGCGGCGATTCTTCACAGGCACCGGGCCTTCTTCACAGGCTCTGGGCCTTTCTTCTCAGGTTCTGGGCCTTGCTTCATGGATAGAACTTCCGGAGGTGCTGGATGTTCCAGGCGTTCTGGATGGATATCCCGTCCCTCGTCTCCAGGCGCGCCGCACCCGGCCTGGATACATGGACGACCTTGAACGGGCCCTCCCACATGGGCGAAAGCTTGTGCAACCCTTCACTGGAGAGGACCCGCCTCAGGACGAGGTCACCCACCTCGAGCGTCCTGGAGCGGATGTTGCGGCAGTGGTACCGCCGTAGCGCTTGTTGGTACCTTGCCGCCCTCAATGGGGCTTCACGACGGCGTTCCTCCCCCAGCACGAGATCCATCCCCCGCATGGCGTCCTGCTGCGTTTCGTTGAACGCCAGGACCCGCGCGGAGCGATGCTTGACCTCGTGAGGGAGGACTGCTTCGGCTCCGTAGACGAGGAAGAACGGAGTCTCGCCTGTTGCCTTGGTAGCGGTGGTACGGATGGACCACAGCACGGACTGGAGTTCATCGTGCCAGCCCCTGTCGCAGGCCTCCAGCTTCTTCTTGAAGGTCCTGGTCTTGAGACCCCTCAGGACCTCAACGTTGGCGCGTTCGGCCTGACCATTGCTCCCGGGGTGGGCCACCGAAGCGTAGCAGATCTGTGTTCCAAGGTTAGCACAGTAGGTTTTGAAGAGGTTACTAGTAAACTGCGAGCCGTTATCTGTGATGATGCGGTTGGGGACCCCGAAGCGGCTCACGAGACCCTTGATGAACTTGACAGCAGAGCCAGCTGGAATGGTACGGACGGCTTCCACTTCCGCCCACTTGGTGAACTTGTCGATGGCGACGTAGAGATAACGGTAGCCCCCTGGCGCTCGTGGGAACGGGCCTAAGATGTCTAGCCCCCAGACCACAAACGGCCACGTGAGTGGAATGGTTTGGAGGCCCTGAGCGGGCTGATGGATTTGCTTGGCGTGGAATTGGCAAGCTTCGCAGGACTTCACCAACTCGGCTGCATCGTTGAGTGTTGTAGGCCAATAGAATCCGCTGCGGAAGGCTTTGCCGACGAGGGTCCTTGACGATGAGTGATGTCCACAGTCCCCGCCGTGTATGTCAATCAGCAGCTCCCTTCCTTGATCGCTGGAGATGCAGCGCAGCGTGACGTCGTTCGGCCGTTTCCTGTAAAACTCGCCGTCTTGAATGCAGTATGCCGTGGCCTGTCGGGCCACACGCTCCGCGTCTTCTTCCTTCTCCGGCAGCTTCCCGTGCATCAGGTACTCCTTGAATTCCTTGGTCCAGCACTCCTCCTGGGGCTCGAGCGCCAAGAGCAGCCGAGCTCCTGAGGTTGGGTCGCAAGCTGGGGCTCCCATGGCCGGGGGCTGTGGGAGCTCCTCCCGAGGCTGAGTCGTGCTTGAAAGAGGTGGCGTAGCTGACGGCTTGAAGAGCCGCTCTTCGAAGACGCCGGGCTCTTGCGGTTGCCGCTTGGATGCTCTTTTGGCGATGTGGTCGGCTTCCTTGTTGGTGCCTCGGGGCACGTGCTGCAGCTCCAGGCCCGAGAACTGCTTTTTCATCTTGCGCACCTTCGCAAGGTAGGCCTCCATGTGCTCGTCCTTCAGCTCGTACACTTTGTTGGAGAAGTTGACGAGGAGCTGCAAGTCGCCCTTGACGGTAAGGCGCCTCACCCCCAGAGCCGCCGCAGCCTTCAGGCCTGCTATGAGGCTTCGTATTCTGCAATATTGTTGGAGACCTTCTCGCCGTGCTGGAAGCAGAGTTGCACGGCGTAGTAAAGCTTGTCCTGAGTGGGCGAGATGAGCACTGCTCCAGCCCCCGCGCCCTGGTGCGCGAAGGCACCATCGAAATGCATGACCCAGCCTTCTGGTGCCTCACTTCCTGGGGAGGTGGACCGGTCTTCTCCTTCCTCAAGAGCCGGGGCATCTGTCCATTCTGCCACGAAATCGGCGAGCGCGGCTCCCTTGATGACCCTGGTGGTGCTGAACTCCAGCTGGAATGCTTGCAGCTCGATGTTCCATTCAGCGACCCTTCCGGCTGAGTTTGGGCTGCTGAGTACCCTCTTCAATGGGTAAGATGAGACGACCTTGATGGGGTGGCCCTGGAAGTAGTGTTGCAGCTTGCGCGAGGCCACCAAGAGTGCGAGTAGGAGCTTTTGCGGCATGGGGTAGCGTGCCCTTGCGTCCCGCAGTACGGTGCTGACGAAGTACACCTGGTGCTCGACGAGGGCTGGAACACTGTTGAGGCTCGGGTCCTGCGAAGATTGTGGCTTACCCTGAGGTGGAGGGTTTCCTGAGACTTGGCCGTCCTCAGGAGCTTCTGCGACGTTCCCTGCTGAGCTTGGTCTTCCGCCGCTGATGGCTCTGCTGCGCCTTCTTGACCCTGCGCTGCATCGGCTCTGGCTTGGCGTGGCACACCCTTGTCTTGGCGCTCCTACCGAATCGCCACCAGCGCCGCGCTGGCGGAGTACGGGGTGGCGGCAAGGTACAGTACCAGAGGTTTGAGAGGCCGCGGTGCCACCATCACCGGGGGGCTGGTGAGGTATTTCTTGAGGTCTTGGAAGGCCCGGTCGGCCTCCGGGGTCCACTCGAAGGGGCCCTTCTTCTTCATGAGCTTAAAGAAGGGTAAGGCGCGCTTGCCTAGCTTGGAGATGAAACGCCCTAACGCAGTCACCCGTCCTGCCAGCTTTTGCATCTCCTTGAGGGTCTGTGGTGGGCTCATGTCTTCGATGGCCTTGATCTTCTTCGGGTTCGCCTCGATCCCTCTGTGGGATACGAGGAACCCTAGTAGCTTGCTGGAGGGGACGCCAAACACGCACTTCTCCAGGTTAAGCCTCAAGTTCACCCGGCGCAAGCTCTCAAAGGTCTCCTCCAAGTCTTGAATCAACATCCTCGCCTCGCGAGATTTGACCACTATGTCATCAACGTAGGCCTCTATGTTCCAGCCGAGCTGCCTTCCCAAGGCGATGTGCATCAGCCGCTGAAAGGTTGCACCCACGTTGCAAAGGCCGAAGGGCATGTAGGTGTAGCAGTACACCCCACATGGTGTCAGGAAGGCCGTCTTCTCCACATGCTCCGCCATCTTGATCTGATGGTATCCAGAGAACGCATCCAAGAAACATAGCAAGTCACACTCAGTGGTGGAGTCGATGATTTGATCGATGCGCGAGAGGGGGAACGGATCTTGGGGGCAAGCTTTGTTAAGGTTGGTGAAGTCGATGCACATCCGTTCCTTCCCACCTTTCTTCGGTACTACGACGGGGTTCGCCAGCCAATCAGGGTATCGAACTTCTCGAATGGTACCAGCCACCTCCAGCTTGCGTGTCTCTTGGACGATGAAGGCCTGCTTCTCAGTGGACTGCCGTCTCGCCCGCTGCTTCACGGGGCGCATGTTGTGGCACACCCTTAGATGATGCTGGATCACCTCTCTCGGGACCCCTACCAGCTGATTGGGCTCCCACGCGAATATCTCCTTGTTCGCACGCAAAAACCTCATGAAAGCTTCTTCTTGTCCCCGGTCTAGGCTAGTTCCTATGGTAAAGGTGGCTCCTGAAGACCCGTCCTCATTAACCGGCACCTGCTTGGTCTCCGCCTTGTCTTGGGTGAACAACTGCTTCTTCTTGGCGGGCGCGGTCTCCTTGGTCTCGGGCGTACTGGCGCCGGCTGGCTGCGCTGCTGCCGCGGTCTTGAAGGCGAGCCTGAGCACCGTCACCGCCTCCTTAGTGTCCCCTTTGATGGTGAGGACGCCCTTGCTCCCTGGCATCTTCATGAGGTTGTAGGCCGGGTGAGTCGCCGCCATGAACTGAGCAAGAGCTGGGTACCTGAGTATGGCATTGTACGGGAGACCGATGCGGGCGATGTCGAAGTCCACCAGCTCAGTGCGGTAGTTGTCGCGCGCGCCGAAGGTGACGGGGAGGCGGATCTGCCCCAGAGAGTGGGCTGCTGTTGAACCGCTCGGGCGGCACGTGGAGGAGGCTGAAGGCTTCTACGAAGAGCAAGTTGAGGCCGGCACCGTCGTCGATGAGGGTCTTGGTGACGACCACGTTGCAGATGGTAGGCGTGCAGAGCATTGGGAGCATGCCAGAGCCGGCGGTGGAGCCGGGGTGGTCTTTTGAATCGAAGGTGAGGTCGGCTTCCGGCGCAGCCCAACCCGGCGGAGCCCCCGGGCAGTTGGTGGCTGCCCCAATCTGACGGAAGAAAGGCTTGACGTGGCGATCTAAAGGCGGTGCTTGAGAGCCACCCAACAGCGCCGCGACCGCGTGGTGCGCCGGCACCGCGTAGCACGCGGTGAAGAGGTCACAGAGTTCCTCGCAGGACGCCACCGTGGACCCTGGGAGGTTGAGCAGCCACGCGCGTGGCTCGCTGGCGAGGGCCATGGGGAACCAGTTGGCCATGATCTTGCCGTCGCCTCCGGCATCGAGGACGGCCTCCTCGTACGCTTGCAGGAACGACGCCGGGTCTGCCGCATCGTCGTAACACGGCGGCATCTCTGGCTTGAACTTGGCTGGCCACTGCACTCGCCGCAGGGCGGGGGCCAGGGCTCGGTACCCAGACTCCCTGCTGCTGGTGTCGGTCGCAGAGGCGGATGGCGGCACACCTGCCATGGGAGCGAAGCGCGGCGGCACGGGGCGCAGGTTGGTGGAGAGGAGCTCCGGTGCACCCCTACCTGGCGCGCCAAATGTCGGATGTGGGGTTCCGGCAAACCCTTAAGGTTCGAACACTGGGGTGCGCGCGAAGTCTCTCCCTCCTACCGATCTACGCTCTAGCTCGCTAAGATCTCGCGGATGAACTCGACGAACTTGCAACACAGAAAGACACGGGGTTTATACTGGTTCGGTCCACCGTTGTGGTGTAATACCCTACTCCAGTGTGCTGGTGGTGGATTGCCTCTTGGGCTGATGATGAACAGTACAAGGGAAGAACAACCTCCTGAGGTTGAGGTGTTCTTGTGCTTGTGTAGTTGAGGATGATCTGAACTAGTTCGGGATCAGTCTCCTCCTACTGTGGTGGCTAGTCCTATTTATAGAGGCCCTGGTCCTCTTCCCAAATATCGAGCGGGAAGGGAGCCAACAACGGCGGGCAAATTTGAAGGGGGACAGCTAGTACAAGCTATCCTGACAAAAGCGGTCTTCGCCTGCGAAAAGCTCTGGGGTGACGCTGTCTTGGGCTCCAGGATGACCTCCGCCTTGCCGTCCTCCTGGTCTTGGTCTCGTTGCACCAATATGGCAACCTTTTCCTGATGCCTCGGCACTCTTCGCCTGCGCTGGCCTCCTTAGCACCAAAGAGGAAATAAGGACACTGCGCGCACCTGCGCCCGCCTGGCACCCGCCCGGTACCGTTCGTCATGGCTCACGTCACGAGAGCCTCGTTAGGTTTGCCTTGCCTTGATATCTCCGCGCCTCCTGAGCCTGCCTGGCTAGGCCACTCTAGAGGAGGTCTTGCGTCGTCCGCCTCGCGAGGCTTGGACCCTCGCAAGGGTCTTGGGTGCCTTGTTGACGAAGATGGGCCGTACGGCCTATTGCTTGGCCACGCTGTGGGCCGCAGGCAGGCAAGTCTGGGGACCCCCGTTCCCAGAACGCCGACATACGCCTCCGTATTGAAATACAACCATTCAAAGCATGTCCTGAAGGTGCAAAACCAAGTACGTGTATGGCCAGTCGGTCAATGCACTTCCTCTTGGCATATCACTGACATGTGGGACTGGAGTGTGAGCAAACCGATCTCAATTGACGGCAAAATTGCCAACCCGCCATTCCTTGAGAGAGACGAGGAGCGAGAACACACAGACGGGCTCGCACGGAGGCCAAGAAATATTCGAGCATGGTTGATCGATATCATCATTACATGTTCAATGTTTTTTGACACTACCATTGGGCTGCCGTTTTCCGCCCTTCTCCTGAATAAATGTGTAGTTTATCAGAGATTAAAATAAAATAAGAGTACAGACGCTCCACCATGCAGTTCTAGTAGTAGTACTACTCGTACAACTATAAACCTTGCACTTGGCTCTTCGCCTCTTCGTGAAGTCGAACAATGATGGTACTCCGCATGTTGGGTACTACAGTGTATGCCTGTGGCAATCTGATACCGAATGAACTACTCCATGTCCACCGCCTGGGCGAGCGTAGGTTGCATTAGTCAAAAGGCGTAAGCGAGCTTCACCTTGTCCTGCAAGCTTCTCCTCGTTCTGTGAGTTGATGGGACACACCAAAAAGTAGTGCTAGTCCATACTCCCTCCTTTCCGGTTAATATAACTTAATCTTTTTTGCGGGTAAATGAGAGAGCTTTATTCATATATAAGCATTCTTAGGACGATCAACCAAGGGACTGGTCACTAGGAAGCGAGGTACCCCGCAAAAAAGAAGAAGGAAGCGAGGTGTTTCATCAAGCCAGCTCTCGGCCACATTCAAACTGCAGCAAGCACGGTTCGCATAAAGATGCGCCGCAAGGTTTGCTGACCTGTTTACATGCTGAATAACAAAAAAAAGAGGAAATATTACCGAGTGCTCCTATTTGTAAAAGGATCTGAGCCAGAATTAAGCGAGAATTGTGGCGAGTGTTCCATGCAATCAACTTCCATTATCACATGCGAGAACCCTCGAAGAGAACCAAATGTGTTGAAGATTGCTTTATCACATTTTTAAAATATAATAAGAGTGCAGACGCTCCTCCATCCAGTTCCTAGTATAGTATAGTACATAAATATAGTAGTGTTACTAGTACTAGTAAACTTTGCGCTTGGCTGTTCGCCTCTTCGGGAAGTTGAACAATAATACTAGTACTAGTATAGTGTATGCTTCTGGCAATCTGACACCAAATTAACTGTTGCACGTCCACCGCCTGAGCGAGGGAGGGCTTGCATTAGTCTAAAGTTTCTCCATGTCCCGCGAGCCACCGCGTGCAAGCTTCTCCTGTCATGCAAGTTTCTCCTCGTTCGGCAAGTTGACGGGACACAGCAAAGTAATGCTAGTCCATACTGCCTCCTTTCCGGTTAATATGTCTTAATTTCAAATGAGATAAATACACTGTCTTTCACTGTATATTTGTAAAAATACGGCCAGTGGACTTCATAATATGCTCATTGTGCTGAATATATACATTTTCCGGTGTTTATACGGTCACTAGCTCACTCTGGCTGAGTATGTGTGTGCATGCACGTGTAGGTTGAGCACTTGAGCGTGACCATGTGTGTTCCGTCGTGTGCTCGGACATGCATGCATTAGAGCGTCGCACGCGTTTTTGCGTCCATGTGTACGTGTGACTGTTGCATGCATGCACGAGGTTGTAGTCCCTTACATTCACATGTTCATAAGTCAATGCTTTGTCAAAACGTTGCATGCAATGTTTAATCATTCGTTGTTCACGCATGCATTCCCGATATTAATACGTTGGTAAAGACAATTTCTTGAGGAAAACGAGCCCATGAATTGAGTACAAAGAGGACCAATAAGCCAGGATGGAGGGAGTACCGGTAGTGAACCGGATGAGGGAGTAGGTACTAGTAGTACAGTACTACGTAACAACGTGCAGTAACAAAATTCCTCTATGCGCATCCTGTCTACTCACGTGTCATGCAAGAAAATAGAGATACGTACAAGTGAGACTCAGGAACGGTCATACACGTAGGGGGAGTACGTGTAGGGGCCACTAAGGAGCAGTCAAATCACACAGTAAGTTAGTCAGAAGAAGCAACCATCATTTCACTCTTCAATGACACGTACGCAATATAAAATGGTTGATATGGAGAGAAAAAGATAACCACTATATATACACTAGCAGGAGCCTAAGCTACAAGCCTGCTTGCTTGGGTCGATCTCTTCACAAGCATAGAACGACGGTGGCCACACCGCTGGTCACATATCCGGCCTGATCCCGCCGCTGGGGGAAGGGAACAATGTTCTGCGTAGACGCGGTCGACATCGGCGAGGGAGAAAACCCACAGTCAGTGCGTCCCAACCACCCTTCTAGCTACAGCCCGACGTTCCAGGTAGTAGTACATCTTCATTTTGGAGCCGGTTTGCTCCACTGCCGCAACTCCCCACGTAGCTCCATCTCCATGTCGATCTTTCTCTACTTCTACAGGCTTCTATTTGTGATGAGTTTATGTCTCATGAACTAGTGCCAGTACTATTATTCTAATCACACTTCCTCAATATCTTTGCAATCAGGGATGCTCAGCTCGATTTTAGTGGAACTGCACAAAAGCATCGTATGACCCAAGGGTGACAGCCGTCTTTCCTTCGACAGGTTCTACCTAGCCAGGAAATTAAATCCTGTACAGGGTTTAGGGTTTAAGTCGTAGTGACCCCATTAGTAGTTTTTCTTGTGTACACACTCTCACAACTTTTGTCTTTACTTGTGAAGTAAAAATTGGTTCTGATCTGTGAATCATTGAGATGCATCAGCATGCGTGTTAGTTTTCCTTTGTATTTGATGGAATGTTGTAACGGGGCAACCTTGGAGTAGGAATGAAAATGGAGTGGAAAGTTTCCGTTTTTTCGGAGAAAAAACGGAAACGGAGAGAAACCAACGTTTCGTTGGATCGCGCCATCGAGCAAAACCAACGTTTAAATCACGTCTGTCGCATTCGTGTCTCACCCTCCTCCACGGCTCCAGCCCACACTGTCGCTCGGCATGCCACTCACCGCAAACCGAGTATATGATAACTTTCCCGCCTACTTGTCGATGGATCGCGCCATGGAGTACTAGCACTACTGGAAGAGATTGACGAGTTGAGCGAGGACAACTAGCTGTAGCATGGACTCCCAAGAACTTTTTACATGCATGTTGTGGCCAGCTATTGCGACTTTTGAACGCGGAGCAGTCGCGTGCACCGGGAAGCGGTGCGGGCGACGCTCTCTCGGCCGGCGCGCCGCTTCAATGCCGGTGCCAGTGAGAGGTCGCGCCAGCTCTGGCCGTGCATGAATGCGGCACTGACAGTTTCGGGCGGGAAGCACGGGCGGGTGATGAAGAGGGTTCAGGTTGGTCAGGAGCGTGCGTGGCAGCGGTCCGGACGCCCGCAAACAAGAGATGATGTACGTTGTCGGCGTTCTGGGAACGGGGGTCCCCAGACTTACCTGCCTGCGGCCCATGGCGTGGCTAAGTCAGCGGGCCGTATAGCCCATCTTCATCAGCAAGGCACCCAAGACCCTCGCGAGGGGCCAAGCCTCGCGAGGCGGACGACGCACGACCTCCTCAGGAGTGGCCTAGCCAGGCAGGCTCACGAGGAGCAGAGATATCAAGGCGGGGCAAACCTCACGAGGCTCTCGTGACGTGAGCCAGGACGATCGACACCAGGCGGGCGCCAGCGCGCGCAGCGTCCTTGTTTCCTCTTTGGTGCTAAGGAAGCGAGCGCAGGCGAGAAGTACTGAGGCATCATGCAAAGGTTGCCATATCGGTGCAACAAGACCAAGACCAGAAGGACGGCAGGACGGAGGTCATCATGGAGCCCAAGACGGCGTCACCACCAGAGCCTTTCGCAGGCGAAGTCCACTTTTGTCAGGATAGCTTGTACTAGCTGTCCCCCTTCAAATTTGCCCGCCGTTGTTGGCTCCCTTCCCGCTCAATATTTGGGGAGAGGACCAGGGCCTATATAAGTAGAGCTAGCCACCACAGTAGAGGAGGAGAGTTCGGATCCACAGAGTTCTCATCCACCAGTTCACCGAGCACAAGAACACCTCAACCTCAGGAGGCTGTTATTCCCCTTGTACAGTTTATCATCAGCCCAAGAGGCAATCCACCACCACCACACTGGAGTAGGGTATTACACCACAACGGTGGCCCGAACTAGTATAAATCTTGTGTCTTTCCGTGTTGCAAGTTCGTCGAGTTCGTCCGCGAGATCTTAGTGAGCTAGGGCGTGGATCGGTAGGAGGGAAAGACTTTGCGCGCACCCCAGAGTTCGAACCTTAAGGGTTGGCCGGAACATTTGGCGCGCCAGGTAGGGGTGCGCCGGAGCTTCTTCTCCGCCAATCGACTTGCCGATGCTCCACGGCCACGATGTCCGCCGACCCAAGGGCTGACTCCGACCTCTGGGCAGCCTGGCCGGCCCGGGCGGCGCCACCTGCCCATGAAGCCCTCGACCCCGCGCTCCAGGCGGCGCGAGCGCCGTCCAACGCTGTGGGGCGCGGGCGGCATGGCCAAGCGTCGTCCACCCTCACCCCGCGACAAGTGCGAGCCTCCGCAAGGGCAGCAAGCCACGCCGCAGGGACGGCGCCGCATTCACGACGGGAGCAGGCAAACATGCGAGCAGCGCTCACAGTGGCGCGAGAGCTGCTGCGGTGCCAGCTGATGGAGAGCGGCCGGGATGCACTGCTGGAACGCGTTGCCGAGCTGCTGGATGCAGCGGCATTGGGAGCACCGCCCTTCTATCATCATCTTCCTCCTCAGGCCACTACAGGGTCTCACGGCGGGCCCCGCCGCAACCACGCGCCATCAGGTGTGCCAGGGGGCTTCGTCAACACCAGCACGGCCAGCGGCGCCGGGGGCTCTGCCGCCCCCGTGCCACCCGCGGCAAGCATGAGCACAAGCGTCGCCTCCCATGGCCCAAGTGGGATGCCGCGCTATCATCCTCAAAGACGCCACGCTGGGCCGGGGCAACATGGAGTGTGGGGCACTATGGCGAGGTGTTCGGGGTGACGGCCCCGGAAGCCTAAGTGCCCCGCATGATGGACCAGGATTACGTACAGGAGGACGATCCTGGCTCGTTCACTGGAGAATGTTGGGAAGAAGAGGCACTGGGAGTCGAGGCCTTCCAAGAGCCGCCGGGGAACCACCACGACCGCGTGTGCAACGACAACTACAGGGTACCCCTAATCCCTCAGGAGCAAGCTTACGCTAACCATGAGTCGCAGCAGGAACATATCACCACGACCGGCTGGCGGCCCCAGCTCGACGGCCTCCCTGCCAGTAGGGGGATCGCATTGGGGGCTGCAGGAGAGGGGTCGGGAGCCAGGCCCCTCCCCACGGCGTGCGAAGCCAGAGGACACCCGGAGGTAGGCCCTTTGCCGGGGAGGTGCCGGCGAGCCTTCCCCCGGCAAAGGACCCGTGGTCGCCGAGGGCACCGTTGGCGTCCCCTTTTCCCCCTTTGTGTCATCCTGGTAGCCGGTCGGCTCAAAGGTGGTCGAGGGTGGAGCAAGGCGGGGCCCTCGTCTGGCGATATGAAGCAAGGCTGGTACCTGTGAAGCTCGCCGCCCGTGACACTCTCACGTAATAATGAGTTGGGGCTGTACACGCCGCGGAGTCTCAGGGGTGCCGGCCTCAGGCCCTGGGGCTCCCTCCCACGCCTAGTGGCAGCACTTAGCTCCGCGCTGGTGAGAAGACTTGAAGACCAGAAGACTAGACTAGGTGCCGGACGCGGCCATTTGCTTTGGATCTCTCTTTCTGTAGCTTTGCTTTCTAGATCTGGATTTAAGTTGAAGCCGAGTTTTTGTCGATGCGCGCGGGGGGTGCCTCTTCTCGTTCAAGCAGTTTCTTGCTTTCTGGATTTCGTTTTGTCTGGGACTCATGTCTGTCGCCTTCCCCTCACGAGCCCCTCGCGAGCGGGACTGCGCGAAGCACAAGCGTGCCGAGCGCACGCTAGCGCTGCAACTGGCGCTTGCCTCTTGCGGGGCACCTTCTGACAGGTCGACAAGCTCCGCGGGATTCTCAGAAACTTGTAGCCACGTGACCCAGCTCGAGGCTGGCGCTGACTAAGGTAAACCACGACGGGGAACTCGCCCCTGGACTCATGAGTCCACGAGGGCACAGATTCAATACCGCATAGGAAAGTAAAGGCTGCAACCTGCTTACATGAGGGGATCCCCCTCTCAAAATGCTCTTACAAGTTTTCCAAGGGCCACGCCAGAGTTTTTGCGTACAGGGTGAAACGACAGGGGAACATGGGATCAACCAGATATGTCACTCGTTACATCACAATCGGACGCGTCACTCGCGTCGTCGTCTTCGCCGGCACCATCGTCGCCTTTGCGACGCCTCCGTCGCCGTCGTCGACCACGTCGCCTTCGTCTGTGGCGACCACCACCGCGTCGTCGTCAGAGGCAAAGGCTCTAACCAGCGCATCCACGTCATCCTCCACCCACCGCGCTAGATCGCCCCGGATGGCCTGCGGTACGGGGGCAATGGCGGCATCGAAGTCGAAGTCGGGGAAGGTGTTCCTGAGGTGGCTGAAGACACAGGAGAACGCGCGCCCGAGCAGGCCCCGACTTCTCTCCTCCATGAGCCGGCGAGGCCTGTCAGACCGGGTTTCCAGGCGCGTCAGCACATCGGTGAAGAAGGTCAGGTGGCTGGCACAGTCATTCAAGTGGGTGGCAGGAGCATTCTCGTCGCAGATGTAGCCTAGGGCGGTATTGGCCCTGTTCCGGAGATCCTAAAGCATAGGAGCATGCTAGCGCTCTAGTGTCCGGCGTTGGAGCACTTCCTCCCTGTTTTGCCGTGTGACGGCCTCGGCGTCATCGACCCGCTCCCGAAGAGAAAGCAGGTCGGCGTGGGCGGAGGCCAAGTCCGCCTATGACGTGACCAGGGCGGCAGCCGTGGCCTCCGCACACCCCTCAGCCTCGTCCAACCTGGGCCTAAGGGCAGCGGCCCTGCCCGCACCCTCCGTACCTGCGAGCTTCAACTTCAAGTCATACCTTCCCTCCAGGTCTGCGCGAACCTCGGCCACCCGGCGGTCCACCTCCTCCTGGACCCTGGCCTCGCGAACCCCGACGGCATCTTCTGCTTGGGTAACTTGACGCTCCCTCGTCTCCAATTGCTCAAGCTCGAGGCTGCGCTCCACGGCCTCCAGCGCCAACGCCTCCTCGCGCTTCCGGACCTCTTCCTCCTTGGTAGGCGTCCCCCTCAGCGACGCAAGGGCGGCTCTCCGCGCCTCCACCTGCTGCTCTAGGGACGCGCTCCAGGCGTGGAGCTCCCACGCGCACTTCTCCACGGCCTCGCGACGGCGGTCGGCCTCGTAAGCCTCCTCCAAGGCTCGGGAGCAAGCCTCGCGGGAAACCTTGAGGGACGCCTCAGCCTTCGCATTGTCAAGATCACGCTGGTAGCGGCCGAGGTTGATAGTCACCCTCAGCTTGCGCCATTCCTCCGCCAACCGGAGACCTTCAGCCTCAAAGCATGGGTCGACACCTGCGAGTTCTTCACCAAGCCGGCTCATCGCGCCCATCGCCTCCTGGAAAAGGTCATGACGAATGACGCTCCGCCCGTGCTCGAGCTCGAATGCACGGCCTGCCTCGTCCATCGCCTCGGGGGCTGCAGGTGGGGTATCAAGCGGCGCACCACCACTCGGCAGGGGGCTGGGGGCTAGCGCTGCACCTGATGTCAACGAGTCCTCGCGAGGAGCCCAAGCAAATCGGGGCTCGCTGCTTGAAGAGGAACCAAAGAACAAAGCCAACCAGCTACTGTCCAAGACCAAATGAGGGGTCTTGGGCATGCCCGCCAAGCTCCACGCCAAACCGTGGGGGAGGGGCGACAAAGCCGCGGGTTCAGCGCGCCATGAGGGCAAGAGTGCTCCTTTAACCAACCCTGCTCCAGGGGCAGCAAGCGGACTCGGAGCGCTCAAGGCCGACGGGGGAGTCGAGAAAGGAGGAGGCCGTTTCTCAGAAGGCGCAGCCGCCTTGACGGAAGGAGCCCTGAAGAACTGTCGTCAGGAGAAGAAAACAACGCGCAAGAAACCATAACAGTACGGTACTTACACGTCAACGGCGATGTACTTCCTACGCTTCAGCGCCCAAAGATGTTGTTGCCGCTCGGGAATCCTTTCCTCTTGCAGAGCTCCTTGAAGTCCACACAGAGCCGACCGAAGCGCTGGACGTGGCGGCCTGCGCGTGGTGAGGCCGAGGAGGAGCTCGGAGGGCCTACTTCAGGGGTGCCCGGCTGCGGTGAACAGTCGGGCGCCGCCTCACCACAACCTCCCGAGGCTCCTGGAGCCTTGTCCTCGGGAGCCGCATGCCGCGTCTCCTCAGTGACCAACGCCTCAGGAGAGGGGTCGCAAGCTCCCGAGGACGACGCCCCAGGACCACCACTCAGCATGTGCTCCTCAGCACTCGACGCCCTAGGATTTGTCGAACTTCATAGGTTCCTCACCCAAACTTGATGCCAAATGGATGATGCATCACCACGATGACCTATCGATGCTCATGGTTGCGCCTCATGGTTGCGTCGGCTGGTGAAGCTGGTCGATTTTCCACGAAAAACAAGCTGTCTTCCATCAATGCTCTTTGCTTGTTACCCACAAAGATGATATCTTTCTTCAGTTCACCTTGGTTGCGTTGGAGATGCATTCGTCTTTCACGTTGGTGCAATTTTATCACACAATTGGCTATGAACCAAATGTTTCCTCGAAGAAGGATCGATGTTCGTACTACGAGCATAAGTTTTGTATTGATTTCTAAGCCTTCTCACAACTTCATCTTCAGCTCCCCTGTAATTTTATTTGTCCAGCTATTAACTTTTACTTAAAAAATGGTTTGGAGTAAAAACCCGGATGGACGTAGTAGCCCTCCATTTTTATTTACTCTGCATATTAGATTTGACTGAAGTCAAACTTTGTAAAGTTTGACCAAGTTTAGGTCAAACACAACAAACCATAATTATTGAGAGAGGGCAAACTGTACGTACTCTCAAACCTTTCCGATAAATGAAATTAAAATTCTTTATTTGTACACACTCTCACACGTTTCCAATAATTTGGCGCATGTGTGGTTGTTCACTTAAGGGAGGGTAGTGTACCGCACATGAAGGACAGGAAGTGCGACCAGGACGCGTGGATCATCAGTTCATCGAAAATAGTAGTTTTCTTCACTGGTGCGTTAAATAAAGAGTTTCATTTCGTACTTACACAATTTAAAACGATTGTTATGGAGAGAATAAGAAAACCACTCCCCTATATATTAGTAGTATACACGAGTACTATATGGACGCAGCTTCATTGACTTAGTGCACCTGCCTTTGGGTGTATGAAAAGTGGGCCCAAAATGTGGCTGGCCCACCTGTAATACAACCAAAGGATAGTGCAGTTAAGGCACCGGAGCTCAGTCCGTAATACAGTATGTATGTAGTACACTATATAAGCTGGAGCCTCAGCGCTTGTTTGCTAGGGTTTGCAGTCGCCACACTCTCGCCGCACTACATATATATACACGCTGGAGGCTCAACGTTCCTTTGCTAGGGTTTGCTATATTCACAGTCTCTCACCCTCTTCACCAGATCTAAACAAGACTGCGTTGTGGTATCTGTCTCTCTCACCCCCTCACAGCTGGCGAAGGAGGCATCCGGATCCCGTCGCACCGGGAAGGGGAGGAGGTGCAGCGTTCACTCTATCGCCTTCGGCTAGGGAGGCAATCCACTGCCGGCTGCGCTTTTCTCTTTCACCCAGCGCCTGTGCGGGAGGGCCACCGACCCCTTCTTCCTCGCTGCCGTATGTAGTGTGGGCAGATCCGGCCTCCCGCCACACGCCTTGCCACATCCCGACGACCCCAAGGTATAAGTTTCTTTGAAACCATCATTGCTCTAGCTGCATGCGGATCTTTTTCGATTCTGTAGTCGAATCTAGGTCTTGGTTCAAAGAGGAAAGAAGGGTGCGGTGGGGTGGAGCATGAAGCTAGGACGTGGTTCAATGAGGAAAGGAGGGAGGGAAAGTAGTATAGACTAGCTATCCTGCCGCTTTGTTGGTCGAAAAGGGAAAAAGGGGGTAACCCAGTACACACATCTGTAAGGAACCAGACTCTTTGTTGAAAAGGGAAAGAAACTGGGGGGTCGGGTAGTTTGTGTAGGACTAGATTTGCTGCCCTCACATAGGAAAAAGTTTCAAAGAGAACAAATATGGGACCAACGCAGATATGCTGCTTGGCTACATATTCTGCATCACCCATTTATACGTGTGGACGCACATGGTGCTGGCATGTCCCATGTCCCATGTCATGTCCCATACAACTATTTTGCTGTTGTTAATCTAAGAATGCTGCTGGAAAATTGAAGCAATGCCATTGTTAAAAGTAAATTACATTCTTAACGAATGTTGTTTTAAGAGAATGTCTCTTTTAATATGAATCAATGCAACCGTTTTAGAAATGCTACTGTCCTACTTTGTTTTCCATCAAGATAAGTTAGATGCATCTTTTTGTCGCCGTTTGTTTCATCCTCCTTTATTGGCCAGTAATTGTTTCCTTTTTTGCCTCTGTTAAAACAGGGATATCTATTCAACTTGTTGCCTAGCAAACTTAAACGTCACACCGGCGACTTTGCTTGATTTCAGTGCAACTGCACAAAACGAGATTGGATGTCCTATTCGTGTTGGCAGATTCGTAGGTGATCTTGTGTGCGTCATGATAGGTTGGTACTTGCCTTCATCCACATGATCGTGCAGTGTGTTTTGAGATGTTGTGCTACTTGTATTGGTACTGTTTTAAATGAATGTTGAATTGAAGCTATTGTATTGCTCTCTTTTCCCATTAAGTAGTGAACAAAAATGGTACCAACCCAGACATGATGCTTGTTGCTTTGTTACAACAAACTCTGTATCACCCCCTTTATAAGTAGATGGAAGCACATGGTGTTGTTGCGCCGACTCGCCCCTGGAACTTTTTATGCTTTATCTTAATCTAATGCTGATGGTAAAATTAAGCAATGACACTCTCAGAATTAACTACTGAACTGTTTTAAGAGATTTTTTCTGTTAATATGAATCAATGCAACCGTTTTAGAAATGCCACTGTCCTATAATTTGTTTTCCATCAAGATAAGGTAGATGCTTCTTTTTGTGGCTGCATGTTTCATCCTCCTTTATTGGCAGTAATTGTTTCCTTTTTTGCCTCTGTTAAATCAGGGATATCTAGTCAACTTGTTGCTATAGCAAACTTAAATGTCACACCGGCGACTTTACCTGATTTCAGTGCAACTGCACAAAACGAGATTGGATTTCCTATTCGTGTTGGTAGATTCGTACATGATCTTGTGTGCGTCATGATAGGTTGGTACTTGCCTTCATCCACATGATCATGCAGTGTGTTTTGAGATGCTGTGCTACTTGTATTGGTACTGTTTTAAATAAATGTTGAATTGAAGCTATTGTATTGCTGTCTTTTCCCATTAAGTAGTGAACACAAATGGGACCAACCCAGACATTATGCTTGTGTAACGCCCACGATGCGGCTATATCTCCCACGTGTCGAGGCACGACTTAGAGGCATAACCGCATAGTGGTTTTGTCGCAAGAAGGGTCATCTTCACACAATCCCATGTAATGAACAAGAATGGGATAAAGAGTTGGCTTACAATCGCCACTTCACACAATACATAAATATAATCCATACATCATCCAAAATACAAACATATAGACCGACTACGGTGAAGATCCAAATGAAAATAAGACAACCCCAAATGCTAGATCCCCGATCGTCCCAATTGGGCTCCACTACTGATCATCAGGAAAAGACACATAGTAACGACCACGTTCCTCGTCGAACTCCCACTTGAGATCGACGCCATCATCTGCACTGGCATCATCGGCACCTGCAACTGTTTTGGTTGAATCTGTGAGTCACGGGGACTCAGCAATCTCACTCCCGCGAGATCAAGACTATTTAAGCTTATAGGAAAGGAAGGTGTAATGAGGTGGAGCTGCAGCGGCAATAAGCATATATGGTGGCTAACTTGCGCAAATGAGAGCGAGAAGAGAAGCAACGGAACGGTCGTCATCTAGCAATGACCAAGAAGTGATCCTGAACTCCTACTTACGTCATACATAACTCAGACCGTGTTCACTTCCCGGATTCCGCCGAGAAGAGACCATCACGGCTACACAGGCAGTTGATGTATTTTACTTGGGTCAAGTGACAAGTTCTCTACAACCGGACATTAACAAAGTCCCATCTGCCTCATAACCGCGGGCACGGCATTCGAAAGATAATACCCTGCAGGGGTGTCCCAACTTAGCCCATCATAAGCTCTCACGGTCAACGAAGGATAAACCTTCTCCCGGAAAGACCCGATCAGTCTCGGAATCCCGGTTTACAAGACATTTCGACAATGGTAAAACAAGACCAGCAAAGCCCCCGAATGTGCCGACAAATCCCGATAGGAGCTGCACATGTCTCGTTCTCAGGGCACAACAGATGAGCCAGACGTCGGGTTGGCATAGACCCTGGTTGCCCAGGGGGTGCCGGACATCGCTCGGTTTGGGCCAGCACTCGAAGGAGCACTGGTCCGGGGGTTTAAAATAAAGATGACCCTCGGGCTCGCGAAAACCCGGGGGAAAAGGCTTAGGTGGCAAATGGTAAAACCAAGGTTGGGCCTTGCTGGAGGAGTTTTATTCAAGGCGAACTGTCAAGGGGGTCCCATAAATCACCCGACCATGTAAGGAACGCAAACTCAAGGAATATAATCCCGGTATATCAGTAACTAGGGCGGCAAGAGTGGAACAAAACACCAGGCATAAGGCCGAGCCTTCCACCCTTTACCAAATATATAGATGCATTAATTAAATAAGATATATTGTGATATCCCAACATATCCATGTTCCGACATGGAACAAACTTCAACTTCACCTGCAACTAGCAACGCTATAAGAAGGGCTGAGCAAAAGCGGTAACTTAGCCAAACAACGGTTTGCTAGGAAAGGATGGTTAGGGCTGACATGGCAAAATGGGAGACATGATATAGCAAGTGATAGGTAGCGGAGCATGGCAATAGAGCGAACAACTAGCAAAGCAAAGATAGAAGTGATTTCGAGGGGTGGTCATCTTGCCTGCAAGGTTCTCAGAGTTGTCGAAAGCTTGATCCTCGTAAGCGTACTCAACAGGTTCCTCGTTCACGAACTCGTCTCCCGGCTCTACCCAAGACAAGAACACAAACAAACGGAACCACAATCAACAACGAGAAATGCACAAGCAACATGATGCAAAACATGTATGATATGCAAGATATGATATGCGATGCATATGCGTGCTCCGGAAGGAAAATGGTGAACAAGGCAGTAACTTGGCAAACCAAGCATGCCACCGGAAAGATGACATGATCTCGGTCGAAATCGATATAAGGATCACCGGAAACGGATGCACGGTTTGCAAATGGCAAGCAAAACAAGAATGACACGAATCTGCGATTAACAGCAAGATAGCACTTAAAATGCAACAAGTAACAGTGCTACAGCACCCCAACATAGCAACAAAGCATATGACAGTAATCTACAGGAGATGCTTGACAAAAGATGAACACTGAGATACTACTAGTTCACAACATAACAAGCTCAAACAAGCATGGCAAAAGTGCAAAAGATAACAGGTTCACAGACTGGTGAAAAACTGGACATGGCAGAAAATAGCATCGGGTAGCAATGTTCAGAGCACGAGATCAACATGCTACAGGAACTTAACATAGCAAAACAAGCCATGGCAGTGTTCTACTAAATGCATATGACAAAAGTCCCTTACTGACCATAAGCCAAAAAGGACTAGAAGATATGATGGCAAGCATGTAAACATAGCAAGTTTCGTTATCAGGTTTCAGACAGCAGAAAAGAG
The DNA here is from genome assembly GCF_002575655.3 of Aegilops tauschii subsp. strangulata. Classification (NCBI taxonomy): domain Eukaryota; kingdom Viridiplantae; phylum Streptophyta; class Magnoliopsida; order Poales; family Poaceae; genus Aegilops; species Aegilops tauschii. The sequence continues at coordinate 269,240,590 of NC_053040.3, forward strand.
CATGGCAGAAATAATAATATGTAGGCCTCTTTGAGAGCTTGAAGCACTCACTAGAGAGCAATTCATGACAAACCAAGCACATATACAGCAAGATAGCATGTTTATGAAGCTAACCATGGCAAGAACAATAGCATAGCATGTATGGTTCAACTACAATAAGCTTGGCAAAAATGAATATCACGTTAAGAATCTGCCAGAAATATTTTATAGCAAAAGTAGAGCAAGATTGAGTCATGCTATAGCACTCCATAATTGCAACCAATTGCAGAAATGGATCAATTACAACTATAGCTACAAAACATCCTTAATGAACATCTCCAAAATATGCATGGATCTCTTTGTAGCATCAAGTTTACTTGGCAACAAAATAACAGCAGACAGACTTGGAGAAATCAGTAAGTCCCTGAAATCAGAAACATTACGGAGCCCACTTTGCATGCTTGTGCTAGTCACCACAGAGATGACAAAAATACATGGCCCACACCGTTGGAAATATGGCATAACATACAACAAAACACATGTAGAGCTCATGCCCATAAGATGCACAGAATTTAAGATACAAAAATGACAAATCTCCAACTTCTGTTAAGAACCAGCAGATAACAGCAACTAGCCCTCTTCCAACAGAGATTTGGGCATCAAGATGACCTCTAATGAACATAGTGCAATTGAACAAAATGAAGAGCATCACGAGGCGAACAATTTGACATATTACACGCACGAATCAGAGCTATATGCAAAGAGTTGTGCAACGATGAAAATGGGTACTTATCATCAAAAACTAAAGACTTAGGGAAAATTAGAAGGTCGGGGGAAAAGTCAACCGTACGGGCTTCGGATCTGGATCGAGGCCGAGGTCGCTCGAAGGAGCTCGCCGGTGGCGGTTGCCGACGGCGGCACGGAGCAGAAGGAGGCGCCAGGGAGGTGCGGTGGCCGGCGGGGAAGAAGGGGCGGCGCCGGAGGGAGGCCACGTCGGGCGCGGGCGGCGCCGGCGGGGCGACGCGGGCACCGACGGCCACGGGCGCCGGCGAGGACGGCGGGGCCGGCAGGCGGGCGGGGCAAGGCGGCTGGCGGCGGCGAGCGCGGCGGAGGGCTGCGGCGGCGCGGGATGCGGAGGGCGCGGGCGGCGAGCGGGCTCGCGGGGGCCGGCGTTGGGCCCGCGGGCTCCGGCGGCGGCGGCGTACGGGCTTGCCACGTGGCAGCCGCGGATTGGGCGGTGGCGGAGGTGGACGCGTCCAGCTCCGCCCGGACGTGTCCGGCGGCGGAGAGGGACGAGGGTTAGGGTTGGACTGTGTTTGTATTTCGGGAGAGATGCATTTAAATAGGTAGAGGGAGTTAGGAGGCTCCAAATGAGGTGCGGTTTTCGCCCACACGATCGTGATCGAACGACCTAGAGCATGGAAGAGAGTTTGTTGGGTTTTGGCTGGTTTTTGAGGGGGTTTTGCTGCACACACAAATGGACTTTGCGGATGCCCGGTTAACCGTTGGAGTACCAAACGACCTCCAAATGGAACGAAACTTGACCGGTGGTCTCCGGGTGGTATAATAAGGCCACTTGACAAGCCTCGGTCCATTCCGAGAAAGTTTGACACCCGCACATGACAGAAAACAAGAGGGGTGCACCGGAGGAGATAGGAGCGCCGGATTGCAAAACGGACAACGGGGAAAATGCTCGGATGCATGAGACGAACACGTATGCAAATGCAATGCGCATGATGACATGATATGAAAATGCATGACATGACAAAATGCAAAACGAAAGACAAAACCCGACCACGGAGGGAATATCATAATACATAGCCGGAAATGGCAAGAGTCGGAGTTACAAATATGGCAAGTTTTTTTTTTTGAGAAAGAGCGACAGTGGGAGAGGCTCCCACTGACTTTGTATTACTCACAAAGGAACAATTACATATGTGTTACAAAGGGTTTTGGTGGCCCCCCGGCCATGCTAGCTATCCACGGTCCTAGTGACCCAAATTTACAATGTAATTAGACAGGAAGGGATGAAGTTCCTCTCGGCAGTTGTGTGTAAGCAGCTCCAAGAGATGCTTGAATCTAGCTAGCCATGCTCCATAGGAGTGCTGAATCCCTCTAAAGTGTTGATTGTTTCTCTCCATCCAAAGACTCCAAGCAGCCAAGAGAAAGATATCCATGAAGAGAGGTTGTCTCCAATTATCCCTACCTCCATGCAGAAGAGCCAGTCTGTTGTCATCTATCGGCCATGTCATTCCAACCACATCCCAGCATCGTTGACTAAAGGGGCAATTGAAGAACAGATGTTCCACCGTTTCCTCTGGAGGGGTTTGACAGAGCATGCATGCATAGTTGCCCCCCATGACAACAAAATGTCTGCGTTTGAGCATATTCCTGGTATTCAGACGATCAACTAGGAGTAGCCACCCAAACATCTTGAATTTGATCGGGCTTTTAGCTTTCGAGAGCCATCCAAACGCCTCATCTGCCACAACCTGTTTGTAGCAGTGGTTATAGAACTTCTTGGAAGAAAAACGCCCGAGCATGCATTCCCAGACATCACAGCTATCAGCGGCCAGCCGATTTTGCGGCAACCCCTCCTGGATCTCTTTGATTTCCTCTCTCGCCTGGGTCGAGAGAGGTAAACTAAAAATTGTGGCTGGGTCAGTTGCAGTAAGAACCTTAGCAATGGAGTCGTCCTCATTCAAGCAAAATGAAAAGGCTCTTGGGTATATATCCATTATTGGGGAATCCTGAGAAGTATCAAACCAAACGTCTTTCCAGAACAGAGCACTAGAGCCATCCCTGGGGGTTACTTTAGTGATCCCTCGGAAGATCCCACTGAGTTGCATCACATCTTTCCACCAGAAAGAACCCACCACCTCAGATGCATGCGGTATGTTGTTTCTGTAGTAGGCATCCCAAACAAGCTCCACCCAGGGAACATCTTCATGATTATAGAATTTGAATAGATATTTTAGGAGGAGGGCTGCATTCTGTGTTTTAATATCAATAACACCAAGGCCTCCGCAGCGTTTTGGGCGGCAGACAAGTTCCCAGGCCGCGAGGGAGTTATTTTTGACCCCATCGTCAGAGTTTTTAGCCCAGAGGCAATATCTACGCAGCTTGTCCAGATGTTCAATCACCTTTGGGTGTATTTTGATTGTGCACATTGCATATATCAGCATCGAAGTCACAACTGAATTGACCAAGGTCAGTTTAGCCCCGGATGACATCAGTGACAGCGCAGTGGATGTCTTCCGCTCAACTGCATGAACCAGCGGCATAAGATCAAGGACACTGGGCCTCGTCGTGCCCATTGGCAGGCCGAGGTATGTGAAGGGCATGGAACCAATAGAGCAACCAAAAACCCCAGCCAGTTCACAAGCACGTCGGTGATCAATGTTAATGGGTATGAGAGTTGATTTCTGAAAATTGATCTTCAGTCCAATGGAAGTAGCATAATCTTCTAGGATAGCTTTCATATGGGCAGCCTGCACGGGACATGCCTGCATAACTAAAATCGTGTCGTCAGCGTATTGGACAACCGGGAAATCACCCGCCCTATCACGAGGGAGAGGAAGATCAAACAGTCCTCGAGTAAAAGCATCATTAACTGCTGCTTGGAGGAGATCAACCGCAAGGACAAAGATCAACGGTGAGAGAGGGTCCCCCTGGCGCACTCCACACTTACAGTTGAATTTTCGACCAGGGACTCCATTAAGGAGTACAGAAGAAACCCCCGAGCCAAAGATCGTGTTCATCCATCCAAGCCATTTGTCATCAAAACCCATGTGTTTCATAATTGCCATCATGAGGGCGTGCTCAATAGTGTCAAACGCCTTGGCAAAGTCTAGTTTGAGGAGGATGTTTTCCCTCGCTGAGGTATGGCATTGATGGATGTATTCAATGACCACGCTAGGCAGTCTTGGATTGTCCTCCCTTTGAGGAAACCGTACTGATTTCTGTGAATGATCTTGAGGATGACTTTCTGTAGCCGATTTGCCAAGATCTTAGTGATGATTTTCAGACAACAATTCAGTAAAGTAATTGGTCTATAATCATTTGCAGTTTCTGGAGAAGAGTTTTTTGGGATCAGGGTGATATACCCCTCACTAATACTGGTTATATCTAGCCCTCCGGCATGAAATGCATGGCACAGCTCATAGAAGTCCGACTTGATGATCTGCCAGCAGCTCTTAAGGAAGCAACCATTAAAACCATCAGGACCCGGAGCCCGATCACTCGGCATTTCCTTAATAACAGTGTCAATCTCTTCATTAGAAAAAGGTGCCGACAAGTGCTCCAGTCCCTCAATCCGACGGGTGATTCTGGAAAGATCAAAACTCATGTGAGTGGGTTTAGAAGAACCCAAACGTTCCTTATAGGTTTTGAACAACACCCCTTCCTTGCCAACATGGTCATGTATTTCCACATCGCCATCACGAAGCATGGCGATAGAGTTATGTCTGTATCTCTCCGTGGCCAGGGATTGAAAGAGTTTGGTATTTTCATCCGCAAATCTGAAGTATCTGATCGTGCATCTTTTCCTCCAGTATTCATTCTGAAACTGTAACAGTGTCTGCAAGTGAGATTTCAAAATTTTCCGGAAGTTTGATTCCTGGATAAATAGAGGTCTTTTGTCCTCGAGATTATCCATCGTAGCTAAAGATTCATTACTGTTTTGAATTATGATTTTCAGCTTTGAGATATCCCTGCTCCATCTCTTGAGATCATACCTCAGAGTTTTCAGTTTTTTACAAATGCGGGCGGCAGCGTTCGGGGCATGGCATGCCTTGGACCAGGAGGCGGCAGCCACCTCCATAAACCCAGAATGGTTAATCCAAAAATTCTCAAAACGAAAGAGTTTGGACTTGGGGATAGAGGACTCAATTGTAACCACACAGGGAATATGATCAGACACCGGTTTTCCTAATGGCAAGACCATTGTGTTTGGGAACGAGGTGGTCCAGCAAGAGGACGAAAAGAACCAGTCGAGCTGCTCAAGTAAGGGGTCGTCTTGCATGTTACTCCAGGTATATGTTCGGCCCTTCACAGGTAACTCCATCAGAGACTGCGCTCTAATGATTTCATTAAAAAGCAACATGTCCACAGCGTCACCCCCAGGTTTGTTTCTGTTATTCGTGGAACGAATAAAATTGAAATCACCGAGGATCAACCAATTCTCATCATCAGGTATATGTAGGTCAAATAACCAATTAGTAAAATCCACCCGACGCTGACCAGAACATGGACCGTAGACATTGATCAATTTCCACGAGTCACTGGATTGTGTAGCAACAAAAGAGACACCCACAGCAAACGAATCAACATACCAAGGTGTGCCCACAAACACGGAGCTATTCCAGATAATAATAAGACCACCAGAGGCACCCACAGATGGGGCAAACACAAATTTATCAAATCGCTTAGGGCAGAAAGTTTTAATAAACGCCAGATCAAAAGATTCACGCTTTGTTTCCTGGATACATATCACAGAGCAACCACTAGTATCGATAGCATTCCTGAGACCCCAAGTTTTAGCATCGGAGTTGATGCCCCTGATGTTCCACGACAAAACATTCCACGACTTATTCATGAACAAGCTAAAGTTCAGTCTCCAGCTCCTGTGGACGATCTCTGATCATCCAGCAGCTTCTCGGGAGAAAGAGCATCCTGCGCAATCCCGCAGCGTTTGCCCATCTGTTGAAGATCTTCAATCGTCATAGGAGGGGGACAATCCTCAGACCAAACCTGCACGGGGGCAGCAGCCAAAGAAACAGCTGTGATAAAAGAAGTTTCGCGTGGTTTCACCCGTGACTTAGAGCGTTTGATGTCAGAGACGTGGTTGATCTTGAAACCATCATACTTAGTAGAACGAGTGCTTCTTCTGACAGTGGTTGTGTCCAGAGGCACAAGCACATTGCGGGACTGGGAAGCATTATAAAGAGAAGTAGAAGCAATCACCTGAAGAGCCGTCTCTTGAACAGACAAGGTCACTGGATGTAACTCTGCATCTTGGGGGGCAAGTCGTGAAAGCTCCTTAAGACCAGGAGAGCGAGCCGCCCTCCCCCAAGCAGTGTCAAACGCTGAAAACCTGCATTCAGCGGCCTCCTGCAGCCAATATGACGGGATGATGGCAGCCCCCATCTGAAAGATTGAACTGAACACCTCTGTCAGAACATCACGCTCTGGGACTATGCTTTCCAGCCAGGTAGACACAGCAACATTCAACTGGTTCTGTATAAACTTGAAAGGATTAAGGGGAAACATAACAGCCTCAGATGTCTGAAAGGTTAGGGCTGGCGTATATATGCGTTGGAGCATCCCTCCCATCCAGAGCAACAAAGCATGATCGACAGCCACAAAAAAACTAGCTGAATTTCCTCCAGCTCTGACGAACGCAAGTCGTGCAGTAGGATTCCCAATCACAAAACCATCCGCCAATGCTTCCACCGCTTGAAACTCTAAGTCATAAGACCAAACATCCGACAAGTTGTCCTGGACATTGTTTTCAGGATCCACACCATCCATCAGAGACGGTCCATCGTACTGGAAGAATGTTCTGAAACTGAACCTTGTGTATGGCGGAGGGACCACAGGCCACATAGGCCAACCATTATCCTGAAATTGCACCTGGGCCGGTTCTGGGGCGTTCCATGCCGCTTCATTCAGAGCCGCTTGGGCAGCCATCTCATCAATTCTTGCTTGCTGCATGAGGGTGTAGTAGGGAAGCTCATAAGGGTGGGGTGATGCATTCAGAAGTGGAGGAGCATCTTCATTGCCAACTAAACTGGGAATAGTATTCCTGCCATTCAGAACATACACTAGTACGGACCAGGATCGAGCAAGCCCTGGCAGCAAACCAACCCTGGTGACCAACAGACTGTGTGGCACTTCAGCCACATCTTTGATATGACACTTAACCAGAACTCTAGCTTTGTTAAAGCCCGGACGTGGCCACACAAGGAGCTTTCCAAAATTAGAAACGGCCTTATGAATATAGTGCTCAGTCTGGTAATCCATAGGGAAAGCTAGAAACATAACCCAAACCTCATATTCAAAAGCAGGCATGCGCATATTGAGACCTTCATCATGAGGTACTAAAGAAAAATTAGAATCCTCAGACAGAGCGTGAGGTCCCTCCCTAATTGCAGTATCCCGACTCTCCATATCCGCAAAGACCACACAACCAATTCCTAACGGGTAAATAAAATCATCCACCAAATCATACTCCAGATCCCCAGTAATGATGCGACAGACCTCGGCCAACCAAAGCTCCTTTTGATGATCAGGGACTGGGGGATGGACTGTAACAATGGCATACCTGTCATGGTTGAGGGGCGGATCATCGACCACCATGACATGGCGCTGAACGCGATGAGCAGGGCCACGGTCAAAGGTCGATCCAACCGGAGCGAAGGCGAACGGGCGCACTGGAAAGTTCGCCATAGCTAGAGTAGTCGGAGGTGTGGAATCCGCCGAAAGAGGAATCGCCGATGATGGGCAGCAAGAAATCGGTGGGAGCGGGGGCAATGAAGGTTGGGGTGGTGAGCTCGAGGACGCCGGCTGACTCGATTGGGGTTTTTGGCAGGCTGAAGTGACTACACCCTGACCAGGGAGGCGTATCGTCAAGCGTTGAGCGGTGGCCACTTCCGAGGAGCGTGGGATTTTCTGTTTCTGTTTCCAAATCCAACGGGCCCGCGTATCCCTCACAGCACGGGCCATACCAACAACCATAGAATTACCAAACACAGACGCCCCCAGCTCACCCCGAGGCAGGATCCTCTCAGATTTTGTTACTGGTAAAGATTTTGGTGTCCAAACCAAATGAGGGAAAGTTTTGCAATAACTGGGCTTACGGGCCGCATGACCCAGACGGTGGCATAACGTGCAGCGACGAAGCCCAGGACAAAGGCTAGTCATGTGGTCAACTGCAGAGCATGCATTGCATGGATGGCCTAGAGGATCCGGGCCCACCGTGCATGGCATATGGTAAATGGGATTATTACGTGTAGAAACACAGGAGCCATGCACAGAAACATCCCCACAAGGCTGATAAAAATACCCATTGCAGCATTCAGCAACATGACCAAGCCGATCACATATAGAGCAATGCTTAAGCCGCCTGTATATATAATCCTTGGTGGGAACTGAAGAGATTTGTACCATTTGCTTGACACTGTCATTATCATAACCAGCCTGCCGTCCATCCAAAACAGAATAAAGAGTATCATCCGGAATGGATTCCCATAAACCCCGATCAAACAACTCACCTCAAAAAGAGGGCAACTTGGCCGGAATATCGGAGGAAATAGGTACGCAAATGGATCCAATCCGAAAAATATCCGGAGAAACCTGAGCCCGAAAACTACCAAAAGAGAGCACAGTCGGGGGCTCACCGGAATGCAAATCCGTCAGCGGCGGGATCAAACCCAAGTTCTGAAACACTGGAATAGATGCAGGCTCCATAGGCATATTCTGTTGAGATGATAACCATTTAGATTTGATTGCCGGGCCAGGTGAAGAAGCCAAACCAGTCAACTCAGAATCCGTATGCCATGATTGAATCCTGGGGCGCTTGTCCATGCCACGATGCAAATGAAAATGACAAATGAAGTCCGGCCAAATACGGTCTCGTAGCCCAAAAATAAAATGTCCCACTCGATTTGATGCCACAGAGAACCGGAAATGACGATCACCCAAGCGAACGACATTGAAACCCGCACCAAGCCCTCCAATACAAGACTGAAGAGCCAAGCCAACCGAATCCACCGAAAGGGGAAAAGAGGCCGAGGAGAAGGAAACTTCAAGGAAGAATTCCTTGGAGCCGGAGTTGGGGACGAAGTGGACCGTAGATCCAAACCGTGCACGCACCTGTGCCTCGACCTTAAGGTCGGGGGAAAAGTCCCAATGGAGAAGGCCATCCATTGGGTTCGCCAGGAGGAGATCGTAGGGTTAAACCCTAGAATCGCCATCGTAGTCGCCAGAGGTGGAGAGGAGAGAGGTGGGAGCCATGTCTTCTCAACTCTCATGCAATACTTTTTCCACAAATATGGCAAGTTACATGGGGGGTGTTACAGCTTGTTGCTTTGTTACAACAAACTTTGCATCACCCCCTTTATAAGTAGATGGAAGCACATGTTGTTGTTGCGCCCACTCTCCCCTAGAACTGTTTATGCTTTTTGTTAATCTAATGCTGCTGGTAAAATTAAGCAATGTCACTCTCAGAATTAACTACTGAATCTTAGTTCAAAACTGCAACACTTGTTAGGGATTGGCGGGATTACCATTTTTGTGGCCGTATGTTTCATCCTCCTTTATTGGCCAGTAATTGATTCCTTTTTTGCCTCTGTTAAAACAGGGATATCTATTCAAATTGTTGCTATTGCGACATGTTGCTTCGCTTAATTTTGGTGGAACTGCACAAAATGAAACCGGATTTCCACATATGTGTTGAGATCTCTTTTAGATCTTCCTCAGGAGTTGTTTCAAATCTTGGTCTTGAAAGGTCAGTACCTACTTTCCTCAAAATTAACTACTGAATCTTAGTTCAAAACTGCAACACTTGTTAGGGATCGGCGGGAGTACCATTTCTGCTAGGGATCGGCCGGAGTACATGTTTAAGAAATGTATTGTTCAGATAATGTCTCTGTTATTATATATCAGTTACAGTGTTTTACAAATGGTACTATCCTGCTTTGTAGTTCTTTCTACATGTTTAACCAAGGTATTGTTAAGGTAATGTCTTTGTTAAAATGAATCAGTCACATTGTTTTAGGAATGATACTTTTCTGCTTTGTCGTTCTTTATACATGTTGAAACAAGGCATTGTTAAGATAATGTCTCAGTTAATATGAATGAATCACACTGATTGAGAATTGCTACTCTCCTGCTTTGTTTCCCATTAAGATAAGGTAGATCAGTAGATGTTTTCTTCTTCGAGTACAAGTCGTCAACCGTTATTTCTCAGTAATTGTTTCCCTTATACCTATTGTTGCTTACAGGGATATCAAAATTAAAGCTCGGTTTTATTCCGACTTTGATTTTAGTTGAACTGCACAAAAGGAGCCAATGTGTCTAAGGCAAACTGCTACATTAGTGGGTCCAGTTTGTCTTACCACTTTGCAGAAAGAAGCAGTCACTATTTGCACTACATTACACAAGGAATGATCGAGAAGCTTTACAGAGTATTAGTAGACGCTGGTGACATGACTAGTCTAGAGAGAGCATAGGAAACTCTACAACACGTGGAGTGCACTGGGCAAAAAGTTCCCAAACAAGTACAAGAAGCCAGGATAGGACACCAAATCTGTCAATGTCATTCTAAGCAACAATGATGGGGCATCTGGGTATGGTAATCTGTTTACTGTACTTTCAGTTTGTTTGTCCACCGATTGGTGGGTTGACACTGGGGCCAATATTCATGTGTGTGCTGCTTTGTCTTTGTTTTCTTGCACCATATAAATACGATATCCAAAGGGATGCTCAGCTTGATTTTAGTGGAACTGCACAAAATGTCCAGATGGTTTGTTTCCTCCATAATACTTCATCATGCACAATACATCGAATCGTTCTCTAATAATTCGTCGTCACCTTGAGCCACCGGACTATATGTTTGAACGGTGCTGCCAGCATCGGCCATTAAGAAGGGTAAGAAGAAAGACAAAAAGAGAGATGGCTGCTTTACTTGTGGTTCGGAGGAACACTGGGCAAACAAGTGCCCAAACAAGTACCAAGAAGCCAGGACAGGACTCCAAGTCCGTCAATGTCAATCTAAGCAACAATGATGGGGCATCTGGGTATGGTAATCTGTTTACCGTACTTTCAGTTTGTTAGTCCACCGATTGGTGGGTTGGCACTGGGGCCAATATTCATGTGTGTGCTGATGTGTCTTTGTTTTCTCGCAGCATATAAATATGAAATCCACAGGGATGCTCAGCTTGATTTTAGTGGAACTGCACAAAATGTTCAGATGGTTCGTGTCCTCCATAATGCTTCATCATGCACAATACATCGAATGGTTCTCTAATCATTCGTCGTCACCTTGAGCCACCGGACTATCAGATGACAAACCCTGCCCGTTCCACAATCATAGGCATTACATATTTTGAATGGGAAAAGCTAGTCAAAGTTGACATTAGTTTAATATATTGGAATTGGAAAATCTAGTCAATTTTTGCTCATTGATGTTAGCCAGAAGACATGCATTTGATATTTTTGAGTGCGACGCCCTTTGCTGTGAGCAACGTCGATCATTTTCTCCTATTCCTGTCTTCAGTTCAGAAGTAAATATTTACTCTGCTGAGATGCATAGTCACATGAATGTCGACTTATGTAAGATATTTTAAGAGTTTGTTCTGAATGTTTTCTATGTAATTCCAGGCCTTGTGATTTTGATTGCAAAGTTGAGCTTGGAATGTTGTGGCATGCGGCATCACGAGCTGCTCACCGTGCCTCCTGAGAATAGTGCTTCATATTGTTTTGCATGTTGATCTAATGCCTGTGATTTGCATGTTAAGAATATCATCCTCTTCTGTTGTTTCTGTGCTTAAGAAGTTCATTGTCTTATGTTTCATTCATAGCGTATACGACAACTCGGGTAGGTTAGAGGTGAAACCATATGATTTTCCGACAAACTCATCATCTTAGGCCGTCATTGGATCGTCGTTTTCCAACCAAAACCGCTTGTAAAACTGACGCTTGTAAATAAAAGCAGATGGTCTCGGGCGAAGCGCTTGGTTGGTCGATTTCGACTAGTAAAATATATACTGGTCTCTCAAATTACACGCGTAACCCGCCGGTTTTACTTACAGACCTCGGGCCCTCGGTCTCATTATGCCTGTATTGTACACGTTGTTTCTGATGACGAGTAAATTACACTTGTATCTTAATACAGGTGTGAAATAAACCAGAGCTCCCAAGCGCGGCCTTACCGTTTCATGTCGTCTCAGTCTCTCGAAGGTGCTCATAGGTGTCCGATGATCCTGGCTTCCTGAATGAGCACCGGAACCTGTATCAGACCATCCATAGGGCCCGCAAGGCCCTCTCCGTCGTCCTTCGAGTTGTTGCGCTCGCCGTGGCGCTGAGCATCGTCAACATGGTCAACGAACATGAGGAGAGATGACTTTATTTTGACTGGATGACAGTAGGGACCCACTAGGGCCATAACCGTACGTACGCAAGTGCCTCTATATTTTTTTGCTTCCTCCTGGTTTCCTGACATCACTGTCCCACACCATTGTCAACCTATGTAATCAATAAACGAGAGAATTGCACAAGGAACGACCCATAGCTGGTACTAAGCATCTCGAGTAGTATTTGTGTTTTTGAGGTGTGAGCACTGTAGAGTTTTTCTTGAGCGATGTTTTCGTTGTTATTCAGAGGAAAGCATGGTATTAACTGGGCGGGCTGTGGCCCGTCTAGCCCAGGCCAGATAACCAGCCCAGATATTAATTTTTTTCAAGCTGAAAATGGCTAGCCCAGCTATACTTGTTTTTTAGGAATACCCAGGCAAGGTCAACTTGTTATTCTCCGCCCCGCTGGGCAGCAAATCTTTCCTAGGAGGGATGCATTAGGCTTAACAGGAAAATGGGCTTTAATAAATATTAAATGGGATGTAATTATAAAACCTAGGCAGTAACTATAAAAAATGCACCAAACACGTAATTAGTTTATAAAATATTATTTTTGGAATTTGAAAATTTTAATTTCATTAATAGTTGCGTGTGCAATGTTTCGTTGGATTTTTACGTAATCCAAATTTATATTGAAATTGTATTTAATCTGACTAGAAATTTCGGGATAAAAATATTTTGTATCCCATCAAAATGTGGGAATTTTTTTAATTCTGTTTTGAACGGTTGGTTGAAATTATTAATCGTTGTCCTTGCTAGAAAATGGGCTGTACTTTTAACAAACTGTAAATGGGTTGTAGTAAATTCCATTAGAATTCAAACATCGGTTGTACATTCTTACAAATCGCAAATGGGATATAAGTTCTCTCCCACACACTTGTGGGCCTACTAAGTTGACGCGTCCCCTAAAAAAAGTAAGTTGATGCTTATGCAAGGGTTTGTGAACTTATAGTCAACACACGGTTCTAGCAGCAGTGGCCGTTGGATGTCCATCCAACGGATGTCGTGCTTCTTCTTCAGTCTCGGATATTCTAGCTTCAGCCGCCCAAAAAATGATTCCCCCCTGACATCTGGGGCGCACCATTTTGGAGGCTGACCTGTGGGCCTACTAAGTTGACGCGTACCAAGGGCTTTGTCAACTTAGTCATTATGAACGATTCTAGCTGCATTGACCGTACGATGTCCATCCAACGGCCGTCGTGCTTCTTCCACCTCTGGTCTTCTTGCTCCAGCCGCCCAAAGCAGCACCGGTCGTGCTGCCTGCTCCTGCCGCCTGTGGCCGGCTGTCCTGTCGCAGAGGCCTCACCACCCCCTACTACTCCCACCGCTGGCCAGGCCATCCCTCTACTCACCCACACCCCCTGTTATTCTGCGGCGATGACAGCCTTACACCGTAGCTGAACCAGTGAACCCTCGTACTCCTCTCCGCGTGGGCATCCACTGCCGCGTCTTCCCCGGCTCCGCGTCGTCCCCTTCCTAGGCCTTACCGTCATCCACCGCCCTGGTGCTCTCGGCGCGGCGTGGTCAACGAACGACATCCATTGGACGTGGACTGTACGTGGGGAGGCTGACAGCTGGGTCCACAGCCGCACACAAGGAAATGCCTCCTTATTATGCGCAAAGTAATTATTCCACCACCTGACATCTGGGACCAACCGAAAGGGCCTCTGTATTTCGCGAAAAAATGTTCCCGCCGCTGACAGCTCGGAACCCACCAGCTATATCTTCGCACGCAAGGAAGTGCTTCCTTATTACGCACAAAAATATGAATACCCCCTGCTAGCTGGGACCCACAATATGGGAGGCTGACTTGTGGGCCTGCTAAGATGACGGGGACAGAGGGCTTTGTCAACTTAGTAAATATGAACGATTCTAGCTCCTGTGACCGTACGATGTCCATCCAACAGTCGTAGTGCTTCTTCAACCTCTGGTCTTCTTGCTCCAGCCGCCCTAACAAGCGTCGGCCGTGCCGCCTGCTCCTGCCTCCCATGTACGGCTGTGCTGCCACCGCTGGCGATGCCATCCCTTTATACTCACCCACACCTCCTGTTATTCTCCGGCGACGGCAGCCTCACACCGCAGACGAAGCAATCAACCCACGTACTCCCCTCTGCGTGGGCATCCACTGCCGCGTCTTCCCCGGCTCCGTGTTGTCCCCTTCCTAGGCCTCGCCGTTGTCCACCGCCCTGGTGCTCTCGGCGCGGCATGGTCAATGTGCTCAATTAACGACTTCCATCGGAAGAGTACTGTACATGGAGAGGCTGCTAGCTGGGTCCACGGCCGCAGCAAGGAAATGCCTCCTTATTATGCGCAAAATAATGATTCCTCCACCTGACAGCAGGGACCCACCGGACGAGCCACCGTATTTTGTGAAAAAAAAAGTTTCCCCTCTGACTGCTGGGACCCAATAGCTACATCTTCGCACACAAGGAAGTGCGTCCATATTACGGGCAAAAAAAATGATTCCCCCCCTGACTGCTTGGACCCACCAGCTACATCTTCGCACGCAAGGAAGTGCCTGATAGTCGGGACCCACCCGGTCGAAGCGTACGTAGCATTGTCATTCTGGTCGTGAACGTGTACATACATACTGGTCGATCGGTCTGTCTGCAGGCTGCAGCGATGAACCATGGCCGTGTAAGGAAGGGCACGTGTGGTAGTAGAGGCGCGCACGTGTGGTAGTAGAGGCGCGCATGTAGCATGTACACGTACGTACAGCGGCCAGGGTGCAAGATACTAAATATGGCCACGTACGTACATACGGGCGGGGTCTCGAACGCCTACTCACGCATACGTACGGCCAGGGCTAGTGTACATAGCTGCGGCTGGGTCCGAACGGAGAAACTGCATCGTTGTCATGTTCATGGGGAGGCAACGGAATGCATCATGTTCATCGGGAAGCAACGGAACGCGTGCTGTTCATCGGGAGCCAACCAGCTTGGACGGAACAGCCAATGGAAACGAGGCCTCGCGTACCGCAGAACGGAGGAAACGGCCTTGTGTTCGACCGGCCACGGTGGAAACGGGATCCTGTTCATCGGGAGGGGTCTGGCGTACCGCAAAACGGAGGAAACGGACCTCCTATGGTCGAAACGGGGTCCTGTTGATCGGGAGGGGTGTGGCGTACCGCAAAACGGAGGAAATAGACTTTTGTTCGAGCGCTACGGTCAAAACGGGGGTCATGTTTTCGGGAGGGGTGTGGCGTACGGCAAAACGGGACTCCACGGGATACTGTTCATCTCCACCGTCGACTGCCTCCACGGGCTATGTTCATCCACCATCGACCTCCTCCAGCCTCCACCTGCGACTGTTCATCCACGGGCTCCTGTTCATCGAGCCTCCACCGCGCGCTCCTCCACCAGCTACTGTTCAACCAGCCCTCTCCACGGGGGGTCCTGTTCAACCACCCCTCCACGGGCTACTGTTCATCTAGCCCTCCACCGGCTACTGTTCAACCAGCCCTACACCGGCTACTGTTCAACCAGCCCTCCACGGGGTCCTATTCATCCAGCCCTCCACGGGGGCCTGTTCATCCACCGGCTCGATCGATCGGGGTACTGTTCATCCAGTGGCAACGGCCTCTACTACCACGGGGTCCTGTTCATCCAACCCCCCACTGGGAACTGTTCATCCAAACGCCCTCAACAACGCTCACTGTTCATCCAGGGAAGGAGGCCGCAGTGTTCGATCGGCTTCAGTTAGCAGCAGTAGCAAAGGAATCACACTCGGGTTCAGTTAACAGTAAGGGATCGATCGATCGCTCGGGTTCAGTAACGCGTAGCCTGCAGTGCAGTCGCTCGGGTTCAGTTAGAGCCCAACGCCTCGCACACACGCGCGTATGTATGAGAGAAACGCGCATCGCTCGGCCCCGACCAGCCACCGTAACCAGGAACTCCCCGATATTTTCCTCGCCCTTGCTTACCACAGTTTTTTCCGTCATGGACGGCCCAAAGAATGTCATGCACCTGCGTCTCCGGCCCGCCCAGGATGAAAAGCCCATTTTCTGTCATGATTTTTTGTCATAGAAGTAGGACCCCGCCACATCTATGATGATACCGGGTTTTGTCACAATTATCGTCATAGAAGTGTCATAAGTATGACAGAAAAAAATTCGTTCGGCCCAAAATGTCACGAATGTGTGTTATTTTTGTAGTGATTGCCAGCTAGTTCGAGAAGGGTGGCGGGGTCTCCATAACAATCCTAGAGGAGGAAAGGGAATCCATAGTCTGGAGAGGAATTTTCCCCTCGATCACCGCTTCCTCCTCCGGGGCGTTCTCCAAAGAATGCTCCACCACTGCTAAGGCATCTTGAACACGATCAGCGACAAGGCCCAGCTCCTCCGTTGTGGCGATCTTGGCGGCGTCATCTGCAGCAGCCCTCCTTATGCTGGACACCTCTTCCAGCAGCTCTGGTTCTTCGGCCTGGGGGGCTGCCGAGAAGCAAAAGACAAAAAACGAAGAGACTGAAGTTTCAGGTAATTGGGAAACAAGGAGAAGTGATCAGGGCAACAAAGGGAAAAGGGCGTGAGTTGAGTACCTGGAGAAGTTTGCCGGGCAGGGACCTCAGTTTCCCCGGCAGCGTCTGTTGCTGGGCCATGAACTTCACCCCCTGCCGCGGCAGTCGCGACAACTCTCTACCCGATTTCATCCGCGAAACACTCTGTCGGGGATTCTTCGGCTCGGTCGGAGGAGGAGACATGCCCCTCCGGGAGGGGCTCGCCCTGCGTCGTCTCACCGTCCCCTTCGGTCGAGGGAGCGGAAAGGCCGTCCCCATCACCTCCAGCTGAAGAGTTTGGTCCTCCACCTCCGGCCGAGAGCTGGACTGGGGGTTTGGCACGGGATCCTCCATGTTGCTCCCCGCCTAGGCCGGGCTCTCCGCGGTCTTCGGCAACCCAACGCGCCAGAGCCTTTTCCACGGGCGGTGGATAAGGGTCTCCGTGTCCTCCTCCACCTTCCTGCCAGCGACAGCAAGATGAAAGGTCAGTCGGCAAAGATAATCAAGTATACCGAAGCTATTTATGAAGGGGGGGAGATCTTCCTTACTCTTCCTCGATAAGCATGGAGTTCAAGTTGAACTCCATGGGAGGGGAGGGCTCCCGTCCTCTCTTCGGAGGTGGAGGGGTAGAACTATCCGGCAACTCTGACGTGAGGCAAGGCGCAGGGGGCTCCAGCAGGGGCGAGCTCTGAGAAGAGCTCGAGCCGGAGTGGGGGATGGAATCAACTTCCACATCCGCCAATTGCTTGGTAGGGGAAGTCTTGATCCCGGCTAGGCGAGTAGATTGGCAGCACACCACGTCAGTCTTGGTGACATTGGTGGTGGTCTTTTTCACCCTCTTGGCGGCAGGCGCTAGATTAGGAGCCACCGCCCCCCGGTTAGCAGTACGCCTACGAGGGCGCTTATCCAAGACCTGGTCAGGGGCTTGGGACCCATCCGCGAGCCATTCGACCTCGAGCTCCGCCACCTCACTGATCTCCTCCTCCCCCTCTTGGAGCTCCGTTGCCGTGGTGGCCAAGGCATAGAGCCCGGCAAACTTGTTCCCGGCAGGAACATCCCGGGCAAGTTCTTCCCCGGCAGCCCCCTCCATGGCCTGCGCCTCGCTGCCGCCGTGGGAAGAACTCTCATCTTCTTTCCCCTTGCCCTTCCCGGCCTTCGCGGCCCTTGCCATCTCCGCAAGACGGGCAGCTTTGTCCTCCTCAATCTTCCTCAGGATATACGCCACCTCCACGGAGGAGGTGCGCTTGTACATCCGGGTTTCAACCCTGGTGGCCCTCTCCACCAGAGCACCAGGCCACTCAAGCTCTTCATCAAGAGTGGGCAGCTGTCAATCGCTGTCCACTCCATGGGCGTTGCAGTTTGGCATCCACTTCAGTATCTGGTCCTGGGCTGAATTAATGTTCAGTGGGATAACTGTCGCCGGGAGTTTGAACATCTCAAAGCGGCCAAACAAATGTTCACACAACCAGGCGTGGCCGTAAACTCACAAGTTGTTGGCCAATCCCGGGAGCAACCTCATCCTGTCCCCAGCATCTCCATACAACCAAGCAGGCATGTCCCTCTTCTACAGCGGTGAAATGCGTCAGAGGAGAAAATCTGCCCCACATGCTCAATGGTCAGCCCAGCAGTCTTCAAATGGGTGATCCTATTTATTGTCGGGTGCAACCTATCATTGGTGAGGCCATAAGCGCTCCATTCCTTGCCGCGCTTGACTCATTCCGTCTGTGCCTCGCAGAAATCAGGGGCTTCCTCATCCTGAATCCAGCACCAATCGCCTCTCCACTCATCCCACCTCTCATGCTGCTTACCAGGGATGTAATCCCAAAGCTTCCTCGCCACCAGCAACATCCATCTGATGTTCCCGGAGCGATGACCCTTGTTCTCCACTCGCGAAACGAAATAGTGCCTGAACAGATCCACATTGGGGGCGACTCCGACAAAGTTCTCGCACAAGTGGGCAAAAATGGCCATGGTCGCCATTGCATTTGGTGTGAAGTCAAGGAGGTGGGATCCATAGATGGTCATGATCGCCTCAAAGAACTCCGAGAAAGGGGGACAGAGGCCGCAGATGAAATAAGCGCAGAAGAATCGGTACGAGTCTGGCGGATCTTCTTTCCCCTCCTCCAGAACGTTGGGCGCCCCGTGCCCTTTCGGGACGGGCCTCCCCCACAGATACCCGTAGCTTGCTTGAAGAACTAGGCCATCCAGATTTGACATAAGGAAGACAACGTTTCCCCTCTGCTTCTTGTTCAACTCCGCCGCCCACTTGCTCCCCTCGACGGCCACCTCCTTCGCCGCGGCCGTCTGCTTCCCTTTTTCCGCAGGCTTCTTCCCCATTCCCGCGAATGGTGATGCGAATGGGAGAAGGGGTCCGGTGAGAGGGTCAGCGGTGGGCAAGATAAAGTGGGAGAAGGGGCGGTGATTTGGCTTGCAGAGGAAGATGATGGAAGGGCGAAACAGGTAACAAGTGAACCGTGCCACTCCATGTTTTCCTGTCTTTAAGGGAAGGGGCGTGGAGCGGAGGCGCGACGCTTCAGAAAGTTACCATTTTACCTTAACTGCAACCGTCCCATGACCCCACGACTCGCAGTAATTACGCGAAGTGGACATTGGATTGACTAGTCATCATGGCAAACCCGACATAGGCAGCCTTCTCCTGCCACGTGTCCGTACACTCTTTGGGGCCCTAACCCAACGTGCCGCGCTACACATATGGCTCAAACCCGGGGGCTTATGTCAGGGAAAACAAATAGGGGCATATATTTTCCCCTGACTTGTGCACGGACAGTGGAGATACAGGCGCAGGTATAAGGTTATAAGCCAAAGTACAAGAGACCAAGATCATCAAAGGATCAACATGCAGATCAAGAGCACCAAGACCAAGCCAAGGAAGCAAGAAGCCACCAGGAGTAAAGCCTCCCTTGCCGGGTAGATGAGCCTGGCGAGGATGGGGTTACCCCTAGAAGTAAACCCCCAAGACGCCCCGGCAAGGCCTGCCGGGACTCGCGGAGGCAAAACCACCTCACCACGACGCACGTCGTCAATCAGTGCGGTGTCAAGCCGCAAAGTGACTAAGTGGCAGCCATTTGCCACGTGGGAACCTCTTTCTATAGAAGATACCTACATATGACACCCGTCCTGTGACGTGTCGAGCGAGTAGGCGCGAAGCTGGCAAGATAGCCCTGCAAGGCTTGCCGGGCAAGCGCAACGTGACATCGAGTGGCGCATTTAATGCACTCTGTCAGCCTGTAGAGTTAGGTATGATAGCACTATTTGCTATCTTATCAGTGCATACTGACTGATTTGCCACTCTGGTGACCCCTTAGCCTTTAAAAGGAGGCCCATGGCAACCTTAGAAAGGTTGGACCCCGGATTAGCTAGTCCATGCCCTCATATTTCATACGCACGTAGCTGTTTGATCCTCAGGCGACCCTGCCGGGCAAACGCGCTACGGCCACCACCATTTTTCCACCATCAATCCACCAAAGCAGGAGTAAGGTTTTACGCCTCGCGGTGGCCCGAACCTGGGTATAATTGCTTGTTAATACAATTCTAGCATGAATAATAAAAATTTATCATGATACAAGGAAATATAAAATAACAACTTTATTATTGCCTCTATGGCATATTTCCTTCAAAATTGTCATGGCCACAGTGCGTATGTTACCATGCTATTCACACTGAAGTTACCGATGGGATGTTTTTCCACGACTTCTTCTCGGGTCAAAAAGTTAGCACAATGTTTGTGCATGAGTTATCGGCCCTGCTATGCATATATTATCATTCTATTTACATGGAATTTATAGAGGGAATATTTTCAACAATGTAACACCCCGAGAATCATGCTAGAGTAATCTCCCCCTAATGGTGGCCATGCCATCATTATTACCTTGCTAATTGCCACTTGCCAAAAAAATCAAATTCAAAATCCAATTTGAAATGCAAGTCAAAAATTTCCATCCTCTAACATGTAAACAAAATAGTTCATAATATGAAAAATATTCACTAAGTATTTGTCATGATGAAATCAACCTGATTTGAATTCCGAAAATGCCCCTGGAAATTAATTAAGTGGACCAGTAGCAAAATAATTGACCTTTTCAATTTCTAAAAATATATAAACAATTCCAAGTGCCCTGAAACTTTTTTTGCAGGTTGAGTATATTGCCCTATATTTTTGTGGAAACCTTCACATTTAACAAATATCATTTGATGCTCCAAATAAATACAAAACATCAGCGAGTATATAAAAACAGAAAACAATAAAAGAAATGAGCAAAATCTACTGTACATATGGGCTTTAATCCCCTACAATGCCCGTTGCCCAGTTCACTAGGGCCTTTTTCTCTATCTCTGGGCAGAGGCAGAGAGGCCATGGCGCTGTGCACACACGCATGCCATCCATGAACTCGATTCTGTTGGTGTCGATCATCCGCGGTGCTCTAGAGAAGGATATGATCACCCCGAATCCCCCGACAAACCCTAGCCTCCCCTTTCCCTCACTCGCCTCTCTCTCTCTCTCTCTCTCTCTTTCTCTCGTTTTCGACGTCACCGAACACTGCTGCCGCCGCGCCTTCATGTTGCCGCAGCCATCGTGCGTCTTGAGCCACCGGAGGATGTCTCGGATCACCCCCGTCCTCTTCTACACCGACGACAAGTACCGGTTCAAGCGGAAGCTCCTCTGAGCCGTCGCAATCGCTGTCTCGGCCGACTGCATCAACCAAGGTCGCCATCTCGATCCACTCAACCCCGAGCCTCTCCAAACTCCCCAAGTCCTCCACGAGCTCTATTGTGAGCTCCCGGTCCTCCGTGACCTTCCCCCTCTCCTTACCGCACCCTCTAATGTTGTCTCCTGCTAGCTCCGCCCGTTGTCGCCGTCGGCCATCACCGCATCCGTCGTTTCCGACCGCCCCCATGCGTTGTTGCTGCACTGCTGTTGGTGTTGCCGCTTCCCTGCCGCTGCTCGGTCCTCCACCCACGCGTGCCCCACCTCGCCTGCACACGCCAGTGCCCCACCGCACTGGCCACGCCTGTCGCTGCCCGCCAAGCTCCCCTGCGTGCTTCGCCCGCGCCCTCTAGACGCGCCCGCCTGCGCATGACCATGCACCATGCATGCCTTGGTCGCCCGCAGCCGCCCGTTGCCGCTGCTGATGGGGGCTCGCCCAGCCCACTCTTCACGCGTCGCCCTCGCATGACTGCACAGCCGCCCATGTCGTTGCCGCCCAACTCGACACCAGCGCCCCTATGCCCCATCTCCGGCAACCCCTGCCACCGCTAGCACCAACCATTGACATAGTGAGAGCGGTGGACGCCGCCGCATCGGGTGCTTGCCGGCATGCACCACCGCGCGCACATGCGTTTAGACTAGCTTGGTGCCAGTGACACATGGGCCAGCCGGATTAGGATTAGGGAGTTAATTATAATAACCCTGTGACATTGACCTGTGGGCCCGCCAGTTAGCTAATTTAATTAAAACCAATAAAAACCTTGTTAAGTCATTGTTCCACTGACAGCTGCGTCCCTTTGGGCCCGTTGACCCAGTCAAATGCTGACTGGGCTAGCCCCAGTCAATGACATATGGGTCCCCCTGGACCCTTCAACCATTCAACTGTTGACTGTGCAGTTGACTAGGCCCGCCATGTCAGCCTCTGGTGCCCCTCTGGGTGCATTGCACCGGCTCCACTTAGTATTTCACTGTAATTGTTTTTCGAATTAAAATTAATCCAGTAGTTCCAGAAATTCAAATAAACTTTGAAAAATCATAGATAATAAACTGTAAGTCAGATGAAACTAATTTATATATGAAAAATGATCGGAAAAATAGGACGAATCCGAATATGCCACCTACATACCTGTCACATGCCTCTAACACTGCAAACATGGAACCTTCCCCTCTGGATCGTTTGACCGTAAATGTGCGGAGCTGGGAAAATATTCCCAGATATTTTCCTGCTCCATCTATAATGTGTAGCATTGCAATAGGTCATCCCTAGCATAGCATATTGCCATGTCATGCATCGTGATGCATTTCTTTGCTTTATATTTATTGTTTCTTCCTCCTCTTCTCTACGGTAGACCTCGAGGCCGACGCTGCTCCCGAGTTTGACCACACTCCTGACGACGAGTCCCTTTCAGCAGAGCTTCCAAGCAATCAAACCCCCTTGATCATTCCTATATCGCCCATTCTTTCTCTCTCATGCTTGCATTAGATTTTGCTACTGTTGTTCGATAGCTCCTATTCTGATGCATAGCCTACTTTTGTAACCTGCTATTGTTACTTTATCTGATATCTATATACTTAGTATAGGTTGGTTAGTGATCCATCAGTGACCCCTCATCCTTGTCCTTGTTGCCCCGCTTTGTTACCAAGGACTCGATCAACGTGACCGACATTTAGAGACCGGCACATCACCGCACACCTCCTTAGTTGTACGACTCTGTAGTGCTACTATCGAGCGTCGGGGGTGATACCTCCTACCTCACTCCAGATGATACCTATGTAGCATAGCTAGTCGGTTGTGGGTTACCGAGGGTGATTCCTCTTTCACCACCTCCGATGATGCCTCTGTCGTGCAACCCCTCAAGTGTGAACCTATCGAGGGTGATTCCTCCAAGTTCACCTTGATGGATACTTCGAGTGGGAATCCATCGAGGGTGATTCCTCGGATTTCCCCCTTGATGACACAGACACAATGTTACCTTTACCTGTTGCCCCTTTTACTGGTGTTGTGGAACTGAAGGGATAAGCGGTACCACCCCGATAGAGGTGGACCTGAGTTCCCGACAGTCTCTTGTAAGTCGGTTTGACCTGGAGGGGACCCGCGAGATAATTATGAGGCAAGGCCGGGCAGGCAGACCACCCTAGAGAGGGATGGGCCTGACCCTTGTCGTAAATCCTCGAGACGGGGCGACAAGATCACGGATCTTCTCCGCGCTCTCCCAAGACACTCACAGTTTGGATGTGATCTGAGTAGGCCTCTGGCATTTTTGCACTAATCACCACACGGGAGTCAGTATGGGGACTCGGCATCGTACAATTCTCCAAAAGTTGTTCGTATGTCAGCGACTGAGTGGCGCGCGCCCGGTTGGACGGTAACCACATGCGCTTGTATAAGGAGGTGGGTCTGCTCTAGGCCGCGTACGCAACACGCATGAGTGCAAAGGGCGATGGGCCCAAGACTCGGAGCGCTTAGGATGTAGACCAGCGTGCTGGCCTCCCTGTTGAGCCTAGGTAGGACTATGGTGTGTCGATCAGCGGAGGCCGGGCATAACCCGGAAAAGAGTGTCTGGCCAAAGTTAATCGAGCGTGTTGGGTAAGTTGGTGCACCCTTGTAGGGAGGTATATCTATTGAATAGCCGTGTCCACGGTAACGGACGAGCGGAGTTGTATGCCGATCTATTACAACTAGAACTGGATACTTGAGACACTAAATGGATATGATGGCTCCGAGATCGCTTTCTCGCAGGGAGTTGAGGAAGGATCTCTGGGCATTACTAAAATGTAATTGTTGCTTATGTTATGCTAATCTGCACTCTTTTAATGCTGCAAGACGCTAGTCTTTGATAGGCTAGGCCTTCCCCTCTATTCTGGCATTTCTGCAGTATAGTCCAAAGATATAGCCCCATTCCTTTGATACCTATGCATACTTAGCATATATCTGATGTAAGTCTTGTGAGTACTTTGGATGAGTACTCACGGCTGCTTTGCTACCTTTTTCCTCTTTACCCAATTGCTGCAAACAGATGATGGAGCCCAGGAGCCAGCTGATCCCGCTGTTTACTACTACTACCCCGACGGAGCTGATACGTCTCCGTCGTATCTACTTTTCCTAACGCTTTTTCTCTTGTTTGGGACTCTAATTTGCATGATTTGAATGAAACTAACCCGGACTGACGTTGTTTTCAGCAGAACTACCATGACGTTGTTTTTGTGCAGAAATAAAAGTTCTCGGATTGGAACGAAACTTTGCGAGGAATTTTTATACAATAAAAGATAATTTCTAGAGCTAAGAACCACCGGAGGGGGGCACCTGTGTGGGCACAACCCACCAGGGCACGCCCCCCTCCATGCGCGCCCAGGTGGGTTATCCCCACCTGGTGGCCCCGTAGACCTCAACCCTGATACTACAAAATCACATTTTCGGAGTAAAAAATCAGGGAGGAAGAATTATCGCGTTTCACGAGATGGAGCCGCCGCCACCTCCTATTCTTCATCGGGAGGCCAGATCTGGAGTCCGTTTGGGGCTCCGGAGAGGGGGATCCCCGATCTTCGTCATCACCAACCCTTCTCCATCGCCAATTCCATGATGCTCCCCATTGGGAGTGAGTAATTCCTTCGTAGGCTCGCTGGTCGGTGAGGAGTTGGATGAGATTCATCATGTAATCGAGTTAGTTTTGTTAGGGCTTGATCCCTATTATCCATTATGTTCTGAGATTGATGTTGCTATGACTTTTCCATGCTTAATGCTTGTCACTTTGGGCCCGGGTGCCATGATTTCAGATCTGAACCGTTACCATTATATCTATGTTCTAGATCCGATCTTGCAAGTTATAATCACCTACTACGTGTTATGATCCGGCAACCCCGGAGTGACAGAAGTTGGTGCACTTCCCGGTGATGACCGTAGTTTGAGGAGTTCATGTATTCAGTATGTGTTAATGCTTTGTTCCGGCTCTCTATTAAAAGGCGGCCTTAATATCCCTTAGTTTCCAATAGGACACCGCTTCCACGGGAGGGTAGAACAAAAGATGTCATGCAAGTTCTTTCCATAAGCACGTATGACTATTTACGGAATACATGCCTACATGATATTTATGAACTGGAGCTAGTGCCGTATCGCCATAGGTTATGACTGTTATATGATGAATATCATCCAACGAATTCACCGATCCAATGCATACGAATTTTTGTGATATTGTTTCTACTAAGTTACTACTGCTACTGTTACTATTGCAATTGCTGCAAAATCATTGCTATCACTATTACCATTACTATTGCTGTTGCTACTACTATCGAAACTATCATACTACTTTGCTACTGATCACTTTGCTGCAGATAATTAATCTCTAGGTGTGGTTGAATTGACAACTCAGATGCTAATACTTGCAATTATTCTTTGGATCCCCTTGTGTTGAATCAATAAATTTGGGTTGAATACTCTACCCTCGAAAACTGTTGTGATCCCCTATACTTGTGGGATATGAAGACCTTTTTCTGGCGCCGTTGCCGGGGAGCATAGCTATATTTGTTGAGTCACTTGGGATTATTATCAAATTATCACTATGAAGAATATGATGGACGCTAAGACTAAGATTTTTCCCTCCAAGACAAGGGGAGGTAAGGACTTGCCATCTAGCTCTGCACTTGATTCACCTTCTGTTATAAGTAAACTTGCAACACCACCACATTCTATTAATCCTGATATGTCGCAAGTTATTGATGATGCTACTTCTGCTATGAATGATATTTGTGATGATTCTAGTACCTTGCTTGATAATAATGTGCCACTAGGTGAATTTCTTGATGAACAACTTGCTAGAACTAAAGCTTTTCAGAATGCTGAAACCGATGAAGAGCTTGAAACTGAAAATTTTGAAACACCTATTAGACCTAGTTCTCCTATATATGAATTGCCTAAGGTACCGGAAGGTTATGTTATGGATGAGGAGACAACTAGGGACTTTCTTGCTTGCAATGATAGGGATGATCTTAAGAAATTATTACGCAAACTGAAAGAAAATTCTGTAAATGCTAGAATGAAATGTGATCCTAAGTTTGCTATTTCACCTATCTTTTTTGATGACAAGGATTATGAATTCTCTGTCGATCTAGAGTTAATTACTTTGGTTGAATCTGATTCTTTCCATGGTTATGAAACTGAAACTGTTGTGGCACATCTTACTAAGTTGAATGACATAGCCACCCTTTTTGCTCATGATGAGAAGATTCGCTATTATTATATTCTCAAATTATTTCCATTCTCACTAAAGGGTGATGCTAAGACTTGGTATAATACTCTTGCTCCTGGTTGTGTGCGTAGTCCCCAGGATATGATTTATTACTTCTGTGGAAAAATATTTTCCTGCTCATAAGAAACATACTGCCTTACAGGAAATATTTAACTTTGTGCAAATTGAAGAAGAGAGACTCCCACAAGCTTGGGGGGAGGCTTCTCCAATTTCTTAATGCTTTACTTGATCACCCTCTTGAGAAAAATGAAATACTTGATATCTTCTATAATGGACTAACATGTGCTTCTAGTGATTTCATATATAGTTGTGCTGGTTGTATTTTCAGGGAATGAACTGTTGAACAAGCTGAAGAATTATTGAATAACATATTGAAAACTTATGATGATTGGACTCTTCCTAAATCACCGCCCAAACCTACTCCGAAGAAGAGGGGTATCTTATATCTCAGTCCTGAAGATATGCAAGAGGTTAAGAAATCTGTGAAGGAAAAAGGTATTAAAGCTGAGGATGTCAAAAATTTACCTCCTATTGAAGAAATACATGGGCTTGATACACCACCACCATCTAAGGTGGTAGAGGTAAATTCTTTAATGAAATTCAATGACAATGACTGTTGGTGCAACAAACCCTAGGTCTATTGCCCAGACTGTGCACAGGCACGGGAACAATATTGAAGCAGCAACCCAAGTCAGAGCACAAGGGACTGAGAGATTCGAAGGACCAACATGCGGATCAGAGGGACCAAGATCAAGCTAGAGAAGCAAGATACCCTCAGAGGAAAGGCCTCCTTTGCCGGGCAGGCGAGCTCGGCAAAGGGCGAGGCCACACCCAGAAGCAGACAACCAAGGCGTCCCGGCAGGGCCTGCCAGGACTCACGGAGATGAGACCACCTCACCAACCACTCCACCATGACCCATGTCGTCGATCAGTGCAGTGTCAAGCTGCAAAGTGGCTGAGTGGCAGCCATTCGCCACATGGCAGCCTCTCCCGACAGGAAACACCCACATATGACACATGTCCTGCGACGTGTCAAGCGAGCAGGCATGGAGCTGGCGAGATGGCCCGGCAAGCCTTGCCGGGAAACCAACAATGTGACATTGAGCGGTGCATCTAATGCGCCCTGTCAGCTCGCAGAGTTAGGTATGATAGCACTGTTTGCTATCTTATCAGTGCATAATGACTACTTTGCCATTGTAGTAACCCCTTGATCTATGAAAGGAGGCCCATGGCAACCATAGGAAGGGTTAGAAGGTTGGATAACTCACACCCCCATAAGCGCGTAGCCGCTGCCGCCCTGAGGCAACCCCTGCCGGGCAAGTGTACTTCGCTCCACCAACACCTTTCCACCATCAATCCACCAAAGCAGGAGTAGGGTTTTACGCCTCACGGCGGCCCGAACCTGGGTAAAAATGCCCGCGTGATCTCTGTCGTGCTGCCCCACACTCCTCTGCTCTTTGTGCAACGCGGCGCCCCCCTGCCGAACCAGCAAGGGGCCTTCTCGTCCCATAGGTGGCCGTGGTTTCCCGAGCATCTTTGGCGCGCCAGTTAGGGGACTCGCTTGCGCGAAGTTGAAGGCGTGTGTAGCGCGTCATCTTCATCACCATCTTCATCTTTGACGGCACCATCGGCCAAGGCGCCCAAGAAGAAACCCGGTCCTTTGGCTCCACTACAAGAAATATGTCAACTTGCGACCCTCACTATTGGTCACTGAAAGGTCATTGTTTTTCATTTGCGACCTTTTTTTGACCAAAAATAGAAGGTCAAAAGCTGGCGGTCGTAAACTGAAATTAACGACCTTCTCTGTGAGAAGGTCGTGGAATTCCATGACCAAAACAAAAGGTCATTGATTCTATGACATTATGTTTTGGTCGCTAGCTCTCTGCCCAGGCCACGTCGGATCCGACGTGGCAATTTGATGTGGCAAAATTGCGACCAATTGAAAAGGTCGTTCATAAGATTCAGCCCGGTCCGATTAGGTGTCTATATGGGCTGAGCCCAACAATTCAGCCCATTTATATATTTATTTTCCTGTCAATTTACGCTAGCTATATGGGCCTAGCCGAGCAATTCAGCCTTTTTATTTCTGTGTGCAGCCTTTTACAGCGTATGATCTTTTATTTTTCGCCATTTTATTTTTCACCATTTTATATTGGTCCCAAGTATCATAATATCATACACTGGTCCCACACGTCAGAAATTTCAAATGTGCTCAAATTATTTTGATAAGTGGGTCGCATGAGTCATGTTTCCATTGCACACATTTTCAAATCACGTACATAATTACTATTTCATATGAAATAGAAATTGTAATTCTGAAACATACAACATTTAATTCAGAAACAGAGAGAAGATACATGAAATTCTAGAGTTCTCAATGCCCAGATAACCCAGCTATTATTACATAACTTGCTATATAAGAATGTGTTGGAGCTTCTTTGAACATCTTTCGTCTTGAATTTACGCAAAATATCTGCCAACAAGAAAACAGAACAGCAAGGATATGGTGAATAACAACAACAACAACAACAGGTGATGGGGTGCTATTTAGTAGTAAGATCATGTCTGGAAAGAAACATGCATGAAAATTAAGAAGAGCTAGAGCAAGTCTACATGAAAATTAAGAAGTGCTATTTAGTGTGGATGCCCTCAAGTTTTCGTGCACGTCATGCCAAGTCTGCCAACACGTAGCATGCATATAGGCCATAAAAATGATCAAATGAGGAAGGGCTGAAGCCAAATAGTGGTTCCTCCATGCAATGATCACAGTTAGATAGCATCGACCTACTACAGTTCATATTACAACAACACTAGTTCATGTGAGAAACACATAGGGTCCAAAGTACAAACCAAAAACAATCTGACTTGGGTAAACCAGGACAGGATGAAACAAAATTATTCATTTTGGATATAAAGAGGAATACGGTGTCCACCTTATACTACAACATCATCATCAGGATTAAAACAACACATTTATAGTTAGAGTGTTGGATGAGAAAAATATCAATTGAAACCAACTAGAGCAGGTGAGCCAGGGATAAGTAGCACCAGGAAAATAATGGTACATTCACAACTTCAGTTCACGTAAATATCACCACATGTATCAGTATACAGGCAGCAATAGTATCATCGAGCACAGCAAAGTAGCAGCTTGACCCAAACTATACAGTCAGCCTCCTATACACCCAACCTACAGCAGTTGTGGCTACACACAAACTACAGCAGCAGTTCTACCAGTAGCAACAGATCGAGTCAATTGTCTCACCTACAGCAGCTCACCAGGAGCGAAGTTGAGGAGGGCCGGGGCAGGAGCAGCTGGATGCAGGTCACGGGCGTGGTCGGGGAAGGACGCAGGTCATCCGAGGATCCCGTCGACGATGTCGCCGTCTTGGTTGCCGGAGAGCTGTGGCCGTGGCTGTGTCCACATGCCTGTATCCAGCCTGCAACCATCATGCGTACATTCAGTTTATTCAGCATAATCCTACTGTCATTTCCGAGTGAACTAGCCAGTTAGTGTAAATATGTATCTGAATAACAAAGCGAGGGCATGGCCATATATATACCTGAGTGATGGCCTCAGCCTAACCAAGTCTTATCATGAATTTATAGTATATTCCAAAGTTTTTACAAGTGAAAAATAGTGCCAAATGGGAAAATGGAATTATTTGTATCAAGGACAGTACTATGAACTAATTTCTCTGCAAGGGGTTAGTGTGAATATGTTATGATGTTATCCCCAAGCAAACTGGATTCAGATTGCCTTCTAGCATCTTTACAGCAGGCATAATGCAAATACCAACTATTTCCATTCAACTCCTTCTACTTATGTCTAATACTACAAGAGTCTAGACAGCTCCCAATTTCTAACTGAAGATTAGCAACAGTTCAGTTTCAGTAAACTGTTCTTCAGACAGTTTCATTACACTGTCTTCCAGCACAAGCTGGTCATGTCAATGCAGCAAAGAGTATCGACCAGTAGGAAGTAGGAAGCTGGCAATGGTGCGTCTCACCTGGCGTCCCGGCCATGACGACAATGATGTCGAGGGTCTGCCTGCTGCGGGGCAGGTCGACGACCAGTGGTGTAGTCGCGCGGGTTTTGCATCAACTTAAGCCTGAGGCACAGGCCAGTCACCGTAGCCATACTGCAGTGCTGCATAGTCGGGGTGAATGTTATCCTGAAAAGCAATTGTAAGGTGTGAACAGTGATCCCCAAAAGTTCAAGCTGGATGATAGTTCTTGACTTCTTGCATGAAACAAAACACTCGTGCGAGAAGACTGTGTACAGTGCAATGAGAATAATATAGGATGCTTCGCCTGCAATAAGTAAATGCATCCTGAAGGTCGTAGTGAATCAGAGATTGGGACTACAATTTCATCCCTAGCAAATATATGTTTCCTGGTTATTATTCATTTCCAAATGCAGGAAACCATCCCGGTGACCCAGCTTGTCCGAGAGACTGCTGATGCTATGCAGGAGTTCACGCAATCTGGGTATGCTACTATACTTGGCACTTTCTATTTATTATACTACTAATGAGGTTACAAAATTGTTTAAATCAGTCACTTGTTATTCCTGAATTACTATTAGAACAATAAGTTGCTTGACAGTTTTACCAAAAGCTTTACAATGCCATTTGATGTAACTTGTTTTTGTTAACAAGAATTCAAATATGAAATATAACTTCAATGTCTGTTGATTTTGTCACTTAATTGTGAAACACAACAATCATTTAGGTAATTGCAGAGAATCAGTGAATCAAAAATCAAGAAAACAATAATATACGAGTGTCACAGCAACATTAATATACAAGTGTTATAATGTTCACACAATCAAGAATCAACAATCATCTAACTTGTTTCTGTTAACTCTGTAGCAACATTAATATACAAGTGCCACAGCAACATCCTCCATCCAACTTGCAGTGAATCAAGAAAACAATCAGTCGTGGACACATCTGATTCACTGCAGATGGACGAACATTGCTATACCATATATTAACCCAAAAAAAACTTTGTACGAGGAACATTGCTATACCATATCTGGTGCCCCTTGTACTCCACCAGCTTTGTATGAGGAACATCCAATTCACCCGGAGACATTAACCCAGTTCTGGTGCCCCTTGTACTCCACCAGATTTGTATGAGGAACATTGCTATACCATATCTGAACCAAAAAAACTATGTCAGCCAGGTACACAAACCATGTCCGAAGATAACTGAAATCATGCACCAAAGACAGAGAATTCAGTTCAATGTCCAACTAAAAAAGGACCTGCTCTCTGCTCTCATATCTGAACCAGTTCTACTACACGTGCAGGTGTACCAAATCCTTCAATCGGCATATGTGCTATATGACAGGAGAGAGTTCATCCAAACACAGTTAAATAATTTGGACCATTCTAGCTAATAAGAAGGAAAGACCGTATGCTTCTTCTACATACGATGGAGCTGCACCAGCATTTGTTTAAGGATCGGCATGTCTAAATTTAGTGTGTGTTGCGTCTGTGTTGGTAACTGAAATTAGTAGTACCTAAGGGCAGATAGCTGACGACCTTGGGACAGAACCACTGCTGCGCGAGGACGGTGGCACGGTGCTCGGCCTCCCCGCCGTCGGCCATGGCGACCTGCGCGAGCTCCTCCTGCAAGGCATGCGCGATGACCTCGTCGTTCTCCACCGCGTCGACCTTGACCTCGGGGGCGGGGGCGGCTGCGGCCAGTAGGAGCGAAGGACGACAGCAGTCAGCGTCTCTTGTAGGGCCCCGGACGCGGACGAGAGGCGTCGGAGGGCACGGCCGCGTCGTCGCCGGAGAAGAAGCAGGGTGGCTCCTCCACCGGCGCGAGCGCGCGACCGTGGAGAAGCAGACTACCTCCCAGCTCGGAGAGTGATACGTCTCCAACGTATCTATAACTTATGAAGTATTCATGCTATTATATTATCCATCTTAGATGTTTTATATGCATTTATATGATATTTTATATGATTTTTGGGACTAACCTATTAACCTAGAGCCCAGTGCCAGTTTATGTTTTTTCCTTGTTTTTGAGTTTTACAGAAAAGGAATACCAAACGGAGCCCAATTGACGTGCCAATTTTTGATGATTTTTTATGGACCAAAAGAAGCCCCTGGAGTAAAAGAGTTGGGCCAGAAGACTCCCGGGCTGTCCACGAGGGTGGGGGTGCGCCCACCCCCCCTGGGCGTGGGCCCCTGCCTCGTGGATGACTCGGAGACCCCCCTGACGTGAAACCAATGCCAAAAATTCCTATAAATACAGAAACCCCCAGAAATTAACCTAGATCGGAAGTTCCGCCGCTGCAAGCCTCTGTAGCCATGAGAAATCAATCTAGGCCCTCTCTGTCACCCTGCCGGAGGGGGCCATCATCACCGGAGGCCATGGAGGAGGATCCCGGAGGGGCCATCATTGCCAAGAAGGCCAAGGACCAGAGGGAGAACCTCTCCCCATCTATGGGGGAGGCCATGGAGGAGGAAGCACAAGGGGGAGAACCTCTCATCCTCTCTCTCGGTGGCGCCGGAGTGCCATTGGGAGGGGAATCATCGCCGCAGTGATCGTCTTCATCAACATCACCATCCTCATCTCTTTTACGTGGTCCACTCTCCCGCACCCTGTTGTAATCCCTACTTGAACATGGTGCTTTATGACACATATTATGATCCAATGATGTGTTGCCATCCTATGATGTTTTGAGTAGATATCCTTTGTCTTTGGGTTGATTGATGATCTAGATTGGTACGAGTTGTATGTTTTATTTTGGTGCTGTCCTATTGTGCCCTCCGTGTCGCGCAAGCGTGAGGGATTCCCGCTGTAGGGTGTTGCAATACGTTCATGATTCACTTATAGTGGGTTGGTGAGTGACTGAAACACAAACCCGAGTAAGGGGGTTGTTGCGTATGGGAATAAAGAGGACTTGATGCTTTAATGCTATGGTTGGGTTTTACCTTAATGATCTTTAGTAGTTGCGGATGCTTGCTAGAGTTCCAATCATAAGTGCATATGATCCAAGAAGAGAAAGTATGTTAGCTTATGCCTCTCCCTCATATAAAATTGCAATGACGACTACCGGTCTTGTTAACAATTGCCTAGGATAATTCCGCACACCGACCCATCATTATTCCACACTCACTATTTATAATATTTAGTAATATATTCTAACTTTATGATAACAGCACCTACTTTTATGTTTTAGCTCTCCGACAAAGTTATCCTCTTCATACCCACAACGTAGTTTTATTTCTCGTTTCTAGTTGGAAGCAAACCTTCGGTGTACGTAGAGTCCTATCAGTGGCAGATAGGACTTGAGAGAATATTGATCTTACCTTTAGCTCCTTGTGGGTTCGACACTCCATACTTATCACTTCCACCTTTGGGAATTGCTATGATGATTCCCTACACTTGGGGACTATCAGAGAGCGGGGGGAGCCCGCCGGTGCTGGGCCGCGGCGGCTCCCTTGCCCTGCAGCCGCCACGTGCTCTGGTACATCTCCTATAGTGTCGCGCCACCACCGGCCCTGCCGGAGAGATCCATCGCTGCCGCGGCCGGTCGAGATCGATCGATCGAGGGGGGAGAGGAGGATTGTTTCCGTATCTTCGATCGATTGGGGAGGGAGCGTGAGAAGGTGGAGAAGGAAGCGAGGGGCTGGCGGTGAGGGTGCGGCGTCGCGAGAGAGAAGACGGCGGGGAGGAAGGGGAGGGGTCGGGGTGGCGATGCGGTGAGGAAGGGCGCGATGGAGAGGAGCTCCGCCGGATCTGGAAGTGGAGAGGAGGAGAGGGAAAGAAAGGAGGCGGGGGGGGGGGGGGGTGGATGGAAAATGACCATGAGGACATAGCTAGAGTTTCGGGGTT
The DNA here is from genome assembly GCF_002575655.3 of Aegilops tauschii subsp. strangulata. Taxonomy (NCBI): domain Eukaryota; kingdom Viridiplantae; phylum Streptophyta; class Magnoliopsida; order Poales; family Poaceae; genus Aegilops; species Aegilops tauschii. Next base: position 269,275,026 of record NC_053040.3, read on the forward strand.
GGTGTGGAAGGGTTGATGACTGTCGTTGGATCCACGAGTATCCGACGGTGTTTGATGCATGATCCGCGTGAGACGTCCGCGGACCAATCAGAATGCAGTACGACATTATTACCATCTAAATTGGTCGCAATTGACTAAAAATAGGCAGTTACTACAAATCATCCGGATGATTTTAGCCAAAAATAAGCCGCATGGAGAGCCGTTCGATCAGACGCACCATAGCCACTAAATCCGGCAACTCCCATGGCAGCAGCACGCAGCAGCTCCATGGCAGCACCGCGCAACGGAACCTCAATGACCCCGGCGGCGCTTCGCTGCAGCTCCGCCCTCGTCGGAGCTTCAATGAACCCGGTGGCGCTTCACTGCAGCTCCCGCGATGCTTCTCTGCACCTGCGGTGGTGCTTCACTGCAGCTCCATGGGCTCTTCATTGAAACTTCGGTAGCACTCCCGCCGGCCGCTGGTGAAGCTTCACTGCAGCGCCACCGCTGCACAACGGTGCTCCATAGCAGCATCGGCTGCCCTGTCAAACCTCCACTGCAGCATCCAATGGTTGCCGGTGAAATTTCACTATAGCGCAACGTGAGGGCGACGGGTGTTGCGATGAAGCACGCAGCGGTGACAACGGATCCTGTGATGCAACACAGCGGCGATGACGGATCCCGCGAAGATTCGTGGCTTTCAAGCCAAATGATCAATCTTATGGCCACATTCATGGCATAGTTTGTTCAGATGATGTCATATTTTGCACAAGTTTACATCGTAGATTGGCAAAGAACATTGACAAAGGGAGTTTTTATTTCTTTTGCATGAAAAAACAATTTTGCATTTTTTGAGTGCCCAAAATAAGTTTTTTTGTGAAGGACTTACCATCTATTTGTTGCAAAATTGCACCAAATCAATTTTCTAAAATACTAGGCCATATATAATGCACAATTGACCAAATGGTTAGGTGTCAAAAGTTTCGATGCACCTCTCATGAAAAAGACAAATTTCCGCCGATTCAGCAGAAAGCGGGTAAAATTTGTACTGTAGCTGCCTCATAGTTTGCTCTTTATTTTTTCCAAAAATCATTTCTAGGTGCATAACTATCTATTTAATCAGAGAAACATCAAAAGATTTCCAAGATTCAACAACTAGCTAGGAACGGTCATTCCCGCCGTTTTGACCGCATTTTGAAACGGGCATAAAAAATTCAAAAAAAAATTAAAAATTTGGAAAACCTTCGCATTTTGTCATCATATGTGACTAAGTTTCCAGGAAAAATAATAAACTTGTAATACGGCAATTATTTTTAAAAAGTGTTCTCAGAAACGAGCTATCATGCGTGAAGATTCATGGCTTTCAAGCCAAATGATCAATCTTATGGCCGCATTCATGGCATAGTTTGTTCAAATGATCTCATATTGTGCACAAGGGTGCATCTTGGAATTCCAAACAATGTTGCCTAAGGGAGTTTCCATTTTCTTTGCACGGAAAATTCATTTTCCATTTTTTGAGTGCCCGAAATGAGGTTTTTTTGTGAAGGAACTACCAAATAAATTTTGTAAAAATGGACCAAATCAATTTTATAAAATACTAGGCCATGGTTAATGCACAATTGACACAATGGTTGGGTGTCAAAAGCCTTGATCCACCTCTGGTGAAAAAGACAAATTTCCGCCGATTCAGTAGGAAGCGGGTCAAATTTGAACTGCAGCTTCCTCATAGTTTGCTCTTTATTTTTTCCAAAAATCATTTCTAGGTACATAACTATCTATTTAATCAGAGAAACACAAAAAAAATTCCAAGATTCAACCACTATGTAGGAACGGTCATGCCCGCCGTTTTGACCGCATTTTGAAACGGGCATAAAAAATAAAAAAATAAAAAAAATTGGAAAACATTCGCATTGTGTCATCATATGTGACCAAGTTTCGAGGAAAAATGATAAACTTGTAATACGGCAATTCTTTTAAAAAAGTGTTCTCAGAAATGAGCTATCATGCGTGAAGATTCATGGATTTCAAGCCAAATGATCAATCTTATGGCCACATTCATGGCATAGTTTGTTCAAATTATCTCATATTGTGCACAAGGGTGCATCTTGGAATTCCAAACAATGTTGCCTAAGGGAGTTTTCATTTTCTTTGCACGGAAATTCATTTTCCATTTTTGAGTGCCCGAAATGAGATTTTTTGTGAAGGAACTACCAAATAAATTTTGTAAAAATGGACCAAATCAATTTTATAAAATACTAGGCCATGTTTAATGCACAATTGACACAATGGTTGGGTGTCAAAAGCCTTGATCCACATCTGGTGAAAAAGACAAATTTCCGCCGATTCAGTAGGAAGCGGGTCAAATTTGAACTGTAGCTGCCTCATAGTTTGCTCTTTATTTTTTCCAAAAATCATTTGTATTTACATAATTATCTATTTAATCAGAGAAACATCAAAAGGTTTCCAAGATTCAACAACTAGCTAGGAACGGTCATTTCCCGCTGTTTTGACCGCATTTTGAAACGGGCATAAAAATTCAAAAAAAAATAAAAAAAATTGAAAACCTTCGCATTGTGTCATTATATGTGACCAAGTTACCAGCAAAAATAATAAACTTGTAATACAACAATTCTTTTTAAAAAGGGTTCTCAGAAATGAGCTATCGTGTGTGAAGATCCATGGCTTTCAAGTCAAATGATCAATCTTATGGCCACATTCATTTCATAGTTTGTTCAAATGATCTCATATTGTGCACAAGGGTGCATCTTGGAATGGCAAAAAATGTTGCCTAAGGGAGTTTTCATTTTCTTTACACGGTAAATTCATTTTCCCTTTTTCGAGTGCCCGAAATGAGGTTTTTTGTGAAGGAACTACCAAATAAATGTTATAAAAATGGACCAAATCAATTTTATAAAATACTAGGCCATGTTTCATGCACAATTGACACAATGGTTGGGTGTCAAAAGCCTTGATCCACCTTTGGTGAAAAAGAAAAATTTCCACCGATTCAGTAGGAAGCGGGTCAAATTTGAACTGTAGCTGCCTCATAGTTTGCTCTTTATTTTTTCCAAAAATCATTTCTAGAACATAACTATCTATTTAATCAGAGAAACATAACAAGGTTTCCAAGATTCAACAACTAGCTAGGAGCGGTCAAGCCCGCCGTTTTGACCGCATTTTGAAACGGGCATAAAAATTCAAAAAAAAATTCAAAAAATTGGAAAACCTTCACATTGTGTCATCATATGTGACCAAGTTTCCAAGAAAAATAATAAACTTGTAATACGGCAATTATTTAAAACAAAGTGTTCTCCGAAATGAGCTATCATGCGTGAAGATTCATGGCTTTAGAGCCAAATGATCAATCTTATGGCCACATTCATGGAATAGTTTGTTCAAATGATCTCATATTGTGCACAAGGGTGCATCTTGGAATTCCAAACAATGGTACCTAAGGGAGTTTTCATTTTCTTTGCATGGAAAATTCATTTTCCATTTTTCGAGTGGCCGAAATGAGGTTTTTTTGTGAAGGAAGTACCAAATAATTGTTGAAAAATGGACCAAATCAATTTTATAAAATACTAGGCCATGTTTAATGCACAATTGACAAAATGGTTGGGTGTAATTTTTTTTATCCACCTCTGGTGAAAAAGAAAAATTTCGGCTGATTTAGTAGGAAGCGGGTCAAATTTGAACTGCAGCTGCCTTATAGTTTGCTCTTTATTTTTTCGAAAAATCATTTCTAGGTACATAAGTATCTATTTAAGCATAAATAAATGGTTTGGTGGTGATACGTTGAGGTTTGGACGGTGGCCCAGGGCCCCAACTCCAAAGCGCGTAGACTCGCATGCCCGCCGCGTGGTCACTGCGTGACCGTGGCGTTGCCATGCGTTCTGGGAATCCTAGGCATGTCTAGTAGGTTTTGCACTCCCCAAGTAGATGCTTGGAAGAAAATAACAATAGAAGAATCTCACGAGGAGGCCGAACAATGCGCACACGTGAATTAGCACCCAAGTGTTTGATTAGTGGTACGGGAAATGCACATGGCCAATGGGCATGAGTTTTGGCCGAGGATGATCATCTAATAAGGACACTATCTTGGAAAATTTGCAGCTCAAATGGAGGAGCCAAGGTGTCACTTGCTTTGCAACGTACCACATTGGACAGAAATATGAATGTTCAAGCCACACTCACATGTATTGTTAGATGGGACTCAAATTTTGTGGAGAGCAATTATTTGGGAATATAGAAGATGTGGCAAAAATTCAGCTCATTAGGATATGCCTAGCTAGTACTTCCTTCACAACAGTTCGAGTTGAACAAAAACTTTGGAAATTTGGCGAGGAAGATTTACCACGCAAATGGAGTTGAATATTGTCATGAGGCAATGATTTGGATAGTAAAGAATGCCCAATTTTTTTGGGAATTTATGGGAATGACAGAAATATAGGTTGCTTCACAACCTAGGGCAAAAATTGATACATGGACATGACACATAGGCAAAACTGATGAGGTGGCGCCTAGTCATAGCAATCCGCCACAACTTACAAGGTTATGACCATCTATATTGGTCGTGATCAGCTAGAAATAAGGCAGCGGATCAGTGTTGTCTGCTTTATGACCATTTCGTGTAAGGAAATTACGACCTTTATGGCCAAAATGGTCGATATAGTTGAGGGTTTGGAGCCCCCTGAGCAGCTTTTGACCAATTGGTCTCAAATGGTCATAGATCTATGACCAATTCTTTCAGATCACTGACAGAAGGTCACTAGTTGAGATATTTCTTGTAGTGCTCAGCCATCCACCTCGAAGGCTCCGCCGCCCGCGGCCTCTAACATTGCGGGGAGGGGGGGAGACACGCAAGGACGCGGGCACTGCTGGGGTGTGGTCAGAGCAGGCGGCACCGTCACCAGTTCCCCCGCGGCCGACGCAGGAGCAGGAGGCATTGGAGAAGAGCAGCATCAGCAACACCCCGACGGCTATGCTCCACAAGGTACGAGCGATGGAGTTACTCCATCTATGCCCCTCTCTCCCACCGACGGGCACATCCGCAGCAAAGGCACACAGACCGGGGCGAATCGCCGCTCTCCGGCTGCTCCCAACACGGGTGCGGCCACAGCGCGTGCACCTCCCCCGGGACGGGTCGACCAAGCCGCTGCGCCCGACAGAGCCGCTGGCCCTCGAGCGCCTTCGTCGCACCACATCCAGGTGGTCACCCTGCAGCAGTAGCAGGGGCGCAATGCTGCCGCTGCTGGCACCGTCAGGAGCCGAGCGACAGTGGGATCAACTTCATCATCACCCATGCCAAATACAGCTTCGAAGGCCATGGCGCGGGCTCAACAGCTGCTGAGGTTTCTGTCAGCGGCCGAGAAGATGGACGAATGGCGTGCCACCATCCAAAGTCTACTCGGTTTCGCTCATGGCGAGCTGGCCCACCACGGCCTCCCCAAGTGAGGGTGACGGCTCATGCTGCTGACCGTACGGAAGGGGCCATCCCTACGATGCAGTCCCCACCATGGTAGCCAGTGCGAGCGCAACAGAATCAAGACCCCGACGACGTCTCGATGGCCTCTTCTGACCCTCGAGCGTGTCCGGGCCAACGACCCCCAGAGGATAGGCGGAGGGGAGACACGCGAGTTGTTGTCGAGCAACGCTGTGACGACCTCCGCCAGACAGATGGGTGCGACGGGCCGTTGTCTACGAGCCCGCGCTCTGTATTGGCGGGTGCCTACCTTTCGAGGTTGGCAGCCCTGCCTTTACTCGTGAGCTGTGGAAAGTCTGTTGGCCGTCCATTCGCACGTTCAAGCCAGAGATACCTGGGAAGTATGATGGGAGGCTGAACCCGACAGAGTTCCTGAGCATCTACATCATCGTTGTTCAGGCTGCCACTAGAAGAGATGAGAAGGTGTTTGCCAACTACTTCCCTTTGGCCTCAAGTCCAATGTGAGGTCTTGGTTGATGCACCTGCCGGAGAACTCCATTTCGTCATGGGCTGACCTGTGCCATGAATTCATTGGCGCCTGCACCGGCGTCATCAAGAACCCAGCAGGCCCAGTGAATTGCAGCTTCTCCAACAGAAGGAAGGAGAAACCCTCCATAAGTATTTACAGAGATTCATCAAAGTTCATAGAAACACCCAAATATCCATCCGACAACCGTGATAGTTGCCTTCCAGTCCAATGTGCGCAACCGCCGGATCCGTTCCAAGATGACCATACGGTTGCCCAAGACTGTGAAGGAGCTCTAGACATTGGTGGATAAGTGTGCTCGGTTGGAGGAGGTAAGAAAGTTGCTCGGAGAGGAAGATTGCACCCATGTTGGTTCAGAGGATGATGATGAATCGATGATAGAGGCAAAGGTGTCCCGTCTTTCGATGAGATGGTGATTTTCGTTTTGGAGGAGTAGACTTTCACGATCCGACTACGAACGTGCGAGGATGTCGCGCCTTATGAATCGCTAAACCAACTCCGAGAGGTTATTGACCATGCCGGAGCATGATCAACCTGACCACGAAGGTCTATTTCCTACAAGCAAACGAAGAACAAGCAAGAAACTAAGATTGCAGTCTGGATATTGCGAATATAAGATGAAAGCTTTATTCATCAAGGTGGGGTTCTGTGACGCCTTGGTCTGGTCATTGAACACAAACAAAGTACGCGAAGTTGCAGCTATGGCTAACTTTTAATCTAAAAAAACCCAAAGTCTAAACGACGCCCTAAGGGCTGTATATATGGAGGAAGATGGGGGAATTCCATGGCCCTTGGAGGAGGGGTCCGAAACCAACCCTAACTCTTGTTTCCCCACACATAAGGGCTCTAAAAGCAGCCTATACTTAAGTATTTCGAAATTACATGGGCCTGGCCCAATAATAAGGTGACGCGGCACCTAGAATAGCCTATGGACGAAATTGATGAAGTGGCATCTTATATATTTCGTCCAAGACTTCATGCACTCATTACGGTGGCTTCAAAGTCCTGAAATCATCACTTGAAACTCCGTTCTTGTTTCCCTTGCGCATGCCATCATCTCCATGCTTGTTCTTGCTCCAATGTTCATCCTTCTTCAAGCTAGGCCCTTCATTTGTAAGCAAAACAAATGTATCCAATTTAGGCAGCATCATATTCTCATGAACTTTAGAATCACTACCAAGAAATGAAAGTACTTGGTAATTTAATTGGCGTGCACGAGCTCTAGTAATTGGTCCAGTATGTATAGTAGCAGGGGCTGTGGGTGTAACAATGGTATTGATGTCCTCATCATCCTCCCCTTCTTGAAATGAAGTCGTCCTCGATGGAAGCTCATCTTCCTCATCCAAATAAGGCTTCAAATCTGCAATGTTAAAAGTGGTACTAACCCCAAAATGTGTAGGCAGCTCAAGTTTATATGCATTATCATTTATTTTCTCTAACACCTTAAAAGGACCATCAACACGTGGCATTAGCTTTGTTTTGCGCAAATCAGGAAATCTATCCTTATGCAAATGTAACCAAACAAGATCTCCAGGTGCAAACGCAACATGTTTTCTACCCTTATCTCCAGCAAGTTTATATTTAGCATTCATACGCTCAATGTTTTCCTTAGTTAACTCATGCATTTTGAATATCAATTCAGCATGTTGTTTAGCATCAAAATTAACCTTCTCCGAAGATGGAAGAGGCAACAAATCAATAGGTGCACGAGGTAGGAAACCATACAGAATTTCAAAAGGGCACATCTTAGTAGTAGAATGCAACGAACGATTATAAGCAAATTCAATATGAGGCAAGCATTCTTCCTACATTTTCTTAGCATTCTTCAAAACAGCCCTAAGCATAGTAGACAATGTACTATTGACTACTTCAGTTTGTCCATCAGTTTGGGGGTGACAAGTACTGCTAAAAACCAGTTTAGTCCCCAACTTAGCCCAAAAACATCTCCAAAAGTGGCTAAGAAATTTAGTATCACGATATGAAACAATAGTATTTGGCACACCATGCAAGCGAATAATTTCACGAAAGAACAAATTAGCAACATTAACAACATCATCGCTTTTACGACATGGTATAAAGTGTGCCATTTTCGAGAATCTATCCCTGACAACAAATATGCTATCCCTCCCCTTCTTTGTTCGAGGTAAACCTAAAACAAAGTCCATAGATATATCCTCCCAAGGAACACTAGGTACAGGCAAAGGCATATATAAACCATGAGGATTGAGTCATGCTTTAGCTTTTTGACATGTAGTGCAGCGAGCAACAAAACGCTCAACATCCCGTCTCATCTTTGGCCAAAACAAATGTGTAGCAAGTACGTCCTCCGTACTCTTCACGCCAAAGTGTCCCATTAATCCTCCTCCATGCGCCTCATGCAACAACAAAAGATGAACGGAGCTAGCTGGAATGCATAACTTGTTAGCACGGAACACAAATCCATCGTTAACGACGAACTTGTTCCACGTTCTTCCTTCTTTACAACTCTACATTACATCTTTAAAATCAGCATCATGCACATATTGATCTTTGATGGTCTCCAAACCAAATATTTTAAAGTCATGTTGTGAAAGCATAGTATAGCGACGAGACAATGCATCAGCAATAACATTTTGTTTACCCTTCTTGTGTTTAAAAACATAAGGAAAAGTCTCAATGACTTCAACCCATTTAGCATGTCTACGGTTCAGTTTTGCTTGACTTTTAATGCGTTTCGAAGATTCATGATCAGAATGTATAACCAATTCTTTGGGCCATAAATAATGTTGCCATGTTTCGAACAAGAGCATATAATTCTTTATCATAAGTAGAATAGTTCAAACTAGGCCCACTCAATTTTTCAGAAAAGAATGCAACAGGTTTGCCATCTTGTAATAACACACCTCCTAATCCAATTCCACTAGCATCACATTCAAGCTCAAATGTCTTATTAAAATCAGGAAGTTGAAGTAAAGGAGCATGTGTCAACTTATCTTTCAATACCGTGAAGGCTTCTTCCTGTGCGGTACCCCAAACAAAAGGCATATCCCTCTTTGTAAGCTCATTGAGAGGTGCAGCAATGGTGCTGAAATCTCTCACAAAATTCCTATAGAAACCAGCGAGTCCAAGAAAACTCCTCACTTGTGTGACCATTTTGGGCTGCGGCCAACTCTCAATAGCTTCAATCTTGGCTTTATCAACTTCAATTCCTTGTGGAGTAACAACATAGCCAAGAAAAGATACTCGGTCGGTGCAAAAGATGCACTTCCCAAGGTTACCAAACAAACTTGTATCACGTAAAGCAATAAAAACAACACGTAAATGTTCCAAATATTCCTCCAAAGATCTGTTGTAAATCAGTATATCATCAAAATAGACTACCACAAATCGTCCAATGAAAGCACGTAAAACTTCGTTCATTAATCTCATGAAAGTACTAGGTGCATTAGTTAACCCAAAAGGCATGACTAACCACTCATATAATCCAAACTTAGTTTTAAATAACATTTTCCATTCATCCCCCAATTTCATACGAATTTGATGGTATCCACTACGCAAATCAACTTTGGAGAATATTGTAGATCCACTCAATTCATCAAGCATATCATCTAGCCTAGGAATGGGATGGCGATAATGAATAGTAATATTATTAATGCCTCTACAATCAACACACATACGTGATGTACCATCCTTTTTCGGCACTAGAATAATAGGAACAACACAAGGACTAAGGGATTCACGTATATAACCTTTGTCGAGCAGCTCCTGGACTTGACGCATAATCTCCTTCGTCTCCTCTGGACTGGTACGGTATGGTGCACAGTTGGGTAGCGATGCACCAGGAATAAAGTCAATCTGATGCTCAATCCCTCGAATAGGTGGTAATCTCGGTGGCACGTCTTGTGGAAAGACGTCAGCGAACTCCTGCAAAATGTTAGTAACAGCAGGAGGCAAAGAGGAAGGCACGTCCTCAAATGAAAATAATGCCTCTTTGCACACAAAAGCATAGCAAATAGATTTGCTAAAATCTAGCTCATCAATATCAAATGTGGTAGCAAGTAAACATGCACTTTTCAATTTAATTTTAGAAGCAACACTAGATGGTTTATTATTAGGCTTCATTTATTGCTCAACTTCTTTTGCCACAATCTGATTTTCACTCTTATTTTTCTCCTGTTTTGCTTTATTAGCTCTACTAGCAAAAATGCCCGTGCGTTGCAACGGGAGAAAAAACATATCACAACTTATCCCTCCTCATCCATACATACTTGTCTTCGTCCCTTTATTTCAACACAATACCCCAACATGTATTTCCGCTTATATTCCTTTCTGCCCTCATCGACGGTGTCGGTGATGTCCACTTTGCGTCATAGTCTAAATCCTGCAAAAAAACTGGTGCAAGAACATAGGAGGTCAACTATAGTGGGGAAACTCACTAATCTGGTGTACATTTGATGTTTATTTTCTTGATGCAATGAAATCTTCGTCGGCATAGATATGACAACTTCTGATTTGTAGTCATACGTGTACCCAATAGACATGTGTACGATATTGCATTTTACTTGAACACTAAATTCATGCTTTACAATAGTATATAATGGAGAAAACAACTAAGAAAATAAGATGAACCTAAGTGAAACCTTCTGCTTGTGCATGAGCTCTAACAACTAAAGGATTGTTTACATGTACGAAAAGCAATCATCAAAGCAACAAAACAATGTGTTTATGTTCAAAAAATCTGCTTCACAGACATAAACACATGTAGGAAAAAAATACTGGCATCTTATACCTAGTATTGTAAGAAATAAATACATAATCTTATAGTACGTTCTCACTAACTCCTCAGAAGTGAAACAACTAATTGGTTGGAGTGTTATCCATTCCTTCACCCGCTCTTCTAATCTAATATAGACATAAAAATAGATCCGCTTTCTCTTCTCTATCTCCTTCAGCTACATTGGGGATCCAGAGACAGATATATGTTGCATAGATGACAAAGCTCTACCTAAAGTAGACCTCACAAACTTAGAGTTTATACATCTATATGTCGTGGCCGCATCAAAGCCGACCAGTCAGCCGTGTGTGATTCGTCCGAAGCCCCCAAGTCGCGTCCCTATGCATTCTTAACAACCGTGTTTGGTCATGTCACTACACACAGAAACCACCAGTGACTGCAATTAACTCTAATTAGGAACGCACAGAGTAAAAACAACTTTGCATAGAAAATATACCTTACACGCGTATAGCGGCATACGTGCAACCGAGCATCAACAACACCTGGTTTGTCTCCTCCTCGTGATATGTAGCTGCTACCCCCGACCTCCTCCCCTTGATGTTGTGACAACCCAAACCTATTACTTGCCTTAAAGGATCTATTTTAAATTTTTAATAAATTTATGTATGTTTGTGTGAATTGGTTTTTGAATTAAGGGTTTGAGCTTTTCATAATCTACCTCAAATCTTGGCGTCAAACCCTTAATTCGTTCGTCACATAACCAAGCTCCACTAAACATTTTCCCAAATTTTGGACATTTCTAGTTCAAATAGGTTTGAATTCCAAGCTTCCAAATATTTGTGGAACCAAGAAAATTGCTCCCATGAAGAAACTCCATCTTTTTTTGAGGATTTTTTTGGAGTATGTTTGAAGGCCCAGCAGGCCCAGCTAGCCCCCACTGTAAACTTAGCCCGATCCGCACTCTCTTCACCCCTCCATCGTACCGTCATGCGCCGCCACACAGCCAGCAGCGCATGAGAGACCGTGCGCCTCACGGCACTCTGGCTGGCGAGCTCTTGGCCCCGCGAGCGACTCCCCGGCCTCCGGCTGGCCGTCCTAAGCGCGGATCCTCAGCCTCGCGGCCACTCTGGCCGGCGGGCTCTTCCCTCACAAACGTCTTCCTGACAACTGGCAGCCTTCCCGAGCGCCGTCTTCGCATCCTATGCCTGTGGCGTCGCGCTCTAGCCGGCAGTTTCTTCGTCCCGCTAGCACCTCCCCGACGACCTCTGGCCGGACGTCCCGAGCGTCGGTGTCTCTCTTGCCGGTCTGGGGGCGGTGTGCTCTTCCCCCGCCAGTGCCTCCCCGACAACTAGCCGGCCGTCCTGAGCGGCGGCTTTGCCTCCTATCCTTGCGGCATCGCTCTGGCGGGCGGCTTCTTCGCGCCGCCAGCACCTCCCTGCCCTCTGGCCGGCCGTCTCGAGCGCCAGCCTCAGCCTTCTGGCTCGCTGCCGACTATTTCCTCTTGTCCACATCCAGCACTGAGCAAGCCCATCCCCACCGGCCTCCTTGCTCCCTCGCCTTCCTCTTGCCCTTCTGCCAGCTAGCTCTCCTCCACGCCGCCGCATTCGACCACTGTCCCGCCTTTACAGGCGCTTCTTATCAGCCTCTTGACCGTTCCCAGGTGCTTTTGTTGATTATATTGAGTAGGCTGATTGATACTATAGATAATCCCTGATGTATATGAATTGGTGATAGTTGGTTCATTGGAGCGAGGTGGAATTATTTGCTCGATTGGCTGCAACCTAGGAAGCACACAGTTTTTAGCACCGATGCAGGCTAGCCATAGGCCCAACTCAGCAAAGCAGCAATGCGGAGGCCTAGTCGAGCCACACACGGGAAATTTAAACGCAGTGTTGAAGACACAAATAGTACCACCTCAGATAGTAAAAAAGTGAAGAAAAATAATATGGGTGAACGGATTAAAAAATCAGCAAAACGCACCTTGCTTATTAGGAGGTATAGATTAATATCATCTTTCAAAATGGAATCAAGAGACATAGGAAGCAAAGTAATATTTTTATCCTTATGAACAAGAGTATACTGATTGTTTCTACCATGGTGTACAGAGTTTTTATCAAATTGCTATGGTCTGCCAAGTAATAAGGAACATGCTTGCATAGGTACCACATCACAATCAACATAATCAACATATGTAGAGATACTAAAATGCACACGAACAGTACGTGTTACCTTAACCTTGCCGCTGTTTTGAACCATTGGATGTAGTAAGGATGTGGATGTGGTCTTGTGGTGAGAGATAGCTTCTCCACCATCTCCATGCTAGTCAAGTTGTTGCAGCTCCCTCCATCTATGATGACGCAAACAGAACATTTCTTCACAAGTCCCTTTGTATGGAACAAATTATGCCTCTGATTTTGCTCAGCTTGTGTGACTTGCACACTCAAAACACGTTGAGCAACTAAACATTCATACCTGTCAGCATCTTCAGGAGCCATATATTGCGTCTCATGATCAGAATCATCTCCACCGGGTTCTTCACTTGTAATAAGATCCAAAGTCTCCTCATCATAGTCACTAGCGGACTCATACCCACCATCCTCAGTAGCAATCATCACACGCTTAGATGGGCATTCTCTCGCATAATGACCTCCACCCTTGCAACGACGACAAATAATATCATGTGTTTTCCCTATTGATGCCATGGATGAAGAAGAGCTCTGTGCGGAACTGGAAGGTGTACTCCTGGCAAATGGTGGTGGTGGTGGTGCCTGTTTTCTTGTATCTCGGTTGGAATTGGCGGCTGAAGTCAGTGGTTCTGCAGTAGGACATGTGGGAGTAGAGGTTGCACGCGGTGTCCATGATGAATGTCGACCTGCAAAAAAGTTAGTTCGTGCCAATGCCTGTCAATCCTGCACTTCACGTTCAGCTTTGCAAGCAAGATGGAATAAACGAGTGATATTATTATATTCCTTATACTCTAGAATGGTCTGAATCTCTTTATTTAATCCACCCATAAAACGTGCAAGCATAGCTTCATTATCCTCAACAATACCACATCTAATCATACCAGTTTGTAATTCCTGATAATACTCTTCTACAGAATTTTTTCCTTGTCTCAAACGCTGCAATTTTTGAAGCAATTCACGTTGATAACATGGTGGAACCCAGCGAGTACGCATAGCAGTTTTCAAAGCAGCCCAAGTAGCTAGAATAGGATATAATCTACAATGTTCAGACCACCAAACACATGCAAAACTAGTGAAAGCACAAACAGTAGCAGGAACACGTCTCTCCTCGGGATATTATAAACATGTAAAACGTTGTTCAGTTTCTAACTCGCAAGTAAGATATATATCAGGAACATATCTACCCTCAAATAGTGGAATATTCAATTTTAGTATAGGAATATGGCCATGATCTCGTACCTCAGGTGTTGGTGCAATCCTACCGTTGCGATGATATGCATGAGGACGACCTGGTGGTGGTGGTTGCACGTGCTGATTTTGATCAACCTCATCCGCGTAAAGGTCCTCCACCTCCGCAGTAGCAGCAGGAGCTACAGAAGCATCAACAGTAGGTACCGCGGCACCAGAATATTGACCAAGCTCAAGGGGAACGCGCAATGCTCGTCCCACTTGATTTGGAAGGCGATGTTGTTGTTGTTGTTGTTGATGATGTTGTTGTTGATGTAGAGGTGCGACAAGTGCAGCGGGAGGTGGTTGTGGAAGATGCGCAAGTACTTCATCGAACTTGGCGTCCAACTTGGTGTCAATTGTCTTCTCAACGTCATCAATCCTCTCCAGTGCCTTTCTGAAGGTGGCCATGACGTCTTCCACCTGTTGACTCAACATTTGCTGAAATTTATCATGAAGCTCCTTCTTCGTCATGTTCTCCCAGTCAATCTCGTCGGCTTGTGGTCCTGCCATGGTTAGCAGCAAAAGAAACACACAAGAATATGATCCTACAGACTACTAGAAAGTGGCAGTGTGTCACAAATCCGTCAAGCAAATCTCAAATTATTACTAGTTCTTACCAAGCGGCAGGTGGTGATTGGCAACCGTTGTAGTCAAAACTCTCAAAGCTTGGATAGAGCGATTACCAGGGAGAATCAAACGCATGACGTAGATGTATGTGGAGCTGGGAAGGCTTATAATATGGTAGCAAAAAGGGTCAGCATAATCAATTCAGAGATGCAAAGTTGAATAAACGCTCGACGACGGTATTGTGCTTGTCCTAGGCTAGACCGTACTAGAGACGCGAGCCTAGAACACTAACAAAATCACATCGCGGCACAGAAACAAGGGAAAAGCTCACTCTGGAATATTTTTGTTTGCTCATTTTTTTGCACTCTGTTTTTTGCGAAAAAACACTATAATGTCGAGTGTCTGAAAACTCTTCCCATGTCAAATTGACAAGATAGGCACGAAAACTTTTTGACTATTTTTTTCAAAAATCAGGGCAGCGATGACGAAAAAGTGCGACAAAAAATCACTATGATGGCAAGTGCCTCAAAAGACTCAGAAAAGCCTAAAAACAGGATAGGGAAAAAATATCCTGCCAAAATTTTGGCCTAAAAACTGCCCGGGGGTCTCCAGACTTTTTTTTCAAAACCTACTCAGGCAAGGAAACACGAATCGGAAAATAGATGGATCTCGAAAACAAACATAATATGAAAATAACTCGGATTGGTGGTGGATATATGGTGGTAGGATATGGTAGCGGTGGTGGTATATGGCAGCGTTGGTGGGATATGGCAGCGGTGTTGGTATATGGCAGCGGTGGTATGATATGGCAGCGGTGGTGGTATATGGCAGCGTTGGTGGGATATGGCAGCAGTGGTGGTATATGGTAGCGGTGGTGGGATATGGCAGCGGTGGTGGTATGTGGCAGCAGCAATGAAGATGGTGTGGCGGCGGCGTGACAAACTGTGACAGAACTCGAAACTCTAAAGGACTAGATGCTAAGACCAGCAACTAGACACGACGATGCAACCGCAAATTCAATAAAGCAAAACCCTAAAAAGATTATGCAAAGGCTCAGATTGGTTCGGATATGATGAACTAACCCTAATTTTTTTTGGCTTTTTCGTGGATTGTAGGTATGAAGAACATACTCGATCTAAAATAGGAAAAACTGTAAAATCTCACCGAGCAACCTGTAAATATGATACCACTTGATAGAGGCAACGGTGTCCCGTCTTTCGATGAGATGGTGATTTTCATTTCGGAGGAGTCGACTTTCACGATCCGACTACGAACGTGCGAGGACGTCGCGCCTTAGCAATCGCTAAACCAACTCAAAGAGGTTATTGACCATGCCGGAGCACGATCAACCTGACCACGAAGGTCTCTTTCCTGCAAGCAAACAAAGAACAAGCAAGAAACTAAGATTGCAATCTGGATATTGCGAATATAAGATGAAAGCTTTATTGATCAAGGTGGGGTTCTATGACGCCTTGGTCTGGTCGTTGAACACAAATGAAGTACTCGAAGTTGCAGCTATGGCGAACTTTTAATCTAAACAAAACCCAAAGTCTAAACGACGCCCTAAGGGCTGTATATATGGAGGAAGAGGGGGGAATTTCGTGACCCTTGGAGGAGGGGTCTGAAACCAACCCTAAGTCTTGTTTCCCCACACATACGGACTCTAAAAACAGCCTATACTTAAGTATTTTGAAATTACATGGGCCTGGCCCAATAATAAGGTGACACAACACCTAGAATAGCCTCTGGACGAAATTTACGAAGTGGCATCTTGTATATTTCATCCAAGACTTCATGCACTCATTACGGTGGCTTCAACGTCCTGAAATCATCACTTGAAACTTCATTCTTGTTTCCCTTGCGCATGCCATTATCTCCATGCTTGTTCTTGCTCCAATGTTCATCCTTCTACAAGCTAGGCCCTTCATTTGTAAGCAAAACAAATGTATCCAATTTAGGCAGCATCATATTCCCATGAACATTAGAATCATTACCAAGAAACGGAAGTACCTGGTAATTTAATTGGCATGCACGAGCTCTAGTAATTGGTCCAGTATGTATTAGTAACAGGGGTTGTGGGTGTAACAATGGTATTGATGCCTGGGCCACTGGGAGTCATCACCATCCCATCAGATGAGAAGGATGCAATCATTTGTGTGAACAAGATGTACCGGGATGCGGTCGCGGCAGAGGCAGCGGCAGCAGCGGTTCCCGCTAAGGAAAGCAAAGGAAAAAAGAGAGATTGTAGGAACTCTGGCAAAGAGTCCGGGAAGCGTGCGCCCACCGAGTGCACGGCACCCATTGACGACGTGCTAGAGTTTTCCAACAGCAAGTGATCCAAGGTCGCTGCACCCCAAGTGAAGAAGGTCCCGACAGGGCTGGCTGGCGTTGATGGTACCTTCACTATCAGCGCCACCCTCGATGACAAATAGGAAAGCATGCTTGTTGCCTTCCTACGGATGAATATCGATGTATTTGCCTGGCAACCATCTGATATCCCCGGTGTTCCCAGGGAGGTAATTGAGCACCACCTTGCTACCTGCCTACATGCCTGACCTGTCAAGCAGAATGTCCGGAAGCAGGCCTTGGAGAGGCAGCAGTTCATCACGGAAAAGATCAAGAAACTTGAGGCAGCTGGTTTGGTCAGAGGAGTGGTGCATCCCACGTGGTTGGCAAATCCAGTGGTAGTCCGGAAGGCTAACGAGAAGTGCAGGCTTTGCATAGATTTCACAGATCTCGACAAGGCTTGCCTGAAGGACCCGTTTCCCTTGCCGCGCATCGATCAGATTGTGGATTCTACTTCGGTTGTGATTTGCTCTCCTTTCTGGATGCATATTCTGGGTATCACCAAATCTTCATGTCCAAGGAAGATGAAGAGAAGACGTCGTTCATTACTCCATGTGGTACATACTGTTTTGTCCGCATGCCATTTGGACCGGGTCCACTTTTGCAAGGGCAGTCCAGATCGGTTTTGAGCCATAGCTGCACAGAAACATAGAAGCTTATATGGATGACATTGTGGTCAAGACCAAGGATAGAGCCACCCTTATTCAGGATCTAGAGGAGATGTTTGCTAACCTGCGCAAGATCAATTTGAAGCTCAACCCGGAGAAGTGTGTATTTGGTGTTCCCTCCGGCAAGTTGCTTGGGTTCTTCGTATCCCATCGCGGGATCAAAGCCAACCCTGACAAGATCAATGCTATCGAGCAGATCCAAGCGCCAATGACAGTTAAGGATTTGAGGCGTCTGACAGGATGCGTTGCCGTGCTAAGCAGATTCATCTCCAAGTCTGTCGAGCGTGCCCTGCCGTTCTTCAAAATTTTGAAGAAGGCAGGGCCTATGGAGTGGACCCCAGAAGCAGATGCAGCTTTGCAAGAGTTGAAGGCCCACTTGTCCTCCGTGCCTACCTTGGTTGCTCCCAAACCCCAGGAGCCGTTGCTGCTGTACTTAGAGGCAACCAACCAAGTGGTCACTGCCGCCTTGGTAGCGCAGCGAGAAGTGGATGAGGCAGAGAGTGAGCAGGGACCAGCAGAGTCAGAGAAGGATCAGGACAGCAATGAGCATGGCAACAAGAGCAACCCCAAGGACGCGGCAAGAAAGAAAGTGGTGCAGTGCCCAGTGTACTTCGCCAGCTCCTTGTTACATGGGGCGAGATCGAGGTACTCTGGCGTGCAAAAGTTGATCTTTGGTCTCATCATGGCCTCAAGGAAACTGCACCACTACTTCCAAGGCCATGAGATCACGGTTGTCACTTGTTTCCTATTGCAAAGGATACTTCGAAACCCTGAGGCTACCAGTAGAATAGTGGAGTGAGCTTTGGAGTTATCCAATTTTGGTTTGAAGTTTGAGAGCACGTCAACTATTCAGAGTAGGGCATTGGCATAGGTTATTGAATAATGACGCCAACCCCTGATGAGGAAGTGACAGAAACAGTTATTCCCGGCAAGGAATCGCCCCAAGAATGGATTATGTATTTTGATGGTGCTTTTTCCTACAAGGTGCAGGACCTGGCGTGCTTCTTGTTGCCCCCTCCAGGGAGCACTTGAAGTACGTCGTCCAAATGCATTTTCTCGGGAAGAAGCAACCAACAATATAGTTGAGTATGAAAGGCTCCTTGCCGGGCTCAGGATTGCAACTGAATTGGGAATTAAGAAGCTGATCATTCGAGGACATTCACAGCTTGTGGTGAAACAAGTCAACAAGGATTACCAAAGTCCGTTGATGGAGGCATACATCAAGGAAGTGAGGAGATTCGACGAGCGCTTTGACGGATTGCTAACAGAGCACGTACCCCGTGCGGAAAATAGCATAGCTGATCATCTGTCAAAGTGTGATGGGCAAAAGCTTCCTGTGGAACCAGGGACTTTTGTCCTCCATCTCACTCAACCCTCTGTATCCCCGGCAACAATGGCCCAGAAAAGGAGAAAGTTGGACTCCGGTAAGCCTCTCCCGGTAGAGTTGTCCGCTCCTGGCAGAGACCCTGCCGGAAACAACTCCTCACCGCCTGCTGGACCACACCCTCCAGCCGGGCCCATGGACCCCGCGAACAAGGCATGTGCTCCCGCAGCATAGGAGGTGCCGCTAGTCCTTGTTGCCGAGCCCCAGGCTCCAACTTGGACAAGGCACATTGTTCACTTCCTCCAAACCGGAGAGCTTCCCGGCAACCAAGATGAAGCTAAAAAAGTAGCCTGGAGGGCCAATATGTATCAGTTTGTCGATGACACTCTGTACAGAAGGAGACCCAACGGTGTGAAATTGAAGTGTGTCTGCCGAGAAGAAGGAAAGGAACAGCTGGCTGAGATACACAAGGGCATGTGCGGCGCCCACATTGGATCAAGGGCATTAGTTGGGAAAGCATTCCGGCAAGGATTCTATTGGCCCACAGCCCTCCAAGATGCGGTCGAGCTAGTCACCAAATGTGAACCCTGCCAGTTCCATTCCAAGGAAACCCACCTGCCTGCCCAACTTCTTCAATCAATCCCTCTATCATGGCCATTTTCGGTCTGGGGCTCAATATCCTCAGCCCCTTCCCCAGAGCAATCGGGGGCTTTGAATTCTTGTTTGTTGCTATCGACAAGTTTACAAAGTGGCCAGAAGTGACTGTCGTGAGAAAGGTGATTGCTTAGTCAGCTATCAAGTTCTTGAAAGAACTGGTGTGTCGTTTTGCTGTTCCGGTAAGGATCATTACCGACAACGGCACCCAGTTCACGAGCCGCGCCTTCATGCAATATGTTCATACCCTCGGATGTAAGATATCATTTGCCTCTGTGGCACACCCCCGGAGCAATGGACAAGCTGAGAGGGCGAATGCTGAAGTGCTGCGCGGACTCAAGACGAGAACCTTTGATACGCGGAAGCAAGGCAGGCGGTGGATGGAGGAGCTACTGGTAGTTCTCTGGTCCCTCAGAATATCACCAAACCGAGCTACCGGGCAGACTCCCTTCTCGCTGGTCTATGGGGCAGAAGCAGTTATCCCCACAAAACTCATTTACGGGTTGCCTCGAGTGCTTGCCTACGATGAAGTAGCGCAAGATCAGCACCAGCATGATGACGTTGTGCTACTCGAGGAGAATCAGCTCCAGGCTGCTACACGTGCTGCACGCTATAAGCAAGCCCTGCATCACTATCATAGCCGTAGGGTTCACGCCCGGTGTCTTGAGGAAGCTGACCTTGTCCTTAGGCGCGTTCAGTATGCCAAAGGTGCAAACAAGTTGTCAGCAAAGTGGGAAGGCCCTTACCGGGTAGTACGAGTGAGGGAGACCTGGATTCAGGGGTCCTCAGGTGTTCGGCCTATTGGATATGGGCCGGGCTGGTGGGCCATGAAGATAAACTGGAAGATTATTCCCCGTGTTCGGGTGGGACTCTTGGATGTGTGGACGGCATGATTGGAGTCCGGATGTACTGTTTCCTTCACTTGTAACCCAACTCTGTACCCCTCCGGTGTATATATAAACCGGAGGGTGATACGTCTCCAACGTATCTATAATTTATGAAGTATTCATGCTATTATATTCCATGCTAGGTGGGTTATTCTCACGATGAGTGGACTCCGCTCATCATTCACGAGAAAATGGTTGGTAACTGGGATGCCCAGTCCTATGATCAAAAGATCAAAAAAAATTCGCAATTAATTTAAACAAACTCCCCCAGGAATGTTGATAATTGGATGGCACCCATTGTTTCGGACAAGCCGTGGAGTGTGAATGTTGGTGGAGGGGGAGTAAAAACTTTACCTTTCTTCGTGGGAACCGCCTATAATGTATCTAGTATGGAAGATATTGGAAATTCTTGGTCGTTATGTTGACAATGAAAGCATACCTCTCAAAATTATTTTCATCTCTGTTTCAGCTTTGAGCTCTGGCACCTCTACAAATCCCTGCTTCCCTCTGCGAAGGGCCTATCTTTTACTTTTATGCAAGAGTCAGTAGTATTCCTTCTCATTCCAACCTACTTTTTAGTTGGCAAGCATCATGTGGTGGAGAAAGATATAAGCATATATGGCCATTCAAATATATTTGATCATGAATAATTATTGTTGACATTACCCTTGAGGTAAAAGGTTGGGAGGCGAAACATTAAGCCCCTATCTTTCTCTGTGTTCGATGAATGCTATTTGTTCTAAAAATATGCTTTGAGTGGTAGCAATCATGGAAGACTATATGATAGTTGAGTATGTGGGATTTGCTAAATCAAAGCTCTTACATAGACCCTTCCTGAAAATAAGATGAATTGCAAATGATGATTGAGAACATAGTTTGTTAGTTTTCAAGGAAGTATATGGTGTATGCTTTAACATGTGAATAGCTTGTTACTTGATCATGAAAAGTTTTATGAGTTGAGCTACTGTTATGAAATATAATGATGCTAGAAAAGGTGATTGAAATTATGATTGATCAAACTTGTGCACCTGCTAGCATTCACACTTCATAAATTATTTCTTTTATCATTTACCTACTCGAGGACGAGTAGGAATTAAGCTTGGGGATGCTGATACGTCTCCAACGTATCTATAATTTATGAAGCATTCATGCTATTATATTATCCATCTAGGATGTTTTATATGCATTTATATGGTATTTTATATGATTTTTGGGACTAACCTATTAACCTAGAGCCCAGTGCCAGTTTCTGTTTTTTCCTTGTTTTTGAGTTTTACCGAAAAGGAATACCAAACGGAGTCCAATTGACGTGCCAATTGTTGATGATTTTTTCTGGACCAAAAGAAGCCCCCGGAGTAAAAGAGTTGGGCCAGGAGAGTCCCGGGCTGCCCACGAGGGTGGGGGGCGCGCCCACCCCCTTGGGCGTGGGCCCCTGCCTCGTGGACAACCCGGAGACCCCCCTGAAGTGAGACCTACGCCAAAAATCCTATAAATACTGAAACTTCCAGAAAACAGAATAGATCGGGAGTTCCGCCGCCGCAAGCCTCTGTAGCCACCAAAAACCAATCGGGACCCTGTTCCGGCACCCTCCCGGAGGGGGGAACCCTCACGGGTGGCCATCTTCATCATCCCGGCGCTCTCCATTACGAGGAGGGAGTAGTTCACCCTCGGGGCTGAGGGTATGTACCAGTAGCTATGTGTTTGATCTCTCTATCTCTCGTGTTCTTGAGGTGGTACGATCTTGACGTATTGCGAGCTTTGCTATTATAGTTGGATCTTATGATGTTTCTCCCCCTCTACTCTCTTGTAATGGATTGAGTTTTCCCTTTGAAGTCATCTTATCGAATTGAGTCTTTAAGGATTTGAGAACACTTGATGTATGTCTTGCGTGGGATACCCGTGGTGACAATGGGGTGTTCTATTGATTCACTCGATGTATGTTTTGGTGATCAACTTGCGGGTTCCGCCCATGAACCTATGCATAGGGGTTGGCACACGTTTTCGTCTTGACTCTCCGGTAGAAACTTTGGGGCACTCTTTGAAGTACTTTTGTGTTGGTTGAATAGATGAATCTGAGATTGTGTGATGCTTATCGTATAATCATACCCACGGATACTTGAGGTGACATTGGAGTATCTAGGTGACATTAGGGTTTTGGTTGATTTGTGTCTTAAGGTGTTATTCTAGTACGAACTCTATGATAGATTGAACGGAAAGAATAGCTACGTGTTATTTTACTACGGACTCTTGAATAGATCGACCAGAAAGAATAACTTTGAGGTGGTTTCGTACCCTACCATAATCTCTTCGTTTGTTCTCTGCTATTAGTGACTTTGGAGTGACTCTTTGTTGCATGTTGAGGGATAGTTATATGATTCAATTATGTTATTATTGTTGAGAGAACTTGCACTAGTGAAAGTATGAACCCTAGGCCTTGTTTCCTAGCATTGCAATACCGTTTACGCTCACTTTTATTATTAGTTACCTTGCTGTTTTTATATTTTCAGATTACAAAAACCTTTATCTACCATCCATATTGCACTTGTATCACCATCTCTTCGCCGAACTAGTGCACCTATACAGTTTACCATTGTATTGGGTGTGTTGGGGACACAAGAGACTCTTTGTTATTTGGTTGCAGGGTTGCTTGAGAGAGACCATCTTCATCCTACACCTCCCACGGATTGATAAACCTTAGGTCATCCACTTGAGGGAAATTTGCTACTGTCCAATAAACCTCTGCACTTGGAGGCCCAACAACGTCTACAAGGAGAAGGTTGCGTAGTAGACATCAAGCAGTTTCTGGCGCCGTTGCCGGGGAGGTCAGCGGTTGAAGGTATATCTTTAGATCTTGCAATCGAATCTTTTTGTTTCTTGTTTTATCACTAGTTTAGTCTATAAAAGAAAACAACAACAAAATGGAATTGAGTTTACCTCATACGCTTCATCTTTTTAATATCTTTCGTAAGTATGATGGAAAAGAAAATTGTGCCAAAGTGTTAGAAGAAGAATGCATTAAATTGTTTGGCACTAAATCTTTGAACGATGAGCATGATTGCAATGTTGTTAGTATGAACTCCTTGAATATCCATAGTACTAATGATGATTGCACTAGTTATGATGAAAATGTCTCCTATAAACATGTCAATTTTTGTGGAGTGCATTGGGTTTGCAAGTACACACCAAATAGGGAAGATAGATATTGCAAGAGGCATAAGCATTTAGAAACTAAATTGTTGCAAGAAAGCCTAGATGTTTGTGCTGAAAATTTAAATTTTCTTGGTCATACTTGTGAACTTTGCAATGAACGGGGTCATTTAACTATCCGATGCAAATTGTTTCATGATCTAATCGTGTCCAAAAATTGTGATGACTTGATTTCCCTTGCACATTATAATGAACTTAGTTTGCTTATGGGTTACGAAGAAATGAAACGTATAACTAAGGTTATTCCAGAATTTGCCCTTGATAGAGTTCTTCATTTTGATCTAGAAGAAATTTATATGTATTGTGCGGTGAATTGCATTGAAAATCCTTATATTGCCAATTACATAAAGAAAAGAAAACAAATAGAAGATGAAGAGAATACTAATGAAAGGGAAGAGACTTCCCAATATCCTCCTATTATTTCTTATGATGAATCAGGTAACAAGGAGGAGCCTTCTATTCAACCAATCTCATCAATAAGGAGCTCAGAAAAGAGGATTGAAACCACACATGATGTGGTGAACAAGAATAAAAGAAAAAGGAAGAGAGGTAAAAAGATATCTCTCCCAAATAATGTTGCTCCTATTATTGTCGTGCCTCATGAAAATGAATCAAAAATAATTGTGGAAGATGATGCACTTGATGATGATCTCATTATGCCTATTGCTTGTTGTGATGATTATGATTGGGAAGATAATGATACTTCTTATGATCTTGAAAATCTTTTTGGGACTTGCTTGGAAGAATATGATAATAATGTTTGCTATATTATTGGTGCTATCCACACTATTAATGATGAGAGTGATTATGCTTATGATATGAAAAGGCCCAAGCTTGGGGATGCTATGTTTGATGAAGATGATGTTTTTGAGAATATATTTGCTGCAATTAATGTTTGTCCCAAGCTTGGGGATGCTATGTTTAATGAAGATGATATTTTTAGTCTCCCAAGTTTTGATATGCAAATTTGTTATGATGATAGCATGCCTCCTACTTATGATGATTATTGTGATGAAAATTATGCTATAAAAAGTAGTGATGATTATATTTATAAAACTTGTCATGATTATGGTTACCCTTTTTCTGAACATTACTCTTTTAATGTGGAAACAATTTATAGTATTCAAGTCTCTTATGATACTCCCACTATCCCGAATGAGAAGAATTTTGCTTATGTGGAGAGTAGTAAATTTTCTATGCTTGTAGATCATGAAAAGAATGCTTTAGGTGCTGGTTATATTGTTGAATTCATTCATGATTCTACTGAAAATTATTATGAGGGAGGAACATATGCTTGTAGGAATTGCAATAATATCAAGTTTCCTCTCTATGTGCTTAAAGTTTTGAAGTTATGCTTGTTTTGCCTTCCTATGCTAGTTGATTATTGTTCCCATAAGTTGTTTTATCACAAAATCCCTATGCATAGGAAGTGGGTTAGACTTAAATGTGCTAGTCATATTCTTCATGATGCTCTCTTTATGTTTCAATTCTTATCTTTTATGCGAGCATCATTGAAATCATCATGCCTAGCTAGGGGCGTTAAACGTTAGCGCTTGTTGGGAGGCAACCCAATTTTTATTTTTGTTCCTTGCTTTTGCTCCTGTTTAGTAATAAATAATCTATCTAGCCTCTGGTTAGATGTGGTTTTATGTTTTAATTAGTGTTTTTTCCAAGTAAGACCTATAGGATCTTCTTGGATGATAATTATTTGATCTTGCTGAAAAAGACAGAAACTTTCTGCTCGCGAAAACAATTATTAAAAGTCACCAGAAAGTGATAAAACACTGATTCCAATTGAAGTAGATCAATAATCAAATTATCTAGGTCTTCCTATTTTGGCAGATTTTTCTGAGTTCCAGAAGTTTGCGTTTGATACAGATTACTACAGACTGTTCTGTTTTTGACAGATTCTGTTTTCATTGAGTTGTTTGCTTATTTTGATGAATCTATGAGTAGTATCGGAGGGTATGAACCATAGATAAGTTGAAATACAGTAGATATTACACCAATATGAATTTATAATGAGTTCACAACAGTACCTAAGTGGTGATTTATTTTCTTATACTAACGGAGCTTACGAGTTTTCTGTTAAGTTTTGTGTTGTGAAGTTTTCAAGTTTTGGGTAAAGATTCGATGGACTATGGAATAAGGTGTGGCAAGTGCCTAAGCTTGGGGATGCCCAAGGCACCCCAAGGTAATATTCAAGGATAACCAAGCGTCTAAGCTTGGGGATGCCCCGGAAGGCATCCCCTCTTTCATCTCCGTTCATCGGTAACTTTACTTGGAGCTATATTTTTATTCACCACATGATATGTGTTTTGCTTGGAGCGTCATTTTATTTTCTTTAGCTTTGCTTGTTGTTTGAATAAAATACCAAGATCTGAAATTCTTAAATGAGAGAGAGTCTTCACATAGCTACATAATTATTTAACTACTCATTGATCTTCACTTTTATCTTTTTGGAGTAGTTTGTCATTTACTCATGTGCTTCACTTATATCCTATGAGTAAATGGTTGAATGATTTGAATGTCATAAATCTGAAATTATATATGTTTCATATGCTTATCCCATGGGGAGTAATGACTTCACATATAAGAAGTAGAGGTGGTAAATTTATTGAAGGTTAGCAAACATTGTATTGGTCACTTGAACAATTCATGAAAGAATATTGAACGAAGAGAGATTTCACATATAAATATACTATCTTGGACATCTTCTATGATTGTGAGCCCCATTATTTATTTTCAAACCTGAGAAATTAGTTGAAGTTGGACAAGGAAGACAACATAATGAGTTATGCTTGGGTATATTTGTATAGAAGTTATATTGTTATGGATCCTCTAACATGTGGTGCTTGCTATTTAGAATCCTTTGCAAGCCAAAATGTCTGTACTAAGCGGGAATACTGCTTGTGCATCCAAATTCCTTGAACCAAGTTTCTTCCATGAGTGTCCACCATATCTACCTATATGCGGTATTTACGTGCCGTTCCAAGTAAATTTTCATGTGCCAAACTCTAAACCTTCAAATAATAATCTGTTTTGTATGCCCGAATCGCTCATGTAGCGATTAGGGGCTGTCAGTATCTTCCATGCTAGGTGGGTTATTCTCACGATGAGTGGACTCCGCTCATCATTCACGAGATAATGGCTGGTAACTGGGATGCCCGGTCCTATGATCAAAAGATCAAAAACAAATTCGCAGTTAATATAAACAAACTCCCCTAGGAATGTTGATAGTTGGACGGCACCCGTTGTTTCGGACAAGCCGTGGAGTGTGAATGTTGGTGGAGGGGGAGTAAAAATTTTACCTTTCTGCGTGGGAACCGCCTATAATGTATCTAGTATGGAAGATATTGGAAATTCTTGGTCGTTATGTTGACAATGAAAGCATACCTCTCAAAATTATTTTCATCTCCATTTTATCTTCGAGCTCTGGCACCTCTACAAATCCCTGCTTCCCTCTGCACAGGGCCTATCTTTTACTTTTATGCAAGAGTCAGTAGTATTCCTTCTCATTCCAACCTACTTTTTAGTTGGAAAGCATCATGTGGTGGAGAATGATCTAAGCATATATGGCCATTCAAATATATTTGATGATGAATTATTATTGTTGACATTATCCTTGAGGTAAAAGGTTGGGAGGCGAAACATTAAGCCCCTATCTTTCTCTGTGTTCGATGAATGCTTTTTGTTCTAAAAATATGCTTTGAGTGGTAGCAATCATGGAAGACTATATGATAGTTGAGTATGTGGGATTTGCTAAATCAAAGCTCTTACATAGACCCTTCCTGAAAATAAGAAGAATTGCAATTGTTTGATGGCTGAGAACATAGTTTGTTAGTTTTCAAGAAAGTATATGGTCTATGCTTTAACATGTGAATAGCTTGTTACTTGATCATGAAAAGTTTTATGAGTTGAGCTACTGTTATGAAATATAATGATGCTATAAAAGGTGATTGAAATTATCATTGATCAAACTTGTGCACCTGCTAGCATTCACACTTCATAAATTATTTCTTTTATCATTTACCTACTCGAGGACGAGCAGGAATTAAGCTTGGGGATGCTGATACGTCTCCAACGTATCTATAATTTATGAAGTATTCATGCTATTATATTATCCATCTAGGATGTTTTATATGCATTTATATGGTATTTTATATGATTTTTGGGACTAACCTATTAACCTAGAGCCCAGTGCCAGTTTCTATTTTTTTTCCTTGTTTTTGAGTTTTACAGAAAAGGAATACCAAAGGGAGTCCAATTGACGTGCCAATTTTTGATGATTTTTTTCTGGACCAAAAGAAGCCCCCGGAGTAAAAGAGTTGGGCCAGGAGAGTCCCGGTCTGCCCACGAGGGTGGGGGCGCGCCCACCCCCCTAGGCGTGGGCCCTTGCCTCGTGGACAACCCGGAGACCCCCCTGACGTGAGACCTACGCCAAAAAATCCTATAAATACTGAAACTTCCAGTAAACAGAATAGATCGGGAGTTCCGCCGCCGCAAGCCTCTGTAGCCACCAAAAACCAATCGGGACCCTATTCCGGCACCCTGCCGGAGGGGGGAACCCTCACCGGTGGCCATCTTCATCATCCCGGCGCTCTCCATGACGAGGAGGCAGTAGTTCACCCTCGAGGCTAAGGGTATGTACCAGTAGCTATGTGTTTGATCTCTCTCTCTCTCTCTCTCATGTTCTTGAGGTGGTACGATCTTGATGTATCGCGAGCTTTGCTATTATAGTTGGATCTTATGATGTTTCTCCCCCTCTACTCTCTTGTAATGGACTGAGTTTTCCCTTTGAGGTCATCTTATCGGATTGAGTCTTTAAGGATTTGAGAACACTTGATGTATGTCTTGCGTGGGATACCCATGGTGACAAAGGGGCGTTCTATTGATTCATTCGATGTATGTTTTGGTGATCAACTTGCGGGTTCCGCCCATGAACCTATGCATAGGGGTTGGCACACGTTTTCGTCTTGACTCTCCGGTAGAAACTTTGGGGCACTCTTTGAAGTACTTTTTTGTTGGTTGAATAGATGAATCTGAGATTGTGTGATGCATATCGTATAATCATACCCACGGATACTTGAGGTGACATTGGAGTATCTAGGTGACATTAGGGTTTTGTTTGATTTTTGTCTTAAGGTGTTATTATAGTACGAACTCTATGATAGATTGAACGGAAAGAATAGCTACGTGTTATTTTACTACAGACTCTTGAATAGATCGATCAGAAAGAATAACTTTGAGGTGGTTTCGTACCCTACCATAATCTCTTCGTTTGTTCTCTGCTATTAGTGACTTTGGAGTGACTCTTTGTTGCATGTTGAGGGATAGTTATATGATCCAATTATGTTATTATTGTTGAGAGAACTTGCACTAGTGAAAGTATGAACCCTAGGCCTTGTTTCCTAGCATTGCAATACCGTTTACGCTCACTTTTATTATTAGTTACCTTGCTGTTTTTATATTTTCAGATTACAAAAACCTTTATCTACCATCCATATTGCACTTGTATCACCATCTCTTCGCCGAACTAGTGCACCTATACAATTTACCATTGTATTGGGTGTGTTGGGGACACAAGAGACTCTTTGTTATTTGGTTGCAGGGTTTCTTGAGAGAGACCATCTTCATCCTACACCTCCCACGGATTGATAAACCTTAGGTCATCCACTTGAGGGAAATTTGCTACTGTCCTACAAACCTCTGCACTTGGAGGCCCAACAACGTCTACAAGGAGAATGTTGCGTAGTAGACATCAGAGGGTTTAGTCCGTAGGGTTCATCAGAATTCACATAGGCTAGACAGTTAAGGTTTAGCCATTACGATCTCGAGGTAGATCTATTCTTGTAACCCCTATACCCATCAAAGACAATCAAGTAGGAAGTAGGATTTTACCTCTATCAAGAGGGCCCGAACCTGGGTAAACATCATGTCCCCTTTGTCTCCTATTACCTTCAATCCTCAGACGCACAGTTCGGGACCCCCTACCCGAGATCGGCTGGTTTTGACACCGACATTGATGCTTTCATTGAGAGTTCCTTTGTGTTGTCGATAGAAGGATCGATGGCTTGCCTTGTCATTAATGACGATATTACTTCTGGAAGGGCCCTGACTCCTGGACAGGTCCTCTGGCTCGGCGTTTTACCATGGGCGCTCGCACAGCCGTCAAGCCAACGGCGGCCCCCACAATCGCCAAACATCATCTCCACATCAGCCTTGAACACTCCGAAAAGATGGATCCGGCAGATGTCTCGTCCTTGAACGAGCTACTAGATCGCATCGCCACCCTGGGGGTCACAACAGACTATGATCGGATTGGGCTTAAACCCGATTAGAGGGAAATCAAGTTCCCGCCGATCACCCATCTGGTAGCGGTCGTTGAGGAACGAGCTGTGAATGCTTCTCCCCCTAAGTTAAGCACCAGCTATGTTTGGATTTCCGAGCCCTGCGAGCTGGATACCCATCCTCGAGAAGAGACCTCATGCCCCCCGAACATAGGATCAGGTATTAAGCCCGGAATTCTTCAGGACCTTACTGATCCTGAACTTGTGACCTCGGAGATTCTTCAAACTCTAGATCCAATCGTGGGTCATGGTTCAGATTCTAGCCTTCCCACCCACCACAAGAAATATTCCCCAAGCAATTCACGGCCTCCAGATATATGTGACCTAATGTATGTATGGCAGCAAACTCAGGAAACGGTCCATCACTTTTGGGTCTGGTTCCTCCTTGTTAAAAACAAGATTAAAGATTGCTGCGACGATGAGGCGGTTTCAGTTTTTTGCCGCAACTGTACGGACGAGGGAATCCTCAATGCCCTCAACCGTCGCCGCATACTGCACTTTGCGGATTTTGTACACATAGTACAGAAGTACTGTGCGATGGAAAGTGCCTGGAAAACCCAGACAACCCGGTGGGAACCTCCTGCCTTTAAGCAGCCCACCGAACGGGCAAAACGGATGCAGGCATCCGATCATAAGCTTATTGACAAGAAAAACAAGCCCATCATGGCATATTAAACCGTCCTTGATGAACTGCTCGACAACCCATGTCAGATACATACGACGCCGAGCACCGAACCAACGCATAGCCTTCGGGCATGTTGGGTACTCCGGCAGGTGGCTAAGAGCGGCGAGGCTATCCTCACCAATGCTACCCCAGAGAAGTACTCTTCAGAGGTCGACGATCTCAGCGCCTTTACGGTCTTCAAGACCTTTTCTTCAAATAATCGGCACAAAAGGGCGCTCCATGACCTCGCCGAAGTCAACCAAGTAACCGCAATAAACCCTTGGAACGATACGGCAATAACTTTCACCGCCGACGATGAACCGTGGGCCCGATCAGTCCGAGCACCAGCCGCCTTGGTCTTAAACCCAATTGTGGATGGCTTTCGACTCTCCAAAGTGCTCATGGACGGCGGCAGCGGACTTAACCTCATCTATGAAGATATGCTCGACAAAATGCAAATGGACAAGAGTCGCATCGAGCAAAGTAGTACAACCTTTCGAGGTATTATCCCTAGTCAAGAAGGGCGATGCTCGGGAAAAATTAAACTCGATGTAGTATTAGGCACACCTGATAACTACAGGTCTGAAGATTTTCTCTTCCATGTGGCCCCTTTCAATAGTGGATATCACGCCCTTTTGGGGCGAGACGCCTTCGCACCCTTCCAAGCCATCCCCCATTTTTTGACAGAAAGACTGTAAGGGAACCCCTTACAGTATAATTGGTGCAACAAACCCAAATTGCAAGTACCATGCCTTGAACCTGGGTGGGTGGGAAGGCATCAGCCCCTTCCCACCACTAGGCTATGCCTTAGTCTGCCAAGCCATCCCCCATTACGGGTACAGGAAGCTTAAAATGCCAGGGCCCAACGGAGTAATCACTGTCACCAGTGACCCGGATATAGCACTCCGTGCCAAAAACAAAACCGCATCCTTGGCCCTCGAGGCACTATCCGAGGCCCTCATGATCGGAGAACTAACCACTCTGTGTTCCATAGTGGACAAAGATGATGTAATCCTCGACAAGAGGCCCAAATCCACATCTTTCAAACCAGCAGATGAAATAGTCAAATTTCAAGTGCACCCGACAGATCCAAACAAAACAGCATCCATTGGAGCACAGCTGGATTCGACGGTCGATGCCGCCCTACGAGCATTCCTGCACGACAATTGGGACATTTTTTCCTGGCATCCTTCGGACATGCCCGGAATCCCACGCAGACTGGCCGAACACAACCTCAACATAATAAAGGGGTTCAAACCAGTCAAGCAAACGATGCGGCGATTTTGTGAACCCAAACGACAAGCTATATGGGGGAGGAACTAGCCAAACTACTTGAGGACGGGTTCATTAGAGAAATCAAGCACCCGGATTGGCTAGCAAACCTGGTCATGGTGCCGAAGAAGGACAAATCCTGGCGCTTTTGCATCAATTTCAAAGACCTCAATAAGGCTTGCCATAAGAACCCCTTCCCACTGCCCCGCATTGACCAAATCATTGACGCAACCGCAGGACACGACTCATTGTGTTTCCTCGATGCATACTCCGGATACCATCAAATCAAGATGAAGGAGTCCGACCAGGCCGCAGCGGCATTCATTACCC
Source organism: Aegilops tauschii subsp. strangulata (assembly GCF_002575655.3). Classification (NCBI taxonomy): domain Eukaryota; kingdom Viridiplantae; phylum Streptophyta; class Magnoliopsida; order Poales; family Poaceae; genus Aegilops; species Aegilops tauschii. The sequence continues at coordinate 269,307,373 of NC_053040.3, forward strand.
CATACGGGCCTTTCTGCCTCAACACTATGCCTTTCGGGCTCAAAAACGTTGGCGCCACTTACCAATGCATGATTCAAACATGTCTGGAAAAACAAATTGGCAAGACAGTGGAGGTATACGTTGATGATGTAGTCATCAAGACTAAACATGTCGAATCATTGGTGGACCATCTGCGCCTCACATTCGACAACCTTCAAACATATGACATATGGCTCAATCCGGACAAATGTGTCTTTGGCATTCCAGCCGGAAAACTACTCTGGTTCATTGTTTCCAATAGAGGAATTGAAGCAAACCAAGCCAAAATCTGAGCCCTGTCAGAATTGACAACGCCAATAGACTTAAAGCAGGTCCAAAAACTAGCTGGGTGCGTGGCAGCCTTGAGTCGCTTTATCTCCAGATTGAGAGAAAAGGCGCTGCCACTTTATCGACTGCTCCGACGCACCGACCACTTTGAATGGACGGATGCGGCTACAGCCAGATTGGAAGTAATAAAATCTCTGTTAGCAAGCAACCCAATCCTTGCCGCACCAAGTGTTGGCGAGCGTATGTTGCTCTACATATCAACGACTCACCAGGTGGTGAGCGCCGTACTCATCGCCGAACGAGAGGAAGAGGGACACAAATTCCCACTCCAGAAACCAGTATACTATGTATTGACGGTCCTTACACCATGCAAATCTCGATACCCACACTATCAGAAGACAGCGTATGCGGTCTTCATGGCATCCCGGAAGCTGCGGCACTACTTTCAAGAGCGTTCGATTATGGTGGCATCCGAAGTACCACTCAATGACATCATAAATAATCGGGACGCCACTAGCCGCATAGCCAAATGGGCCATCGAGCTCCTACCATTTGAAATAACATACAAGCCACGCCGAGCTATTAAATATTAGGTGTTGGCTGACTTTGCCGCCGAGTGGACGGAAGCCGAACTCCCTAAAGAGTACAACACATACTCCATCTGGATAATGTACTTCGACAACTCTAAAATGTTAGCCGGATTGGGGGCTGGTGTCATCTTAACATCCCCTATAGGGGACACAGTCCGCTACATGTTATAAATCATGTATACGGACTCCAACAATGCGGCCGAATATGAGGCACTACTACATGGTCTCCGAATGGCTGTCTCTATGGGCATACAACGCCTAGAGGTGCGTGGGGATTTGAACCTTGCAATATCCCAAATAAATGGAGAATTCAATGCAAAAGATCCAAAGATGGCGGCATACCAAAACGCCATACTCAAAATATCAGCTCGGTTTGAGGGGCTCGAATTCCATCACGTTGCTCGAGACAGTAATCAGGCAGCAGACATCCTTGCTCGAATGGGCGCTAAATGTGATCCCGTCCCGCCTAACACCTTTGTGGAAAGGCTCTTCAAGCCATCCATGGTATGGCAGGAAAAGAGCGGAAATACTAGTCCGGAGCCGATCATACCCCCAGATGCCGAACACAATTCCGATATTATCAGGGGTTCGGGCTCTGAGATGACACCTTTCACCCATGTAATCATGACTGTCATTGCTCCATGGACCGAACCCTTCCTGGCCTACCTTAATAGGCAGGAGCTAACTGATGACCAGAATGAGGCCCGTCGCATAGTTCGACGATCTAAAGCCTACAAAGTTCACCAAGGTGAACTCTACAAGAAAAGTACCACTGGAGTTCTTCAAAGATGCATCTTCGAAGAGGAGGGATGGTAGCTCTTGGCCGAAATACATGCTGGTCTTAGTGGCCATCACGCCGCAGCTCGGGCCCTCATAAGCAAGGCCTTCCGTACAGGTTTCTTTTGGCCAACGGCCGATCAGATTCACAAGCCCTTGTACAGTGCTGTGTAGGATGTCAGCTTTTCGCCAATCAAAGTCATATGCCGCCCACTTCCTTAAGAGAAATCCCCATTACTGGGCCTTTTGCGGTATGGGGGCTAGATATGGTCTGACCCCTTAAAGGGGGAAGAAACAAGAAGAAATATTTACTAGTTATGGTGGATAAATTCACTAAGTGGATATAGGCCAAACCAGTAAAAACAGCTGAAGCTGGTCCGGTGATCGACTTTATATCTGGCGTGGTACACCGTTATGGTATCCCGCACAGCATCATCACTAACAATGGCTCTAACTTCACAGTCGATGAGGTGAAAACTTGGTGTGCTAATCTGGGCATTAAGCTCGATTATGCCTCCGTATATCACCCTCAAACAAACGGTCAGTTCGAACAGGCTAATGGCCTGATAATGAGCGACATCAAACCCAGACAAGTGCGCTCCCTACGGGAGTCAAATAAACACTAGGTTGAGGAACTTAATTCCGTAATCTGGGGACTACGGACTACGCCCAATCGCACGACCAGATACACCCCCTTTTTTATGGTGTACGACGTAGAGGCTGTCTTGCCCTGCGACATTATTCATGACTCACCTCGAGTGCGCATGTATGAAGAGAGAGAGGCCAAGCTCGATCGGCAGGACGACCTAGATGACCTGGAGGAGGAGCGCGACATTGCGAAAGCCCGTTCTGCATTTTATCAACAATGGGCTCGGCGATACCAAAGCAGAGAAGTGCGGGCCCAGAGAAGAAGAAGGACAAGCTCAAACCAAAATGGGAGGGCCCCTTCATTATTGATGAAGTTCTCACAGGAGGGGCCTGCCACCTTTGTAAAGCATCGGATAATCGCCTAGAACCGAATCCATGGAATGCTGCTTGGCTCCAAAGATTCTACGCATAAGTTTGGCCATGTTTCTTTTTCGTTTTTTCTCCTCTTCATTTCTTTTTGTTTCCCTATTTTTGTACGATTCCCGGGGTATGTTCGGATAGGCCGAACACTTAAGGGGTACACATCCTCAAATGTATACACCCCATGACACCTAGGGGCTTCTTTAACCGGAGCTTATTATTATTCAGAGCCTGGAGCTCACAATTTATACGTCGTTTGTTCATATACAATATTTTTGCCATTATATGCACCTCTATGACTTAAGTTTTTGCCAAGCTGGGTTGCCTTGCTCCTGTGTTTATGCCCTACGTTCCCGATTGTTTGGGTAGGGCGTAAAGGGAGCACCTCTGCGATTGTTACAACCGGGTAATCCGGACATGTACCTCAGACGGGTGAAGCCGAAAGCTAGCGTTCTTACGAGAATAATTGGTCAACAATCAAATGACATATTGTTACATTCTACTCTTCAAACATATAGGACAACTTTTTCCGTATTGCGGACCAAATCCCAGGCGAGCATGCAAACCTAAGGAAAGGAATCCTTAACGGAACTATTCTCCTTGGAAGATGTTTCTTACATATGTAATATAACATACACCCCGAACTCATATTTTTGTCTGTTCAAGCACAATGACTGGGTTGCCTGGTTTCCGGACATAGTGAATGCTTCTGTTCATTCCAAAATAGTATCCGAAAACACTCCACCATTTTGGTTCAAAGGTTAAAGCCGAAAGCCTGCGATGACGAAACTTTCCACATGTTCAGATAAAGGTATAGGTTGATCATAAAGTACATTAATACATTGAATCAAATGCCTATTCCTTATCTATTCCATCTATAGGACTGTCCAACCTACAGTCTTCCTGCGAATGCTTCGCAGCTATCATTACTTGGTCAAACACCAAATTCACTGGAATTTCTTTCCCGTCTGGTCCCTGCGGTCCCACTCGGGCCATATGATTCGGATCTAGCTTGGTGAAGCGAGTTTTCACCATAGCCCAGGCTTCTCGTGCGCCTTCATGGCAGGCAGATGTCTTCCATAGCTCAAAGCAGCGCCAGGCACCTTTGAACAGATTTGCCAAGCCCTCCATACTTTCTGGAGGGGTATCGGATGGCCACAACGCCTTGACCATACTCCTCATGGCTTTCTGGGCCCGAGCATGTACCATGGACAGTTCCTTCAGCATGTCGCTTTGGAATCCGGATACTTCCTCTTCCGGCCAACCAGTTAACAGACCTGCAGAAACAGAGTTATGAAATTCCACACTATGGACTAAACGTGATCCCCTATGGTGGTTTTAAATGTACCGAACATGCCGCCCTTCAACTTCTCATTTTCTTTCTGAGCGGCCGATAACTGAGCCATTAAGCTCACTATCCCTTTAGATTGTTTGTCCTCTTCCCCCTCGTGTGTTTTCTTCTCGGACGTACTCATTGCGGCCTTTTTAATTTCCGCTAGTTCGGCGGTGACGGCATTCAGTTGCGTGTGGTTTATCTTCAGCTCCTGGGATAGCGCAGTATTCTTCTCTTTGAGAACCTGCGGGTCATATCGATCCTTAAATTGGTTTACCTCATCGCTACAAGTCTCGGGGGCTACTGGCATGCGACTATCAAAACTGCATAAACTCTTACCTGTATATCCTTTGAGAATAGCTGAGTGATTCCGGCAAGTCCGTCTTGAGCGGCTCGGATATATGCATCCACCGAGCTGAGTGCGGTAAATTCTTACTCAGAAAAGGCTGGAGCACGCATGGCCTCTTTCAATCGACAGTGATTCATCGTGCTCTCTGCCTCGGAATTGGTGACAAATATGTCATCCGAATCCTCAAGAGGTGGCGGAACTGGCATTGCATCAGACCTCATCCTAGTAGGCGAGTCCGCCACCGGATTGGCTGATATTCGGCTAACAGGGCGTTTTCCCACCGTCTGCCGCTTGTTTCTCCTGAAATCAAGGATAAAAAGAGACCTTAAACAATCCAAACTCATGCCCAGGCATGTATTAAGCAGACATACCTCTTAGAAGACTATGAGCTTCCTACAGCGCTCCCGGTCTCCTTTCGTTTTGAACGATTACCCTGCGTAGGGGCCGCCCTCAAGGAAGTACGGTCCCCCGAGCACCGATCCTATTAAGTACAGATTAGTAAAATGGATAAAAGTGCAAGCAGGGACTTATTTTTGAAAGCTCTTCGAATGCTTACGATGGAGAAGGGATAGGGGCGGTGGTAGTCGGCGGTGATAGCCACTTCTGAGCCGTCAAAGCCTGCTTGATAAAATACCCCATCGTCGAACTCTATGTATATATCCGGATCCTCGCAGAAGCCAGGGTCTTTGTCGCGATTGTGATCCTCTGGCTGTGGGGCAGGACAGTGAACGTCTTCGATCATTTTCCTCCATGACTGTTTTGTGACCGCAAAGAACAAATTTGACTAGTATGTTGTGGCAGCGATGAAGCAACACAGGTAATCGAAATCTTACCCATTCGATGGGGTTGTACATGGAGTAACCTTCCCTGCAGTTCAAGCGGAGGAAGTCTTCCTTTTCGCCCTTGTACAGATCGGTCAAGATCACGGCCAGTTCGGCCGGGGTATCCGGACCATTGCGTCTGTAACGAGATGCGTCGTCTTCTCCGTTGTAGCACCATAAAGGAGTTACTCTGGACTGGAGAGGCTGGACGCACCTTTTAATTGCAATGGCCATAACCTCGATTTTTGAGAGCTTGGTATTGGCCCACAATCTGACCTTGCTTACTAATCTTTTTATTTCTGCACTGTCCTCATCCTTGGGGCTTCGGGGGCGCTAGTTGAGGCGCTTCCTTAGAGGAGCACTGGAAAATTCAGGAAGGCCGCGCCGAACTGGGTCCGGCAGTGGGACGTCGTCCATATAAAACCACTCCGAAGACCACTGTGGGTATATCTCTTTGGGAGTTCCAACGAGGTATCCCGATCCGGCTATACGCCATACTTCGGCACCGCGCACTTCAAATATAGAGCCTCCTCGATGGTGGGGAATGAGGCAAAAGAACTTCCTCCATAGTTCAAAATGGGCCTCGATGCCTAAGAACAGTTCGCAGAGAGCAACGAAACCTGAGATGTGCAGAATCGAACCTGGGGTAAGGTTGTGCAGTTGGATGCCATAAAATTCCAATAGTCCCCTGAGGAAGGGGTGGATTGGAAATCTTAGGCCCCGCAACAGGAATGGGATGAAGCACGCCCTCTCCTCCTTATTGGGGTTGGGGAAATTTTCAGCCATCACGTTGTTGCCGATTGAGGCCAATCCAGCTTGAACGGAGACTAGATCTGCGAGGGGAATGTCGGATTGTGGGTTCCGGCAAAACCCTTAAGGTTCGAACTCTGGGGTGCGCACGAAGATCTCTCTCTCCCCCTAGCTCACTCACTCACCACGATCTCAAAGCTCAGCTCGTCGAACTCGAAGAACAAGGGACAGAAGAGTTTATACTGGTTCGGGCCACCGATGTGGTGTAATACCTTACTCCAGTGTGGTGTGGTGGATTGCCTTCTAAGCTGAGGATGAACAAGTACAAGGGAAGAACAGCCTCCTGAGGAGAGGTGTTCTTGAGCTTGGTGACATTGTGCGTGTGAGGGTGGAATGGATCTGATCCAAGGTTCGTCCCCCCTCCTATGGTGGTGGCTAGTCCTGTTTATAGAGGCCCCGGTCCTCTTCCCAAATATTAGGCGGGAAGGGATCCCACAACGGCCAATTTGAAGGGGATAACTAGTACAAGCTATCCTGACAAAAGGTGGTCTTCGCCTGCCAAAGGCTCTGGTGGTGACGACGTCGTGGGCTCCGTGGTAACCTCCGTCCTACCGTCCTGCTAGTCTTGGTCTTGTTGCACCGATATGGAAACCTTTGCCTGATGCCTCGGGACTCCTCGCATGTGCTTGTCCTTTAGCACCAGAGAGGAAACGGGTACTCTGCGCCCGCAGGCTCCCGCCTGGCCTTGGTCGTCATGGCTCACGTCACGGGAACCTCGCGAGGTGCCCCTTGCCTTGATCTCTCCGCTCCTCGCGAGCCAACCTAGTGAGGCTGCCCCTGAGGAGGTCTTGTGTCGTCCGCCTCGCGAGGCTTGGCCCCTCGTGAGGGTCTTGAGTGTTTGCTGGTGAAGATGGGCCATACCAGGCCGTTGGAGGAGCCACGCCGTGGGCCGTAGGCAGGCAAGTCTGGGGACCCCCGTTCCCAGAACGCCAACAGTAGCCCCGGGGCCCAAGGCACGCTCGGGCTTGGCTTCGAGGCGAGGCCAAGGGGCAAGTGCGGAGCACCGCGGGCCCCAACCGCCTGCGGCCTTGATCGACACGTGGAGACTGACGGGATGTGGGAGTGTCCGCTTCCCCACGCTACCTCAGCAACTGCTTGACTAGCAAAAGGCTAACGCGGGTGGTGCCGACTTCATTGCTTTTCTTCGTCTTGCTCCAGATCCCCTTTCTTGCTCCTTGCTCCTGCTTCCGCTGCGGCTTCCTGACGCTTCCTCCTTGTGCTGCTAGGCCGACGTCTTCATCGAAGAAGAAGAAGAGCGAGGGGGCGGCCACATCTTCTTGGACCTAGCAGCCTGGCACGGCTGCACCTCCTCTATTGCAGAAAAGCAATGACAGCACCCGCACCCCTCCGGCTCGGTCGTCCTCGCAAGGCCAAGAGGAGCGTCTCCAGGAGAGGTCGCCCCCCAAGGCCTCGTCAGCTCCTGAGGCGCTCGTCCCCAGCTCACCGGCCGAGGCCCCGCAGGCTCTGGAGCTCCTGGCCTCTTCTTCTACCGCCGTCAACCTGCAGGTCTTGGCGACGATGCTGCCTCCTTCCTCCGCCTCACCATTAGTTCGTGATCCTTCTGCCTCGCCTAACATCCTGGAGCACGCTCTTTCTTTGCTGACCCTTCTGCGGGAGGATCTTCAAGGCACCGACCGTCGCCTGCTGGTCGGGAGCCTGGAGCTGATCTCTGGCTGGCTCCACTCCGATGCGTCCGTCCGGGCGGCGCTAAGCCAGGCTGCGGCGGCTTCCGAGAAGGACAAGCAGGTCGTCGCCCAAGCCGCGGCTGCCCGCGAGGTGGCGATGAAGGACACTGGGGCTGCCCAGGATCGCTGCCGGGCGCTGGAGGCCGAGCTGGAGACCATGCGCAACGAGTGTGCGGCCGAGGCTCGAGACCACAAGGCGGAGGAGGAGAAGATGAAGGCCCGAGAGGACGCCGTCAGGGGTCACGAAGCCGAGCTGGAGCAGTTGGCGAGGGCACAGGCCACGGAACGCAGCCGACTGGAGAAGCTGGAGCAGGAGATGAAGGCAGAGAAGGCCGAGCTGGAAGCCAAAGTGAAGGTCCTGGCTGAGGACCGCGTGGCCTTCAAGTCCCTTGAGGAGAAGTCCCGCGTGGCGCTGCGGGCACTCTACGAGAAGGGCTTGGACAACAAGGGCCCCACCCAGCTGCTTCCTCATCTGGTCACGGCGCTTGAGGACGTCGTGGATGGGATCGGCCCCTTGGTGGAGGGGGAGGCCCGTGCGCTCTCCTCAGCTGCACTGACACGCGTCTTCAGCCACCTCCATCTTCGTGATCCTGACGCCGACCTTGATGAGCTGCTCGAGCCCGTGGATGACGAGCGTTGCGCAGCCGCTGCCGAAGCCGTGAAGAGCCAGGTGGAGGCCTTGCTGAAGAAGTTCCGTGCCTTCGACCCTGCGCCCTCGACTGGTGATGCTGCTGAACCTGCAACTCCGGCAGACGGCACAGGTGAGGGCAACATCACCGTCGAAGGGGCACCCCTTGCAAGTGACGGCGCGTCCAGGTATGACGAGATGGCTTGCTGGCGGCTCCTTTTCCTGCTTTGCTTCTGCAACATGCACCATGCCTCGTGGAGGCGTTTAAACTTGTGTTTGGTATTCGAAGAACAGTATGTCTTGTAATATTTATTTGAGATTCCGCGATTTCCTTCCCGTTTGCTTGGTGTTCTGTGTCGGCAGGGCCCGACCCCGCGCATACCTCAGCCGCCGTTGGATTGTCCGAATCGCCCGGACGAAACCAAGGGATGAGGGGCTACGTGGCCAGTTAGGCTCCTGAGTCGCGATGCTCAGGAGTCCCCCTTGACGCGCAAACAGGTTACGGAAAGGAGATGCGGGAGTAGGCCTAGCATTCTACGTCGGCGGGGCCTGACCCCGCGCATACCTCAACCGCCATTGGATCGTCTGGATCGCCAGGACGAGACCAAGGGGTGAGGGGCTACGTGGCCAGTTAGGCTCCTGAGTCGCTATGCTCAGGAGTCCCCCTTGACGCCCAAATGACCTTCATACCTTGGCTCCGCTCGGGAGGGTGCGTGACTGAAGGAAATATGCCCTTGAGGCAATAATAAAGTTGTTATTTATATTTCCTTATATCATGATAAATGTTTATTATTCATGCTAGAATTGTATTAACCAAAAAATTAGTACATGTGTGAATACATAGACAAACAGAGTGTCACTAGTATGCCTCTACTTGACTAGCTCGTTGAATCAAAGATGGTTAAGTTTCCTAGCCATAGACATGTGTTGTCATTTGATTAACAGGATCACATCATAATGATGTGATTGACTTGACCCATTCCGTTAGCCTAGCACTTGATCGTTTAATTTATTTGCTATTGCTTTCTTCATGACGTATACATGTTCCTATGACTATGAGATTATGCAACTCCCAAATACCGAAGGATCACTTAGTGTGCTACCAAACGTCACAACGTAACTGGGTGATTATAAAGGTGCTCTACAGGTGTTTCCGATGGTGTTTGTTGAGTTTGCATAGATCAAGATCAGGATTTGTCACTCCGATTGTCGGAGAGGTATCTCTGGGCCCTCTCGGTAATGCACATCACTATAAGCCTTGCAAGCAATGTGACTAATGAGTTAGTTGCAGGATGATACATTACGGAACGAGTAAAGAGACTTGCCGGTAACGAGATTGAACTAGGTATTGAGATACCGACGATCGAATCTCGGGCAAGTAACATACCGAGACAAAGGGAACAATGTATGTTGTTATGCGGTTTGATCGAAAAAGATCTTCGTAGAATATGTGGGAGGCAATATGAACATCCAGGTTCCGCTATTGGTTATTGATCGGAGACATGTTTCTGTCATGTCTACATAGTTCTCGAACCCGTAGGGTCCGCACGCTTAACGTTCGGTGACGATCAGTATTATGAGTTGATGTGTTTTGATGTACCGAAGGTAGTTTGGAGTCCCGGATGTGATCACAGACATGACGAGGAGTCTCGAAATGGTCGAGGCATAAAGATTGATATATTGGACGGCTATGTTCGGACATCGGAAGTGTTCCAGGAGGTTTTGGATAAAACCGGAGTGTCAGAGGGTTATCGGAACCCCCCCCCCCAGAAGTTATTGGGCCCTTAGTAGGCTTTAGGGGAGAGAGAGGGTAGCAGCCAGGAGGTGCCCCCCCCCCCAGGGAGTCCGAGGGACTAGGGGAGGGGGCGCGGCCCCTCTTTCCCTCTCCCTTCCCTCTCCTTCCTTCCCCCTTCCCCCTCCTAGTAGGACTAGGAAAGGGGGAGTCCTACTCCTACTAGGAGGAGGACTCCTCCCCTCCTTGGCACGCCCTAGGGCCGGCCGGCCTCCCCCCTTGCTCCTTTATATACGGGGGCAGGGGGCACCCTAGAATACAACAACAGACATTGTCTTAGCCGTGTGAGGTGCCCCCCTCCACCATAATCCACCTCGGTCATATCATTGCAGTGCTTAGGCGAAGCCCTGCGCTGGTAGCTTCATCATCACCGTCATCAGGCCATCGTGCTGATGAAGCTCTCCCCCGACACTCAACTGGATCAGGAGTTCGTGGGACGTCACCGAGCCGAATGTGTGCAGATCACAGAGGTGCCGTACTTTCGGTACTAGGATCGATCGGATCATGAAGACGTACGACTACATCAACCGTGTTGTCATAATGCTTCCGCTTTCGGTCTACGAGGGTACGTAAACAACACTATCCCCTCTCGTTGCTATGCATCACCATGATCTTGTGTGTGCGTAGGAATTTTTTGATTTTACTGCGTTCCCCAACAGTGGCATCCGAGCCAGGTCTATGCGTAGATGTTATATGCACGAGTAGAACACAAATGAGTTGTGGGCGATAATATTCATACTGCTTACCAGCATGTCATACTTTGATTCGGCGGTATTGTTGGATGAAGCGGCCCGGACCGACATTACGCGTACGCTTACGCGAGACTGGTTCTACCGACGTGCTTCGCACACAGGTGGCTGGCGGGTGTCAGTTTCTCCAACTTTAGTTGAATCGAGTGTGGCTACGCCCGGTCCTTGTTGAAGGTTAAAACAGCACACTTGACGAAAAATCGTTGTGGTTTTGATGCGTAGGTAAGAACGGTTCTTGCTCAGCCCGTAGCAGCCACGTAAAACTGGCAACAACAAAGTAGAGGACGTCTAACTTGTTTTTGCATGGAATGTTGTGATGTGATATGGTCAAGACATGGTGCTAAATTTTATTGTATGAGATGATCATGTTTTGTAACAAAGTTATCGGCAACTAGCAGGAGCCATATGGTTGTCGCTTTATTGTATGAAATGCAATCGCCATGTAATTGCTTTACTTTATCACTAAGCGGTAGCGATAGTCTTAGAAGCAATAGTTGGCAAGACGACAATGATCCTTCGATGGAGATCAAGGTGTCAAGCCAGTGATGATGGTGATCATGACGGTGCTTTGGAGATGGAGATCAAAGGCACAAGATGATGATGGCCATATCATATCACTTATATTGATTGCATGTGATGTTTATCCTTTATGCATTTTTGCTTAATTTGGCGGTAGCATTATAAGATGATCTCTCACTAAATTTCAAGGTACAAGTGTTCTCCCTGAGTATGCACCGTTGCGAAAGTTCGTCGTGCCGAGACACCACGTGATGATCGGGTGTGATAAGCTCTACGTTCACATACAACGGGTGCAAGCCAGTTTTGCACACACGAATACTCGGGTTAAACTTGACGAGCCTAGCATATGCAGATATGGCCTCGGAACACTGAGACCGAAAGGTCGAGCGTGAATCATATAGTAGATATGATCAACATAGTGATGTTCACCATTGAAAACTACTCCATCTCACGTGATGATCGGACATGGTTTAGTTGATTTGGATCACGTGATCACTTAGATTATTAGAGGGATGTCTATCTAAGTGGGAGTTCTTAAAGTAATTTGATTAATTGAACTTTAATTTATCATGAACTTAGTACCTGATAGTATTTTGCATGTCTATGTTGTTGTAGATAGATGGTCCGTGCTGTTGTTCCGTTGAATTTTAATGCGTTCCTAGGGAAAGCTAAGTTCAAAGATGATGGTAGCAACTACACGGACTGGGTCCGTAACTTGAGGATTATCCTCATTGCTGCACAGAAGAATTACTTCCTAAAAGCACCACTAGGTGCCAAACCCACTGTAGGAGCAACGCCAGATGTTATGGAAGTCTGGTAGAGCAAAGCTGATGACTACTCGATAGTTCAGTGTGCCCTGCTTTACGGCTTAGAACCGGGACTTCAACGACGTTTTGAACGTCATGGAGCATATGAGATGATCCAGGAGTTGAAGTTAATATTTCAAGCAAATGCCTGGATTGAGAGATATGAAGTCTCCAATAAGTTCTACAGCTGCAAAATGGAGGAGAATAGTTATGTCAATGAGCATATACTCAAAATGTCTGGGTATAACAATCACTTGAATCAAATGGGAGTTAATCTTCCTGATGATAGTGTCATTAACAGAATTCTTCAATCACTACCACCAAGCTACAAGAGATTCGTGATGAACTATAATATGCAAGGGATGGATAAGACAATTCCCGAGCTCTTCGCGATGCTAAAGGCTGCGGAGGTAGAAATCAGGAAAGAGCATCAAGTGTTGATGGTCAACAAGACCACCAGTTTCAAGAAAAAGGGTAAAGGAAAGAAGGAGAACTTCAAGAAGAATGGCAAGCAAGTTGCTGCTCAAGTGAAGAAGCCCAAGTCTGGACCTAAGCTTGAGACTGAGTGCTTTTACTGCAAAGGACCTAGTCACTGGAAGCGGAACTGCCCCAAGTATTTGGCGGATAAGAAGGATGGCAAGGTGAAAAAAGGTATATGTGATATACATGTTATTGATGTGTACCCTACTAATGCTCACAGTAGTGCATGGGTATTTGATACTGCTTATGTTGCTAATATTTGCAACTCGAAACAGGGACTACGGATTAAGCGAAGATTGGCTAAGGATGAGGTGACGATGCGCGTGGGAAATGGTTCCAAAGTCGATGTGATCACTGTCGGCACGCTACCTCTACATCGACCTTCGGGATTACTTTTAGACCTGAATAATTGTTATTTGGTGCCAGCGTTAAGCATGAACATTATATCTGGATCTTGTTTGATGCGAGATAGTTATTCATTTAAATCAGAGAATAATGGTTGTTCTATTTATATGAGTAATATCTTTTATGGTCATGCACCCTTAAAGAGTGGTCTATTTTTGTTGAATCTCGATAGTAGTGAAACACATATTCATAATATTGAAGCCGGAACATGCAAAGTTGATAATGATAGTGCAACTTATTTGTGGCACTGCCGTTTGGGTCATATTGGTGTAAAGCGCATGAAGAAACTCCATTCTGATGGACTTTTGGAATCACTTGATTATGAATCACTTGGTACTTGCGAACCATGCCTCATGGGCAAGATGACTAAAACACCGTTCTCCGGAACAATGGAGCGAGCAACAGATTTGTTGGAAATCATACATACTGATGTATGTGGTCCGATGAATATTGAGGCTCGCAGCGGGTATCGTTATTTTCTCATCTTCACAGATGATTTGAGCAGATATGGGTATATCTACTTGATGAAGCATAAGTCTGAAACATTTGAAAAGTTCAAAGAATTTCAGAGTGAAGTGGAAAATCATCGTAACAAGAAAATAAAGTTTCTACGATCTGATCGTGGAGGAGAATATTTGAGTTACGAGTTTGGTCTTCATTTGAAACAATGCGGAATAGTTTCGCAACTCACGCCACCCGGAACACCACAACGTGGTGGTGTGTCCGAACGTCGTAATCGTACTTTACTAGATATGGTGCGATCTATGATGTCTCTTACTGATTTACCGCTATCGTTTTGGGGTTATGCTTTAGAGACGACTGCATTCACGTTAAATAGGGCACCATCTAAATCCGTTGAGACGACACCTTATGAACTGTGGTTTGGCAAGAAACCCAAGTTGTCGTTTCTTAAAGTTTGGGGCTGCGATGCTTATGTGAAAAAGCTTCAACCTGATAAGCTCGAACCCAAATCGGAGAAATGTGTCTTCATAGGATACCCAAAGGAGACTGTTGGGTACACCTTCTATCACAGATCCGAAGGCAAGACAATCTTTGCTAAGAATGGATCCTTTCTAGAGAAGAAGTTTCTCTTGAAAGAAGTGAGTGGGAGGAAAGTAGAACTTGATGAGGTAACTGTACCTGCTCCCTTATTGGAAAGTAGTTCATCACAGAAATCAGTTCCTGTGACTCCTACACCAATTAGTGAGGAAGCTAATGATGATGATCATATAACTTCAGATCAAGTTACTTCTGAACCTCGTAGGTCAACCAGAGTAAGATCCACACCAGAGTGGTACGGTAATCCGGTTCTGGAGGACATGTTACTTGACCATGACGAACCTACGAACTATGAGGAAGCGATGATGAGCCCAGATTCAGAAAAATGGCTTGAGGCCATGAAATCTGAGATGGGATCCATGTATGAGAACAAAGTGTGGACTTTGGTTGACTTGCCCGATGATCGGCAAGCCATCAAGAATAAATCGATCTTCAAGAAGAAGACTGACGCTGACGGCAATGTTAACGTCTACAAAGCTCGACTTGTTGCGAAAGGTTTTCGACAAGTTCAAGGAGTTGACTACGATGAGACATTCTCACCCGTAGCGATGCTTAAGTCCGTCCGAATCATGTTAGCAATTGCAGCATTTTATGATTGTGAAATTTGGCAAATGGATGTAAAGACTGCATTCCTGAATGGATTTCTGGAAGAAGAGTTGTATATGATGCAACCTGAAGGTTTTATCAATCCAAAGGATGCTAACAAAGTGTGCAAGCTCCAGCGATCCATTTATGGACTGGTGCAAGCATCTCAGAGTTGGAATAATTGTTTTGATAGTGTGATCAAAGCATATGATTTTATACAGACTTTTGGAGAAGCATGTATTTACAAGAAAGTGAGTGGGAGCTCTGTAGCATTTCTAATATTATATGTGGATGGCATATTGTTGATTGTAAATAATATAGAATTTCTGGATAGCATAAAAGGATACTTGAACAAGAATTTTTCAATGAAAGACCTCGGTGAAGCTGCTTATATATTGGTCATCAAGATCTATAGGGATAGATCAAGACGCTTAATTGGACTTTCACAAAGCACATACCTTGATAAAGTTTTGAAGAAGTTCAAAATGGATCAAGCAAAGAAAGGGTTCTTGCCTGTGTTACAAGGTGTGAAGTTGAGTCAGACTCAATGCCCGACCACTGCAGAAGATAGAGAGAAAATGAAGGTCATTCCCTATGCGTCAACCAGAGGTTCTATCATGTATGCAATGCTGTGTACCAGACCTGATGTGTGCCCTGATATTAGTTTAGCAGGGAGGTACCAAAGTAATCCAGGAGTGGATCACTGGACAGCGGTCAAGAACATCCCGAAATACCTGAAAAGGACTAAGGATATGTTTCTCGTTTATGGAGGTGACAAAGAGCTCGTCGTAAATGGTTACGTCGATGCAAGTTTTGACACTGATCCGGATGACTCTAATTCACAAACCGGATACGTATTTATATTGAACGGTGGAGCTGTCAGTTGGTGCAGTTCTAAGCAAAGCATCGTGGCGGGATCTACGTGTGAAGCGGAGTACATAGCTGCTCTGGAAGCAGCAAATGAAGGAGTCTGGGTGAAGGAGTTCATATCCGATCTAGGTGTCATACCTAGTGCATCAGGTCCAATGAAAATCTTTTGTGACAATACTGGTGCAATTGCCTTGGTAAAGGAATCCAGATTTCACAAGAGAACAAAGCACATCAAGAGAAGCTTCAATTCCATCCGCGATCAAGTCAAGGAGGGAGACATAGAGATTTGCAAGATACATACGGATATGAATGTTGCAGACCCGTTGACTAAGCCTCTCTCACGAGCAAAACATGATCAACACCAAGACTCCATGGGTGTTAGAATCATTACTGTGTAATCTAGATTATTGACTCTAGTGCAAGTGGGAGACTGAAGGAAATATGCCCTAGAGGCAATAATAAAGTTGTTATTTATATTTCCTTATATCATGATAAATGTTTATTATTCATGCTAGAATTGTATTAACCGGAAACTTAGTACATGTGTGAATACATAGACAAACAAAGTGCACTAGTATGCCTCTACTTGACTAGCTCGTTGAATCGAAGATGGTTAAGTTTCCTAGCCATAGACATGTGTTGTCATTTGATTAACGGGATCACATCATTATAGAATGATGTGATTGACTTGACCCATTCCGTTAGCCTAGCACTTGATCGTTTAATTTATTTGCTATTACTTTCTTCATGACTTATACATGTTCCTATGACTATGAGATTATGCAACTCACGAATACCGGAGGATCACTTAGTGTGCTACCAAACGTCACAACGTAACTGGGTGATTATAAAGGTGCTCTACAGGTGTCTCCGATGGTGTTTGTTGAGTTTGCATAGATCAAGATTAGGATTCGTCACTCCGATTGTCGAAGAGGTATCTCTGGGCCCTCTCGGTAATGCACATCACTATAAGCCTCGCAAGCAATGTGACTAATGAGTTAGTTGCGGGATGATACATTACGGAACGAGTAAAGAGACTTGCCGGTAAAGAGATTGAACTAAAAATTGAGATACCGACGATCGAATCTCGGGCAAGTAACATACCGATGACAAAGGGAACAACGTATGTTGTTATGAGGTTTGACCGATAAAGATCTTCATAGAATATGTGGGAGCCAATATGAACATCCAGGTTCTACTATTGGTTATTGACCGGAGACGTGTCTCGGTCATGTCTACATAGTTCTCGAACCCATAGGGTCCGCACGCTTAACGTTCGGTGATGATCGGTATTATGAGTTTATGTGTTTTGATGTACCGAAGGTAGTTCGGAGTCCCGGATGTGGTCACGGACATGACGAGGAGTCTCGAAATGGTCGAGACATAAAGACTGATATATTGTGTAACGCCCACGATGCGGCTATATCTCCCACGTGTCGAGGCACGACTTAGAGGCATAACCGCATTGTGGTTTTGTCGCAAGAAGGGTCATCTTCACACAATCCCATGTAATGAACAAGAATGGGATAAAGAGTTGGCTTACAATCGCCACTTCACACAATACATAAATATAATCCATACATCATCCAAAGTACACACATAGACCGACTACGGTCAAGATCCAAATGAAAATAAGACAACCCCAAATGCTAGATCCCCGATCGTCCCAACTGGGCTCCACTACTAATCATCAGGAAAAGACACATAGTAACGACCACGTTCCTCATCGAACTCCCACTTGAGATCGATCCCATCATCTGCATTGGCATCGTCGGCACCTGCAATTGTTTTGGTAGAATCTGTGAGTCACGAGGACTCAGCAATCTCACAACCGCGAGATCAAGACTATTTAAGCTTGTAGGAAAGGAAGGTGTAATGAGGTGGAGCTGCAGCAGCAATAAGCATATATGGTGGCTGACATACGAAAAAGAGAGCGAGAAGAGAATCAACGGAATGGTCGTCATCTAGCAATGACCAAGAAGTGATCCTGAACTCCTACTTACGTCATTCATAACTCAAACCATGTTCACTTCCCGGACTCCGCCGAGAAGAGACCATCACGGCTACACACACGGTTGATGTATTTTAATTGGGTCAAGTGACAAGTTCTCTACCACCGGACATTAACAAA
The DNA here is from genome assembly GCF_002575655.3 of Aegilops tauschii subsp. strangulata. NCBI lineage: Eukaryota > Viridiplantae > Streptophyta > Magnoliopsida > Poales > Poaceae > Aegilops > Aegilops tauschii. The sequence continues at coordinate 269,325,076 of NC_053040.3, forward strand.
TTCCCATCTGCCTCATAACCGCGGGCACGACTTTCGAAAGATAATACCCTGCAGGGGTGTCCCAACTTAGCCCATCATAAGCTCTCATGGTCAACGAAGGATAAACCTTCTCCCGGAAAGACCCGATTAGTCTCGGAATCCCGGTTTACAAGACATTTCGACAATGGTAAAACAAGACCAGCAAAGCCGCCCGAATGTGCCGACAAATCCCGATAGGAGCTGCACATATCTCGTTCTCAGGGCACACCGGATGAGCAGTCCGTACAACTAAAACCAATCCTCGAGTTTCCTCAAGGTGGCGCTGCAAAGGGCTCTAGTTTGGACCAGCACTCAGAGGAACACTGGCCCGAGGGTTTAAAATAAAGATGACCCTCGGGCTCTAGAAAACCCGAGGGAAAAGGCTTAGGTGGCAAATGGTAAAACCAAGGTTGGGCCTTGCTGGAGGATTTTTATTCAAGGCGAACTGTCAAGGGGGTCCCATAAATCACCCGACCGCGTAAGGAACGCAAACTCAAGGAACATAATACCGGTATGACAGAAACTAGGGCGGCAAGAGTGGAACAAAACACCAGGCATAAAGCCGAGCCTTCCACCCTTTACCAAATATATAGATGCATTAATTAAAAAAGAGATATTGTGATATCCCAACATATCCATGTTCCGACATGGAACAAACTTCAACTTCTCCTGCAACTAGCAACGCTATAAGAAGGGCTGAGCGAAAGCGGTCACTTAGCCAAACAACGGTTTGCTAGGAAAGGATGGTTAGAGGCTGACATGGCAATATGGGAGGCATGATATAGCAAGTGGTAGGTAGCGCAGCATGGCAATAGAACGAACAACTAGCAAAGCAAAGATAGAAGGTATTTCGAGGGGTGGTCATCTTGCCTGCAAGGTTCTCAGAGTTGTCGAAAGCTTGATCCTCGTAAGCGTACTCAACAGGTTCCTCATTCACGAACTCATCTCCCGGCTCTATCCAAGACAAGAACACAAGCAATGGAACCACAATCAATCATGAGAAATGCACAAGCAACATGATGCAAAACATGTATGATATGCAAGATATGATATGCGATGCATATGCGTGCTCCGGAAGGAAAATGATGAACAAGGCAGTAACTTAGCAAACCAAGCATGCCACTGGAAAGATGAGATGATTTCGGTCGAGATCGATATAAAGATCACCGGAAACGGATGCACGGTTTGCAAATGGCAAGCAAAACAAGAATGACACGAATCTGCGATTAACAGCAAGATAGCACTTAGAATGCAACAAGTAACAATGCTACAGCACTCCAACATAGCAACAAATCATATGACAGTAATCTAGAGGATATGCTTGACAAACGATGAACACTGAGCTACGGCTAGATCCCAACATAAGAATCTCAAACAAGCATGGCAAAAGTGCAAAAGATAACAGGTTCACAGACTTGGTGAAAATACTGGACATGGCAGAAAACAGCATCAGGTAGCAATGTTCAGAGCACGAAATCAACATGCTACAAGAACTTAACATGGAAAAACAAGGCAGGGCAGTATTCTACTAAATGCATATGACAAAAGTCCCTTACTGACCATAAGCCAAAAAGGACCAGAAGATATGATGGCAACCTTGTAAACATAGCAAGTTTCGTTAACAGGTTCCAGACTTGGCAGAAAACAGAGCATGGCAGAAACAATAATATAAGGGCATCTTGGTGAGCCTGATGCACTCACCAAAAAGCAATGCATGATAAAACAAGCATACCTACGGAAAGATGGCATGTTTATGAAGCTATCCATGGCAAGAACAAAAGCATAACATGTATGGATCAACTACAACAAGCTTGGCAAAAATGAATAACACGTAAACAATCTGCCAGAAATATTTTATAGCAAAAGTAGATCAATATTGAGTCATGCTATGGCACTCCATAATTGCAAACAAGGGCAGGAATGGATCGACTACAACAATATCTACAAAACATCCTTACTGAACATCTCCAAAAAATGCATGGATCTCTCTGTAGCATCAAGTTTACATAGCAACAAAATAACAGCAGACAAAGACTTAGAGAAATTACGAAGTCCCTGAAATCAGAAACATTACGGAGCCTAGTTTGAATGCTTGTGCTAGTCACCACAGAGATCACAAAAATACATGGAATACACCCTTGGAACGATAGCATGGCATACAACAAAACACATGTAGAGCTCATGCTCATAAGATGCACAGAATAAATGATACAAAAATAACAAATCTCCAAGTTCTGCTTAGAACCAGTAGATAACAGCAACTAGCACTCTTGCACCAGATATTTGGGCATCAAGATGACCTCTAATGAACATGGTGCAGTTGAACAAAATGTAGAGCATCACGAGATGAACAATTTGACATATTACACGCACGAAACGGAGCTATGTACAGAGAGTTATGTCATGATGAACAGGTGCACATGCTGTAAAATTGCAAAGACAGAGAAAATCGGGGTCTCGGGAAAGTCAACCTGCGCCTTTGACCAGATCGGGATCGAGGGCTGCTCAGGCCACCGGCGACGGGAGAGGAAGGGGCGACGGCGCCGGACGGCGGAGGGGAGGAAGGAGGACGGCGACGGCGGCGGTTCCTCGGGAGGCGCCCCCCGGGCGGCGGCGGCGCGCGGGAACGGCGGCGACGACGCGGGCACGGCGGGCACGGGCGACGAGCGGGGCACGGCGGCCGGCGGCGGCGACCGCGGCGGAGGGCTGCGGCGGCGCGGGAGGCGGAGGGCGCGGGCGGCGAGCGAGGCGCGCGGGCTCGCGGGGGCCGGCGCTGGGCCCGCGGGCTTCGGCGGCGGCGGCGTACGGGCTGCTGACGTGGCAGCTCGTGATTGGCCGGAGGCGGCGGCGCGGGTTTCGTCCGGCGCCGGGCGGACGTGTCCGGCGCGCGGAGGGAGGCGCCTAGGGTTTGGACTCCGGTAGGATTTCGGGAGAGACACTAATTTATAGGTAGAGGGAGCTAGGAGAGTCCAAATGAGGTGCAGTTTTCGCCCACACAATCGTGATCGAACGACCTACAGCATGGAGATGACTTGGAGGGGTTTTGGGCTGGTTTTGAGGGGGGTTTTGCTGCAACACACAGAAGGCATCTGCGGTTACCCGGTTAACCGTTGGAGTAATAAACGACCTTCAAATGGAACGAAACTTGACCGGTGGTATACCAAGGCCACTTGACAAGCCTCGGTCCATTCCAAGAACGTTTGACACCCACTCACGAAAGAAAACAAGAGGGGTGCGCCGGAGGAGATGGGAGCGCCGGATTGCAAAACGGACAACGGGGAAAATGCTCGGATGCATGAGACGAACACGTATGCAAATGCAATGCACATGATGACATGATATGAAATGCATGACATGAAAAAAATACAAAACGACAAACAAAACCCGACCACGGAGGGAATATCATAACACATAGCCGAAAATGGCAAGAGTTGGAGTTACAATTATGGAAAGTTACATGCGGGGTGTTACAACACTCCACCACTACTAGAGGATCTCGTCCCGAGATCTAGGACTGAAAGAACTCCGGATATTCGGAACGGAGATGGTCCTTGCGTTCCCAGGTGGCTTCCCGGTCGGAATGGTGCGACCACTTCACTTTCAGGAATTTGATTGACTTGTTGCGAGTCTTGCGCTCAGTTTCTTCAAGAATAGCAATGGGGTGCTCATGATAAGACAGATCTTCTTGGAGGTCAATCTCTTCGAAGTTGATAGTGCGCTCAGGAGTGTTGAAGCACTTGCGGAGCTGTGCCACGTGGAACACATCGTGCACGTTCGCGAAGTTGGAAGGAAGCTCAAGTTGATAGGCGAGGTCGCCTCTTTTGCCAATGATCTTGAAAGGACCCACGTATCTAGGGGCAAGCTTCCCTTTGATACCGAAGCGACGAGTGCCTTTCATTGGAGAGACGCGGAGGTAGACATGGTCTCCGATCTCGAAAGCCACATCACGATGCTTACTATCATAGTAACTCTTCTGGCGCGATTGCACGGCTTTGAGATTATCACGGATGACTTTACACATTTCTTCAGCTTCAGTGATTAAGTCATTGCCAAGAAGTTGGCGTTCACCAGTCTCTGACCAATTGAGAGGAGTACGGCACTTTCTGCCATAGAGAATCTCGAATGGGGCCTTGCCCGAACTTGCTTGGAAGCTGTTGTTGTAGGAGAATTCGGCATATGGAAGACAATCTTCCCATTTCATGCCAAAGGAAATGACACAAGCCCTGAGCATATCTTCAAGAATTTGATTGACTCGCTCGACTTGGCCACTAGTTTGAGGATGGAAAGCTGTGCTGAAGCGAATGTTTGTGCCCATGGCCTTCTGGAAGGAGTCCCAAAACTTAGAGGTGAAAATGCTTCCACGATCTGAAGAAATCAATTGTGGAATGCCGTGCAAGGAGACAATTCTGGAGGTGTATAGCTCTGCCAACTGAGCTGCTGTGATGGATTCTTTGATTGGAAGGAAATGAGCCACTTTAGAGAGCTTGTCAATGACAACGAAGATAGCATCATTTCCGCGCTTGGACTTGGGAAAACCAGTCACGAAGTCCATTTCAATATGATCAAACTTCCACTCTGGGATAGCAAGAGGTTGGAGGAGACCAGCTGGTCGTTGGTGTTCTGCTTTCACTCTTCGACGGACATCACATTCATTCATGAATTGAGCAATTTCTCGCTTCATTCAAGTCCACCAATACGATCGCTTGAGGTCATGGTACATCTTCGTACTTCCAGGATGAATGGAAAGAAGAGAATTGTGTGCCTCGTTCATAATGACTTTCCATAGATCACCTTTAGGAACCACAATCCGGTCCTCGAAGAATAAAGTGTCTCTGTCATCAATGCGATAGCACTTGTATTTGGAAAGACCCTTGTCGATACCACGTTTCACCTTCTTCACCATGGCATCAAGAAGTTGTGCCTCACGAATTTGATCTCCCAAGGTAGGAGAGACTATGAGGTTGGCAAGAAAGCCTTGAGGAACAACTTGGAGGTTCAGCTTGCGGAAAGCTTCACAAAGATCCGGTTGGAATGGCTTGAGAATTAAGCTGTTGCAATAAGCCTTCCTGCTTAAAGCATCTGCAATGACATTTGCCTTGCCTGGAGTATATTCGATACTCGGATTGTACTCTTGAATCATTTCGACCCATCGAGTCTACCTGAGGTTGAGGTTGGGCTGAGTGAAGATGTACTTGAGACTCTTGTGATCGGTGAAAATGTCCACTTGTCTTCCCAACAAGAGATGTCTCCACGTTATTAATGCATGGACAACTGCCGCCAACTCAAGATCGTGAGTGGGGTAGTTCTTCTCATTGGGCTTCAACTGACGAGAGGTATAGGCCACAACTTTCTTCTCTTGCATTAACACAGCACCGAGACCTTGGAGAGAAGCATCACAGAAAACTTCAAATGGCTTGGATTCGTCAGGAGGAGTTAAGACAGGAGCTGTGACTAGTTTCTCTTTGAGAGTGTTGAAAGCAACGTCACACTCAGGAGACCAAACATACTTCACATGCTTCTGGAGGAGGTTGGAAAGAGGCTTTGCAATCTTAGAGAAATTCTCAACGAATCTTCGGCAATACCTTGCAAGACCAAGAAAACTGCGGAGCTGCTTGACATTCTGAGGAGGTTCCCAATTCACAATTGCGGACACCTTCTCGGGGTTAACAGCGATGCCCTTGGCAGAGATGATGTGACCAAGGAAAAGAACTTCATCAAGCCAAAACTCACATTTTGAGAACTTCGCATAGAATTGATACTCTCTGAGCTTGTCGAGCACCAATCGCAAATGTTTGGCATGATCCTTCTTATTCTTGGAGAAGACCAATATATCATCGAGATACACCAGGACGAATTCATTGGTATAGGGGTTGAAGATGAAATTCATCATCCGAGAGAATACTGGAGGAGCATTGACAAGGCCGAAAGACACGACAGTATATTCATAAGAACCAAAGCTTGTTCTGAATGCTGTCTTGGGAATATCTTCTTCACGAATGCGAATCTGATGATAACCCATACGAAGGTCAAGCTTGGAAAATACTTTAGCACCTTTGAGTTGCTCGAATAACTCATTGATGTTGGGAAGTGGATACTTGTTCTTGATTGTCTTCTTGTTCAATGGGCGGTAGTCGACACAAAGTCGGTCCGTGCCATCCTTCTTCTTTACAAAAAGAACACCACAACCCCATGGAGATGAACTCGGTCTGATCAAACCCAGACGCTCTTGTTCATCGAGCTGTTTCTTCAATTCCTTCAGCTCCTTAGGTCCAAGCTTGTATGGACGCTTGCAAACGGGTTCAGTGCCTGGCTCAAGATCGATAACGAACTCAACTGGCCGGTGAGGAGGCATACCCGGAAGCTCTTCTGGAAAGACATCTTGATACTCACAAACGACTGGAATTTGAGAGATGGCATTCAATTCGCCCTTCTCATTGAGAGAAAATAACCGAATGGTTTCATCACGAGTGGCATAAACGATAACATCCTCAGAAGAGTGTGTCAATTGAATTTCCTTGGCAGCACAATCAAGTTGAGCCTTGTGCTTAGAAAGCCAGTCCATCCCGAGAATTAGATCAATATCCGAGTCACCAAGAACAACTGGAGAAGATAGAAATATATAGTCGCCCATCTTGATTACGGAATCCCGAACGAATGCTCGAGAAGTTAGTTGTCGAGCCGGAGAAACAATAGACAGAGGACTCGGCAATACTTCAGTAACCAGATCATGCATAGCCACAAAAGGTCTAGAAATGAAAGAATCCGATGCACCCGTATCAAAAAGAACTTTTGCAGGAATATCATTAACAGGAAGATTACCCATTATCACATCAGTAGATTCCTCCGCTTGAGCTGCATTCATCATGTTCACCTTAGCAGACTTTGGATTATGCTTGACCACTGCATTGCTGGAAGATCTGACAGGAGGAGGAGGCGGAAGGCGCCTTTGGTTGAAGCACTTGTTAGCATAGTGACCTTTCTGCTGACACTTGTTGCAAGTCACCTCTGAGAGTGGACGGTGATAAGGAGCATTGGACTTTGGAGCTTGATTCTGAGACTTGTTCTGATAGCCAGAGTTGGAAGAGTTGGAAGAACCATGGCCACCTTTGCTCTTCTGCTGGTAAGGCTGACGAAACGGAGGAGGAGGAGGTAACCAGAACTTCTGTTGCTTAGCTGCCACAAGTGAGGAAGAAGAAGACTGAACTGCGTCCCTGACTCTCTTCTTAGAAGCCTCACACTTGAGCTGAGCAGCCTCTTACTTCAGTGCCATATTATAGAATTGATCAAACTGAGTAGGCTCAACAAGAACGAGAGCTAACTGCAGATCCTCTCTAAGGCCACCTCTGAAGTGATAGATCATGCTCTTTTCATCAGGAACATCTTGTTTAGCGAAGCGAGCAAGTTTCTGAAACTGAATGTTGAATTGATACACTGACATGTTGCCTTGCTTGAGATTGCGGAACTCCTCACGCTTGCTCTCGACAACACTTTGTGGAATGTGGTGCGCTTTGAAGTCCCGACAGAAGTCAGTCCAAGTGATCACACGACCTCCTCTGGAATCTTTGTATTGCTGAAACCAATCAGCAGCTTGGTCCTTGAGCTGAAAAGAAGCGAACTTGACATAGTCCTCAGGCCTGACATTGCTACATTCAAAATGCTTGTTGATGTCCACGAGCCAATCATCGGCATCTGTGGCCTCGGCACAGTAGCTGAAAGACTTGGGCTGATTTGTGAGAAGCTGGTTGAGGGTAGCGAAGTGAGGCTGATTGTTGCCTTGACCTTGATTTCCTTGATTGCCTTGCCCTTGGGTGCGTTCTTGCAAGAGTTGCAGAATCATCTGAGCATTGGCGTTGGTGGCTGCCATGATAGCTTTCCATGCCTCCAGAGGCGGAGGTGGTGGCGGAGGGTTCGCTTGACTCCCTTCATTGCGATCCGGATTCTGACGCGTTGGCGGAGCCATCCTGAAGAGGGTGACATCCGTTAGCATCTTGATAGACAAATAGATAAGTAGAATCAACGGATAGAAATTGCAACATATAGTCTTCACAATAAACATTCGAACGAGGATGAACGAATGAATTCCATAGTAAATCATCACACTTCCATAAGTTGAGAAGCCACTTAGAAAAAGATATGGAATCAACATATGACTTCGAAGCAACTCGAATACCACAATACAAAACAAAACAAAGTATTGGCTTGCAGAATAAGCCGGAACAAACATATGATAGAGGTTTCGTCCGAAGTTTTCGTGGTGGGGCCCACACGGGCTCGATCGTACAGCACCATCATGTACAAGGCTGTGCACATGACATACGAAGCGTCCCCGAGTCGGCATAGCCAAGGACTCTTTAAGACACTACGAGGCCACTGTAAAACCAACCGTGTACAGGCGGACCACTAGACGTTGAACCCCAATCTCATATCATGCGTCTGTCGGAAAGATATCCTAAGGCTACTTGAATTCCCACTTATAAACTCCCGAAACTTTCTGGTTATGCAATCTGGTGTTGGGGATACAGGGGACACAAAATATATCACCCAAACTAGCAATCCCTAGATCCAGCTGTATCCATCTGTCAACACATAACCAAGAAACCTTCGGAAATCGTTTACCTCAACCTTCGAAAAGCATCCGTTATACGAGTTATGGCAATACTCCCGAACTCCCGCCCCAGTACTGGGTGGCGTCGAGGTGATCTCACCAACAACTGCATAAAAGAGATTTCGATGTCGGCGAAACTCAGGTATTCCAGAAATGCAACGGTAAAATTGTGATGACAACACCTCAGAGCTCAACTCCCCGGGACACTGCCACAACCCCTAAATGTCAGGAGGCACCAAGAACAATGTTCTCATCACAAAACCATCGGAACGATTCCAAGATACCCGCGTGATCCTAAAAAAAATTTTAGTGAAATTTGAGGAGAGAAGAGTCAAAACTTCTACGTCAGGAGACCTCACCAGAGCGACGAAAGGACTAAGGAGTAAAAAGAATCCTACTCTCTGATATATATAATCCGAAGACTCAAAACATTTTTGTTCTATACTCAACAACGCCAGCGATTCGATCAAGCAGGGGGTCCAAAGTCAGGGATGGCTCTGATTACCAACTTGTAACGCCCACGATGCGGCTATATCTCCCACGTGTCGAGGCACGACTTAGAGGCATAACCGCATTGTGGTTTTGTCGCAAGAAGGGTCATCTTCACACAATCCCATGTAATGAACAAGAATGGGATAAAGAGTTGGCTTACAATCGCCACTTCACACAATACATAAATATAATCCATACATCATCCAAAGTACACACATAGACCGACTACGGTCAAGATCCAAATGAAAATAAGACAACCCCAAATGCTAGATCCCCGATCGTCCCAACTGGGCTCCACTACTGATCATCAAGAAAAGACACATAGTAACGACCACGTTCCTCATCGAACTCCCACTTGAGATCGATCCCATCATCTGCACTGGCATCGTCGGCACCTGCAACTGTTTTGGTAGAATCTGTGAGTCACGAGGACTCAGCACTCAGAGGAACACTGGCCCGGGGGTTTAAAATAAAGATGACCCTCGGGCTCTAGAAAACCCGGGGGAAAAGGCTTAGGTGGCAAATGGTAAAACCAAGGTTGGGCCTTGCTGGAGGAGTTTTATTCAAGGCGAACTGTCAAGGGGGTCCCATAAATCACCCGACCGCGTAAGGAACGCAAACTCAAGGAACATAATACTGGTATGACAGAAACTAGGGCGGCAAGAGTGGAACAAAACACCAGGCATAAAGCCGAGCCTTCCACCCTTACTAAATATATAGATGCATTAATTAAAAAAGAGATATTGTGATATCCCAACATATCCATGTTCCGACATGGAACAAACTTCAACTTCACCTGCAACTAGCAACGCTATAAGAAGGGCTGAGCGAAAGCGGTAACTTAGCCAAACAACGGTTTGCTAGGAAAGGATGGTTAGAGGCTGACATGGCAATATGGGAGGCATGATATAGCAAGTGGTAGGTAGCGCAGCATGGCAATAGAACGAATAACTAGCAAAGCAAAGATAGAAGTTATTTCGAGGGGTGGTCATCTTGCCTGCAAGGTTCTCAGAGTTGTCGAAAGCTTGATCCTCGTAAGCGTACTCAATAGGTTCCTCGTTCACAAACTCGTCTCCCGGCTCTACCCAAGACAAGAACACAAGCAATGGAACCACAATCAATCACGAGAAATGCACAAGCAACATGATGCAAAACATGTATGATATGCAAGATATGATATGCTATGCATATGCGTGCTCCAGAAGGAAAATGATGAACAAGGCAGTAACTTGGCAAACCAAGCATGCCACTGGAAAGATTAGATGATTTCGGTCGAGATCGATATAAAGATCACCGGAAACGGATGCACGGTTTGCAAATGGCAAGCAAAACAAGAATGACACGAATCTGCGATTAACAGCAAGATAGCACTTAGAATGCAACAAGTAACAATGCTACAGCACTCCAACATAGCAACAAATCATATGACAGTAATCTACAGGATATGCTTGACAAACAATGAACACTGAGCTACGGCTAGATCCCAACATAAGAATCTCAAACAAGCATGGCAAAAGTGCAAAAGATAACAGGTTCACAGACTTGGTGAAAATACTGGACATGGCAGAAAACAGCATCAGGTAGCAATGTTCAGAGCACGAAATCAACATGCTACAGGACCTTAACATGGCAAAACAAGGCAGTGCAGTATTCTACTAAAAGCATATGACAAAAGTCCCTTACTGACCATAAGCCAAAAAGCACCAGAAGATATGATGGCAACCTTGTAAACATAGCAAGTTTCGTTAACAGGTTTCAGACTTGGCAGAAAACAGAGCATGGCAGAAACAATAATATGAAGGCATCTTGGTGAGCTTGATGCACTCACCACAAAGCAATGCATGACAAAACAAGCATACCTATAGCAAGATGGCATGTTTATGAAGCTATCCATGGCAAGAACAAAAGCATAACATGTATGGATCAACTACAACAAGCTTGGCAAAGATGAATAACACGTAAACAATCTGCCAGAAATATTTTATAGCAAAAGTAGATCAATATTGAGTCATGCTATGGCACTCCATAATTGCAAGCAAGGGCAGTAATGGATCGATTACAATAATATCTACAAAACATCCTTACTGAACATCTCCAAGAAATGCATGGATCTCTCTGTAGCATCAAGTTTACATGGCAACAAAATAACAGCAGACAAAGACTCGGAGAAATTACCAAGTCCCTGAAATCAGAAACATTACGGAGCCTAGTTTGCATGCTTGTGCTAGTCACCACAGAGATCACAAAAATACATGGCATACATCTTTGGAAAGATGGCATGGCATACAACAAAACACATGTAGAGCTCATGCTCATAAGATGCACAGAATAAATGATACAAAAATGACAAATCTCCAAGTTCTGCTAAGAACCAGTAGATAACAGCAACTAGCACTCTTGCACCAGAGATTTGGGCATCAAGATGATCTCTAATGAACATGGTGCAATTGAACAAAATGTAGAGCATCACGAGGCGAACAATTTGACATATTACACGCACGAAACAGAGCTATGTACAAAGAGTTATGCCATGATAAACAGGTGCACATGCTGTAAAATTGCAAAGACAGAGAAAATCGGGGTCTCAGGAAAGTCAACCGCGCCTTTGACCAGATCGGGATCGAGGGCTGCTCGGGCCACGGCGACGGGAGAGGAAGGGGCGACGGCGCCGGACGGCGGACGGGAGGAAGGAGGACGGCGACGGGGGCGGTTCCTCGGGAGGCGCGCCCCGGGCGGCGGTGGCGCGCGGGAACGGCGGGCACGGGCGACGAGCGGGGCACGGCGGCCGGCGGCGGCGACCGCGGCGGAGGGCGGCGGCGGCGCGGGAGGCGGAGGGCGCGGGCGGCGAGCGAGGCGCGCGGGCTCGCGGGGGCCGGCGCTGGGCCCGCGGGCTTCGGCGGCGGCGTACGGGCTGCTGACGTGGCAGCTCGTGATTGGCTGGAGGTGGCGGCACGGGTTTCGTCCGGCGCCGGGCGGACGTGTCCGGCGCGCGGAGGGAGGCGGCTAGGGTTTGGACTGCGGTAGGATTTCGGGAGAGACACTAATTTATAGGTAGAGGGAGTTAGGAGAGTCCAAATGAGGTGCGGTTTTCGCCCACACGATCGTGATCGAATGACCTACAGCATGGAGATGACTTGGAGGGGTTTTGGGCTGGTTTTGAGGGGGGTTTTGCTGCAACACACAGAAGGCATCTGCGGTTACCCGGTTAACCGTTGGAGTACCAAACGACCTCCAAATGAAACGAAACTTGACCGGTGGTCTACCGGTGGTATACCAAGGCCACTTGACAAGCCTCGGTCCATTCCAAGAATGTTTGACACCCGCTCACAAAAGAAAACAAGAGGGGTGCGCCGGAGGAGATGGGAGCGCCGGATTGCAAAACGGACAACGGGGAAAATGCTCGGATGCATGAGACGAACACGTACGCAAATGCAATGCACATGATGACATGATATGAAATGCATGACATGAACAAAATACAAAACGACAAACAAAACCCGACCACGGAGGGAATATCATAACACATAGACGAAAATGGCAAGAGTTGGAGTTACAATTATGGAAAGTTACATGCGGGGTGTTACATATTGGACGGCTATGTTCGGACACCGGAAGTGTTCCGGGAGGTTTCGGATAAAACCGTAGTGCTGGAGGGTTATCGGAACCCCCCCCCCCCCCGGGGGGGGAGTTATTGGGCCCTTAGTAGGCTTTAGGAGAGAGAGGGCAGCAGCCAGGAGGTGCCCCCCCAAGGGAGTCCGAATTGGACTAGGGGAGGGGGGTGCGGCCCCTCTTTCCCTCTCCCTTCCCCTCTCCTTCCTTCCCCCTTCCCCCTCCTAGTAGGACTAGGAAAGGGGGAGTCCTACTCCTACTAGGAGGAGGACTCCTCCCCTCCTTGGCGCGCCCTAGGGCCGGCCAGCCTCCCCCCTTGCTCCTTTATATACAGGGGCAGGGGGCACCCTAGAATACAACAACAGACATTGTCTTAGCCGTGTGCGGTGCCCCCTCCACCATAATCCACCTCGGTCATATCGTTGCAGTGCTTAGGCGAAGTCCTGCGCCGGTAGCTTCATCATCACCGTCATCGTGCCGTCGTGCTGACGAAGCTCTCCCCCGACACTCAACTGGATCAAGAGTTCATGGGACGTCACCGAGCCGAACGTGTGCAGATCGCGGAGGTGCCGTACTTTCGGTACTAGCATCGGTCGGATCATGAAGATGTATGACTACATCAACCGTGTTGTCATAACGCTTCCACTTTCGGTCTACGAGGGTACGTAGACAACACTCTCCCCTCTCGTTGCTATGCATCACCATGATCTTGCATGTGTGTAGGAAATTTTTTGATTTTACTATGTTCCCCAATAGTGACGACCAGGTCTGAAGGACCTGGCAGGGCAGCGTATGCTTGGGCGTGACCCAAGCGCATCCCCCGTGCCCAGCCCCCTCGCGCGGCTCTCCCGAGGGGGAAGCGTTGCGGTGAGGCTGGAACTAAGCCTGGTGGCTCCCTGAGGTTGGTACGGCCATGGGGCCGCCCTTAGTTATTTATCACCAGCGCGGAGCGTAGCGCTTCCGCACTTGCACGGGCATAGCCGCTCCTCGACCATGTCGACTGCCAGCGCGGAGCATGGTGCTTCCACTGTTGCGTGGGTGAGGGCTCCCTCTGAGTGGAGCCCCCGAGGCGTGTACAGCCCCGCCCTAACGCATGGCTTGCACGGCAGGGCTAGACGAGGTGTGTCTGGGCACTCGTGAGCCAGTGCAGGACTCACGAGGCCCTACCTCAAGGCGGGTTGCGCCTGGTCTTGATTCTTGATGGTTGTAGTGGTCCTGCGAGATGGTTAGGCAATCTCCTGAGGCGATCACATGAGAAGGCCCGCCAGACAGAGCTCAGTCGTTGGGTTTATCAACACTGCAGGGACGGACCCGAGAACAGACGTCGTGCCTAGTCTTCTCATGCGAGGGATCCTAAAGAAAGACAACCGGCGCGCGGCTCCCGCGGTGGCGAGGCATCGGGTCGCCAACCCTAGCCTGTCCATCCATGATTAGCTCATGCGAGAACAAGGCACCAAGGGCCATGGGAGGTGATGTACACGGGAGCGGGCCCGCGAGCCAGAGCTCAGCCTCTTGGGTTTGACGGTGTTGCAGGGACGGACCCGAGCACAGACGCCATGCCAGTCCTTAGTCATGAGGTGGTCATGGGCGGGCTTGCTAGGGCGCATGACGTTCACGGCATCGAAGTGCCGGGCAGGCAGGTGGTAATCATAGGTAACTCATGCGAGGGAACAAGCTAGTTCAGATAGATGTAAGAACAATACATGCCACCGGGACGGACCCGAGCGGCCTGGGGATGATGCAGCCCGAGGGGCGCCCCTGACAGAGTAAGCTAAAGATGCAGAAAGCTACATGTCGCAGGGATAGGCCCGTGCGACCTGGGAATGGTGCAGCCCGGGGGGCGCTCCCAGCTGAGTAAACTTGGAAAGTGTCATCTGGTACCGTTGTCTAAGGAGTGTTGAGGTAGCCGAAGGCGCGCGATGAAGGAGTTGCTCCTCACGAGCCGCCAGGACCCTGAGCCTCGGGAGGCTCTGGGGGCTCGGGCGGGTCTTCGAGGACCATCGCCATCTCCTCCCAGACTACGTGATGTCTGGCCTCCTGAGCCGACAGGACACCCCGCAGGTGGCGCCGGAAGGCGGCCGCCAAGTTCGGCAAGCCAAATGGCATGCGGACGTAGCTGTGAGGTGGACCCTCGCACCGCCCGACGCGCAAAGGCCAGAAGCGCTCCTGAGATGCGGCCCTGTTGAGCCCTGGAGTGTCGATGCAGATGCGCAGCCCGCCGTCCTCGCCAGGATGGGGAGCTGCGCCGGGTGGTGGACGGCAGTCGTCGCGCATGGTCCTTGCTTCTTGAAGCTCCTGGGTTGCCTTGACGTTGAACTCCTGAGCACCGGGCGCTCCTCGCCCAGTGCCCTCTTGAGGGAAACGTGCAGCAAAGCATGCCTGCACGTGGTGCCCGAGTGCCTCCCACGTGATGTTGGCTAGGTCTGAGGCCCTCCAGAAGAGAGGTCCCGAGCCTTGCCCGAGAAGGGCGCCGGGCGCTAATATGTCCATTTTGCATCATGCTTTTATATCGATATTTATTGCATTATGGGCTGTTATTACACATTATGTCACAATACTTATGCCTATTCTCTCTTATTTTACAAGGTTCACATGAAGAGGGAGAATGCCAGCAGCTGGAATTCTGAGCTGGAAAAGGAGCAAATATTAGAGACCTATTCTGCACAGCTCCAAAAGTCCTAAAACTTCACGGAGGCACGTTTTGGAATATATAAAAAATACTGGAGAAAGAATCAACCAGAGGGGGGGCAAACCCTGGCCATGAGAGTGAGGGGCGCCCCCCTGCCTCGTGGGCCCCCTGGCAGGCCTCCGGTGCCCATCTTCTGCTATATGAAGTCTTTTACCCTGGAAAAAATCATAAGCAAACTTTTGGGAAGAAACACCGCCGCCACGAGGCGGAACCTTGGCGGAACCAATCTAGGGCTCCGGCGGAGCTGTTCTGCCGGGGAAACATCCCTCCGGGAGGGGGAAATCATCGCCATCGTCATCACCAACGATCCTCTCATCGGGAGGGGGTCAATCTCCATCAACATCTTCACCAGCACCATCTCCTCTAAAACCCTAGTTCATGTCTTGTATCCAATCTTTGTCCCAAAACCTCAGATTGGTACTTGTGGGTTGCTAGTAGTGTTGATTACTCCTTGTAGTTGATGCTAGTTGGTTTATTTGGTGGAAGATCATATGTTCAGATCCTTTATCCATATTAATACCCCTCTGATTATGAACATGAATATGATTTGTGAGTAGTTACGTTTGTTCCTGAGGACATGGGAGAAGTCTTGCTATAAGTAGTCATGTGAATTTGGTATTCGTTCGATATTTTGATGAGATGTATGTTGTCTCTCCTCTAGTGGTGTTATGTGAACGTCGACTACATGACACTTCACCATTGTTTGGGCCTAGAGGAAGGCATTGGGAAGTAATAAGTAGATGATGAGTTGCTAGAGTGACAGAAGCTTAAACCCTAGTTTATGAGTTGCTTCGTAAGGGGCTGATTTGGATCCATATGTTTCATGCTATGGTTAGGTTTACCTTAATACTTCTTTTGTAGTTGCGGATGCTTGCAATAGGGGTTAATCATAAGTGGGATGCTTGTCCAAGAAAGGGCAGTACCCAAGCACCGGTCCACCCACATATCAAATTATCAAAGTAACGAACGCGAATCATATGAGCGTGATGAAAACTAGCTTGACGATAATTCCCATGTGTCCTCGGGCAGTACCCAAGCACCGGTCCACCCACATATCAAATTATCAAAGTAACGAACGCGAATCATATGAGTGTGATGAAAACTAGCTTGACGATAATTCCCATGTGTCCTCGGGAGCGCTTTTCTCTATATAAGAGTTTGTCCAGGCTTGTCCTTTGCTACAAAAAGGATTGGGCCACCTTGATGCACCTTGTTTACTTTTATTACTTGTTACCCATTACAAATTACCTTATCACAAAACTATCTATTACCGATAATTTCAGTGCTTGCAGAGAATACCTTACTGAAAACCGCTTGTCATTTCCTTCTGCTCCTCGTTGGGTTCGACACTCTTACTTATCGAAAGGACTATGATAGATCCCCTAAACTTGTGGGTCATCAAGACTCTTTTCTGGCGCCGTTGCCGGGGAGTGGAGCGCCTTTGGTAGGTGGAATTTGGTAAGGAAAAAAAAATTATATAGTGTGCTGAAATTTACTGTCACTTGTTACTATGGAACATAATCCTTTGAGGGGCTTGTTAGGGGTATCTTCACCCCAACCAGTAGAGCAAAGAGTTGCTCCTCAACCTACTGAACCTACTGAAAATGTTTACTTTGAAATTCCTTCGGGTATGATAGAGAAACTGCTAGCTAATCCTTTCACAAGTGATGGAATATTACATCCCGATTTGCACCTAATCTATGTGGATGAAGTTTGTGGATTATTTAAGCTTACAGGTATGCCCGAGGATGTTATCAAGAAGAAGGTCTTCCCTTTATCTTTGAAGGGAAAGGCATTGACATGGTTTAGGCTATGTGATGATATGGGATCATGGAACTACAACCGATTGAAATTGGAATTTCATCAGAAAATTTATCCTATGCATCTTGTTCATCGTGATCGTAATTATATATATAATTTTTTGCCTCGCGAAGGAGAAAGCATCGCTCAAGCTTGGGGGAGGCTTAAGTCAATGTTATATTCATGTCCCAATCATGAGCTCTCAATAGATATTATTATTCAAAAAAATTATGCTCGGCTTTCTCTCAACAATCGCTCCATGCTCGATACTTCTTGTACTGGCTCTTTTATGATGAAGACTATTGAATTCAAATGGGATTTATTGGAAAGAATTAAACGCAACTCTGAAGATTGGGATCTCGACGAAGGTAAGGAGTCAGGTATAACACCTAAGTTTGATTGTGTTAAATCTTTTATGGATACCGATGTTTTCCGTGAATTTAGCACTAAATATGGATTTGACTCTGAGATAGTAGCTTCTTTCTGTGAATCCTTTGCTACTCATGTTGATCTCCCTAAGGAGAAGTGGTTTAAATATAATCCTCCCATTGAAGTAAAAGTAGTTGCACCTATTAAAGTTGAAGAAAAGACTATCACTTATAATGTTGATCCTGTTGTTCCTATTGCTTATATTGAGAAACCACCTTTCCCTGTTAGAATAAAGGATCATGCTAAAGCTTCAACTGTGGTTCGTAAGAGTAACACTAGAACACCTACACCCCCTGAGCAAATTAAAGTTGAACCTAGTATTGCTATGGTTAAAGATCTCTTGGCCGATAATATTGATGGGCATGTTATTTACTTCTGTGATGAAGCTGCTAGAATTGCTAGACCTGATACTAAAAATAAACATAGACATGTTGTAGGCATGCCTGTTATTTCTGTTAAAATAGGAGATCATTGTTATCATGGCTTATGTGATATGGGTGCTAGTGCAAGTGCAATACCTCATTCCTTATACAAAGAAATTATGCATGATATTGCATCTGCTGAGATCGAGGAAATTGATATTACAATTAAGCTTGCCAATAGAGACATTATTTCACCAGTTGGGATTGTTAGAGATGTTGAGGTCTTGTGTGGGAAAGTTAAATATCCTGCTGATTTTCTTGTTCTTGGTTCCCCACAAGATAACTTTTGTCCCATTATATTTGGTAGACCCTTCTTGAATACTGTTAATGCTAGGATAGATTGCAAAAAGGATGTTGTTACTATTGGTTTGGGGGATATGTCTCATGAGTTTAATTTTGCTAAATTTTGTAGACAACCCCATGATAAAGAATTGCCTAGTAAAGATGAAATTATTGGTCTTGCCTCTATTGTCGTACCTCCTAATGATCCTTTAGAACAATATTTGCTCGACCATGAAAATGATATGTTTATGAATGAAAGAAGGGAAATAGATGAAGTATTCTTTAAATAGGGACCTATTTTGAAACACAACTTGCCTGTTGAAATCATAGGGGATCCTCCTCCACCCAAGGGTGATCCCGTGTTTGAGCTTAAACCATTACCGGATACTCTTAAATATGCTCATCTTGATGAGAAAAATATATATCTTGTTATTATTAGTGCTAACCTTTCAGAGCATGAAGAACAGAAATTATTGAAAACTCTGAAGAAGCATCGGCTGCTATTGGATATACTCTTGATGATCTTAAGGGCATTAGTCCCACTTTATGCCAGCAAAAATAAAATTGGAGAAAGACTCTAAACCAGTTGCTGATCACCAACGACGGTTAAATCCTAAGATTAAAGAAGTGGTAAGAAAAGAAATACTAAAGCTTCTGGAGGCAGGTATAATTTATCCCGTTGCTAATAGTCAGTGGGTAAGTCCTATCCATTGTGTCCCTAAGAAGGGAGGTACTACTGTTGTTCCTAATGATAAAGATGAATTGATCCCACAAAGAATTGTTACAGGTTATAGAATGGTAATTGATTTTCACAAACTAAGTAAAGCTACTAAAAAGGATCATTAACCTTTACCTTTATTGATCAAATGCTAGAAAGATTATTCAAACATACACATTTTTGCTTTCTAGATGATTATTCTGGTTTCTCTCAAATACCTGTGTCAAAGGAGGATCAAGAAAAGACCACTTTAAATTGCCCTTTCGGTACCTTTGCTTATAGACGTATGCCTTTTGGTTTATGCAATGCACCTGCTACCTTTTAAAGATGCATGATGGCTATATTCTCTGATTTTTGTGAAAGGATTGTTGAGGTTTTCATGGATGATTTCTCCGTATATGGAACTTCTTTTGATGATTGCTTGAGCAACCTTGATCGAGTTTTACAGAGATGTGAAGACACTAATCTTGTCTTGAATTGGGAGAAGTGCCACTTTATGATTAATGAAGGTATTGTCTTCGGGCATAAAATTTTGGAAAAAGGTATTGAAGTTGATAAAACTAAAGTTGATGCTATTGAAAAGATGTCATGTCCCAAGGACGTTAAAGGTGTAAGAAGTTTCCTTGGTCATGCCGGTTTTTATAGGAGGTTCATTAAGGACTTCTCTAAAATTTCTAGGCCTCTGACTAATCTCTTACAAAAAGATGTTACTTTTGTCTTTGATGATGATTGTGTAGAAGCATTTGAAATACTTAAGAAAGCATTGATTTCTGCACCTATTGTTCAGCCACCTGATTGGAATTTACCTTTTGAAATTATGTGCGATACTAGTGATTATGCTATAGGTGTTGTTCTAGGACAAAGAGTTGATAAGAAATTAAATGTTATCCAATATGCTAGTAAAACTCTAGATAGTGCCCAGAGAAATTATCAAAAAGAATTTTTAGCAATTGTATTTGCTTGTGACAAGTTCAGACCTTATATGTTGATTCTAAAGTAACTGTTCACACTGATCATGCTGCTATTAAATATTTTATGGAAAAGAAAGATACTAAACCTAAACTCATTAGATGGGTTCTCTTACTACAAGAATTTGATTTGCATATTATCTATTTATATTTTAAAAGTACTTGACGGGTTAACCAGAAAAAAGATAATTAGTCTAGAAAATACCACAATAATTAGAAACATCCGACCTTTAATTCAGTGGGCCTAATTCCATTGATCAATCTAGAACTGTTAGATCTTCATAACCGGGTGGACCCATATTACCCTACGCACCAAATCAGAAACAATCTCTCAATTCTAAACAGTCTCTCAATTCTATTAAAAAATGACCCATATGTGCACGTGAGTTGGCATATACACGTACATAAATCTTTTTTAGCTTACACGTACATAGAAAAAAATTACATTCACGTTACACAGATTCATGCAATTTCTCAGGATCCACACGATTTCACAAACACAAAAATAAGAGGAAAAGATCCCTCGCCCAGGTTTTCGACTCCTTTTTTCGCACGCCGCCACCATGCCCTGTGGAGGAAGCTTGCATGGGGATGGATTTTGCCCTAGGACTCTTACAGCCGCTTCAAGTGGTGGTACGCTGCAGTTGAGCAGCAGACAGATGCTTACGACACCATGGCAGCAGCAACATCGGAGAGTAAGACGCCGGGGCCACGCTGCAGCGGCGGGTGCAGATGGAGGCAGACGAGGCACTGGCGTCCATGGAGATTGGAGAGCGCATGCTTATTCCCACATGATTTCCATATGACATCGATCATCAGTGCAGATGGTTGCAGCCTGTGCCCCAAACGTGTTAGACACCAACGACATACAAAGAGGAAATTATACTTGTAAATAAAAAGACCTGAGATGTAACGTATACACTTTGGCAAGGATGGCCATGAGAAGGTGAAGTTGATGATGTCTAATGCACGCATGCATGCCCCTGGCAAGTCCCTTGTCATGGATTTTATCTCTCACATCAATTCAACTAACCATCACCCTCGATTGCATACCTTAATGATTAAGTTTTGGTTTACTAATGTTTACACATGTAGGACGGTGCTGAGTTTAACACGAGACCAATGCTCTACAACTAGAAAGGGATGAACTGAAAATGGTGAGAAAGCACATTGCATGTTGCTAACTACTTTGGTTTCTTGAGACGCTATGTAACCCATACGTTCTCAGCTAGCACATGACCTCATCTAGGAATTTTAATGGTTGTGATTTAACAATGTCGAATTACTTTATGCCCACTATTCACAGTCATGTTAACACTAAACACAAAAGGAAGCTTGCATCAAGACTATTTGGTAATACGACAATCTAATCAATCTTCTATTTTCTAAGCAAGCTAGCAGGGAATCCAACAAGTGGCACTTCAGCATAGTCTTCCTGCATCGGTCACCAGCCCCCAAATCTCCTGTTGACTATCCATTTAGAGTTTGTAGAACAGATAATGGTTCACATAATATTTTGACTCGGTACCTCAATAATGATGTCTAAATGAAGTACCTCATTAATCAGGTAGATATGGCTTAGGCTGGCTGCTACTAAAAAAATACTCAATATTTGTGTCTTCGCGTGATGATTGGAACTTAAGATCCTCTTTAACATTAAAGATTTCGGCACAAAGTTGGTCTCCTTTACTTCAGTGAAAAACGAATATTTAGAAGGTAAAAAGTAAAAAAAAAATAACAGATCATCCTAAACTTGAGAAGTAATATGTAATCAGTGGTCAACCCACCATTTGGACGAGCAAGGTCGGCCCAGGTCTGAAGCAGCAGAGCAAGGTACTCTCCTCGGTCCAAAGAACAGCAGGCGCATCGCCATTGATCTTTGTAGTCGTCCGTCGCCTGCCACTTTCTGTAATAATATTATAATATGGTCCTCTTTAACTTTATATTTGCATTCTCTATTGTGCAGGAATAAAGAATGAAAACAAAAGGTCGTCCACACAGCAAGGAATTTGAGAAACCTACCAAGGTGGTTAAAACAAATCAAATATGCAATCTAACAAGGTGACCCATTACTAATTGCGAATCTTTTATATCTTATACCACGAGAATGTTACAACTAAAAAGGTAACACTTCCAATTAGGCACAAGAGGTTCCTAATTGATTTCAACTTGGACAAGAAAAACAATATTTTGCATTGTTATCTTATTGATGCAAATCCAGACAATCAACAAAAATGGCAAGATTCAAAAGGAGAATGATATTGCAGACAAGAAAAATAGTCAGTCTTTGATCATACATGAGGATGTCCCACACTACGCAACTACACCAAAAGGACAACCTTTGATACAAGTGAGGTAAGAAAATCTTCACAAAGTTCTACTCGCATGTGTATTATCATCCATTTGGTTCTAAACTTTACCACTAATGATGCACGACTGGTAGTAGTATACATGAAGCAACATTATGTACCCCATACAATATAAATTTACTGGAAAATATCAAGCACATACAAATGAAGAGGTGTGCAGATGATCTTTATAAAAAAAGATACCTTTTTAAATACATAAATAAAGGTGATGACCAATCCGCGGTGCTAATACGAAACAATGAGATCAAGAGATGACACGTGTTGGAGAATATTTCAATTTGAAATGCACTTCAGAGATCCCTGCATTGAAAGATTAACTTTCCACCTGGAAAATGAGCAACAAGTCATTTTAGCAGATTCTACAGATTAAACAAAGACAATAAGGAAAGGAGGGATAATCACTAAATTTACACAGTAGATGGAGACACACAAGATGTGTGAGGAAGCCAGAGAATTAACATATGCAGAGTTCCCGTCAAAATAGGTATGGAAGAAGAAAGACACGAAGTGAAGCAAAAGGAAGAAATGAAGATCAGTTGGAAGGATATATTATGCCCATCCTGCAATCAGAAAAAAAAAAGTACATGTGAATACTACTAAACTCAAGAAAGGATGCACATGTTTCTAAGACATGAGAACAGTAAATGGAGTTGTCCACACATCATACAGATATGCTTGCGAAGCACTAGGATTTCTCAATGACAACAGAGTGGCTTCAGTGGGCGATTGGCAACCACCTAGGACAACTATTCACAATAATATTATGCCACTGCCAAGTCAGAAGACCAATGTTATGCCACAAATTCACAGAAACAAGGACAGGCCTTGGTGGAATTAGAGACAAGCTCGAAAATAAACTCAAGGTAAACCCCGAAATTGAGCTCCCACTTTCTTCAGAAATAATTGAACTTGGAAACAGGCTATTGAATGAAGAGATTAATTACAACAAAGTGGAGCAAAAAGAAGACCACTCGAGGATCTTTGGTAGTTTGAACTCCGAACAACATCTGAACAAAGAGGAGCAAAAATATTCGATGACCAAGCCCGACTGCCTCTGCTGCAGACGAAGACAAATTTTTGAGCTGCCTCACTTTGGGACAGTGACTACGCGTCCGAGTCGGAGCTTGGGGACAACAACGCCCCCACGAACCTCACATGTTCAGTTATCATGTGTGCATAGAAATATACTTGCATTCTTTTTGATTTTCACTCACTAATTATTATCTCCAGTACCTTATACTTAAAAACAGAATCACATGTTTTTCCATGATTTCAAGGGAAAGTGGGAAAACATTTTTCTCTAACAAGCATTCCCTTAATTACATTATATTGGTTCAACCGCACAAACAAAGAAACCGGTTACGAAAAAAAGTATATGACAAAGTTAGAAAAAGGAAAATGAGAACCTTCGAAGAATGTCGCCGATGTGTAGGATGCGTCTGGCGCTCAAGGGGCAGAAAATGTCTCCACCATCCTCATACTAAAGATGGATCAAAGCTGACAGCGGGAGACGAAATCCACGCCCACATCACCTGCATGAACGCTGACAGGAACAACACCGCGCAGATCGATGATCTCGCCTCCTCCCTTGCGCAGCTCCAGCTTGGGCCCTGCTACCCCTCCATCACTATTTACCAGCCTAGGAGACCGAGGATGCACACGAGGAGAAAAACCAGCCGCCGTCGAAGGTCACACTGTGGCTGGAACGGCGAATCGAGCTGTGGGGCACCCTGTGGCTGCAACAGAGAATCGAGATGTGGGGGTGGCTGCAGGTGCGGACGAGCAAGCTCAAGGCACAGAATCAAGGAAGAAAGCTGATGGGAGCTATTCGGCGCCGGCGGCAGAAATGTTGGAGTGACCGGAGAGAGTAGGGAAGACTGAAAGAGAGAAAGGGGATCGGGCAAGAGGAACATGTGACTGTGTGAAAGTGTGAAGGGGAAAGAGGAATGTTTTTACGGTGCATAGGAAAGATGTGTGGTCGCTATGTCCATCTGCATGGGCCTTTTTTTGGTCTAAATCCCATAATATTTCACTAGCAGAAGAAATGAACTTTTATAGAAATATAAGACAGAAAAATTCTACTCAGAAGTCGAGAAGACTACATAAAAAGGAAGGCGAACAATTAGCATGGTGGGACCAGTGACGTTCAGTACATGTATTCTACTATGCACAGTGCATTTCTAATGAAAGAATTATGGACAATGTTTCTTTTCTAGAAACTGGATAGTCTGAAAGAACTGTGGACGATGTTTCTTTTGTAAAAAGTGGACAGTCTGAGAGCAAACTTTGCAAACGTGATACAAGCGACTGTTTGGTACCGCTAAGCGAGTTTTATTCCACTTATGATCGCTAAGACAAAATCCGAAGCAGAGTTTGGTACACGGCGCACTCAACAAGTGGTTCCATCATAGAACAACCAATACTAGCCAACCCTATTTTAATTGAGCCTGTGTGTCAGGGACGGATCCAATAGGAATGTCGTGAGTGCCATGGCACCCTTCCAAAATTGTAAAATAAATGTTACTACATAATTAACACTAAATACACATTGTTGCTATTTTCAGACTATTGTTGAGATTACGATGATGTTTAATGCAAACTTTGAACGGTGGTACCCCAAGCCCATTATTTTAGGTCCCACACTATCGCGTGTCTTAACTTAACTAAATCAAATGACCATCAACACAAATACCTACCAAGAAAGTTTTAGTGGATGTGTGCAATATATAAATACACTCTAACTTTTATATCAAATTAAAACGAAATCACTTGGAGTGCAAGAATCATTATATATTGAAACAAATATCTACCAATCTTGAACATCGTTAGCAAATCAACAAATGCCTACACAAAAACAATGATAACTACAAAATTTGTGTTTACCGAAAAAATATAACTAAGCAGCATGAGAAAAAAGCTGAAAAAATTATACAAATACAATTTGAACAACGAAACTAAACATAAAAAAAGTTAGTACATCATGCATAATTAACACGTAAATGACGAAGGGATAACACAATATTTATATATGGGTAAAAACCCAAATATACCAAAGATAAAACTATGTTCACAAAAGTCTAATATTTAAAAATGGCATCGCATGTCATTTCAAAAAAAAAAATGAAATCATATGTTCCCATCAATCAACTTTATAAATTTCTAGCCCGCGCATCGAGCGGGCCACTTTTCTAGTTGATAGAAAGGGAGCTGAGAACCCCGTTGCAGACAACTTGTCTAGGTTAGAGAATGTTCCTGATGACCCACTACCTATTGATGATAGCTTCCCTGATGAACAATTAGCTGTCATAAATGCTTCTCGTACTGCTCCATGGTATGCTGGATATGCTAATTACATTGTTGCTAAATTCATACCACCTAGTTTCACATACTAGCAAAAGAAAAAGTGTTTCTATGATTTAAGACATTACTTCTGGGATGACCCACACCTTTATAAAGAAGGAGTAGATGGTGTTATTAGATGTTGTGTACCTGAGCATGCACATGAACAGATCCTACGCAAGTGTCACTCCGAAGCTTATGCAGGACACCACGCTGGAGATAGAACTGCACATAAGGTATTGCAATCCGGTTTTTACTGGTCTACTCTTTTCAAAGATGCCCGTAAGTTTGTCTTGTCTTGTGATGAATGTCAAAGAATTGGTAATATTAGCAGACGTCAAGAAATGCCTATGAACTATTCACTTGTTATTGAACCATTTGATGTTTGGGGCTTTCATTATATGGGACCGTTCCCTTCCTCTAATGGGTATACACATATTTTAGTTGCTGTTGATTACGTTACTAATTGGGTAGAAGCTATTCCAACTAGTAGTGTTGATCATAACACCTCTATTAAGATGCTTAAAGAAGTTATTTTTCCGAGGTTTGGAGTCCCTAGATATTTAATGACTGATGGTGGTTCACATTTTATTCATGATGCTTTTCGTAAAATGCTTGCTAAGTATGATGTTAATCATAGAATTGCATCTCCATATCACCCGCAGTCTAGTGGTCAAGTAGAACTTAGTAATATAGAGCTCAAATTAATTTTGCAAAAGACTGTTAATAGATCTAGAAAGAATTGGTCCAAGAAACTTGATGATGCATTGTGGGTCTATAGAACTGCATATAAAAATCCTATGGGTATGTCTTCATATAAAATGGTTTATGGAAAAGCACGTCACTTACCTGTCGAACTAGAACATAAGGCATATTGGGCCATTAAAGAGCTCAATTATGATTTCAAACTTGCCGGTGAGAAGAGGTTATTTGACATTAGCTCACTTGATGAATGGAGAACCCAGGCCTATGAGAATGCCAAACTGTTTAAAGAAAAAGTTAAAAGATGGCATGACAAAAGGATACAAAAGCGTGAGTTTAATGTAGGTGATTATGTGTTGCTATTCAACTCTCGTTTAAGATTTTTTGCAGGAAAACTTCTCTCTAAATGGGAAGGTCCTTACGTTATCGAGGAGGTCTATCGTTCCGGTGCCATAAAAATCAACAACTTCGAAGGCACAAATCCGAAGGTGGTGAACGGTCAAAGAATCAAACATTATATCTCAGGTAATCCTATAAATGTTGAAAGTAATGTTATTGAAACCGTAACCCCGGAGGAATACATAAGGGACACCTTCCAGAACGTTTCAGACTCCGAAAAGGAATAGGTATGTGATACGGTAAGTAAACCGACTCCAAAACAGTTCTAATGGCAATTTTCCTCCGTTTTGGAATATTTAAGAAAACTAGGAAAATTGCCCGTGCGTTGCAACGGGAGATACATTGATGAAACGCTATCATGTCAGCGGGAAGAATGCAAGAAAGTAAACATAAAAGGATTTATGCATGGTTTTTCCTCTTTACCACATCCTGATTGACACCCTTCTTTAAACTGGGTTGCATACAATGACGGAACAACGCGTGTATCATTATCTAAGATGTGGCCAGGGATCCAAAACTACTTCACCATGAACCGTCGTTGTCCACTATCACCGGCAAGGTGTGGCAGCCTCGGCGAACACGTAGCGTGTAAAAATCCAAGCATGATGAGGCACCCTCAATGTCGCCCTCGGTCTCCTACTCTTCCTTTACCCAATGATTTGACCTAACAGGCACACGGGCATGCAACGGGGCTAGGTGGCATCCCGATTCGGCCAGGGGGAACACGAGGGCATGTAGAAGTGCAAAGTTTGAGCCCTTAGCGAGGATCAGTTGCATGAGCATACAATCTAAGGTTTCCTCTCTCTCGGGCACGCTCCACCATCTAGTTATAGCACAACACACATGCTTCGATACAGATCAAACGCTACTTGCAAAGTTGCAATGAACAAGGGTTGGACTCACAAAACTTTGTGATGTCGATTAGGGACATTGGATATAATACTGCGCATCATACGACAGCCAAACACCCATCCACTACACCACATTGAGTAGTCACCCGACAGTAGGGGTGCATGGAGAAGAGGACTTAGGTTGACGTAGCTGAAACCATGCATAAGCTGCCAAAAAACAAATAAAAAGACGCATGCATGTTCAGTTGTACACACGCCATGTAGATTGGAAAATGCTTAATTCAACAAAAACTTGAGAGTCCGTGTGGTTCATGCATACTTGGAAAGTAGATCCAAAATCAGCACCATATGACCTGTCATAATTGTGTTTACACGGCCCCACCAAACTTCTGCAAGCCGCCACCGTCATCCCAGGCAGCGGCTTGCAGCAGCGACGGATGTAGAGGAAGCTCGCGGATCGGCGGCTCCTCCGGCAAGTACCGGCGGCAAGCGGCGGCACTGCCCGTGTGAGGGCGCCCTGGCGTCGCCTGTAGTGATCGGGCATGAGGCGCTTCTCCTTGTGACGGGGCTCGAGGGATAAATTAAGAGGATGCTCGGGGTAGGGTTAGGTAGTTGGCCGGCTGGGCGCGTGGGCTTTAGGTGAGTTCTGGTCGGCCAGGTTGCGCAGTTGGTTTTGTTCCGATCAAGCAATGGATTTGGACGCACGAGGAGGGTTGGGTCTCGTTTTTTAAGAGGAAAACAGGTTAAATCTTAGCCGTCAAACTTTAAAGTAAACATAAAACTAACGGATATAAAGAGGTGACTTATGGAGAACTATGAAAGGCTTCGTCCTTTAATATTAGGTAAAGATAGGAAAATAAGAAGTAGTCCGGGAAGGACACGAGGCGTCCACGAGGGTGGAGGGCGCGCCTCCTGCCTCGTGGGCACCTCGTGTGCCCTCCGGACTCCGTTTTCTTGCAGGATACTTTTTTTGGTCGGTAAAAATTCATTATATAATCTCCTGAAGGTTTTGACCACCATACCACGCAAATATCCTCTGTTTTTGTTTCGAGCTATTTCTGTTGCAGATTTAGAGCAAGATGTCATCTCAGGACTCCAACGGAGAGAGCTATGTCTCACATCTCATTGCTGACCCAAAGACCTATGGGGACCTATCTCCTTGTGGTCGAACTACGGATGATGAGGAGGATGCTCATTCGAGGAGGATCAATGATTCAAGTTCAGAGGGGGAAGATGTTCCTCTACCTCAACCTGGGGATATGCACGTGAAGTTCAAGAAGTCTAGTCTCCCTAAGAGGGCTAAACTATCTAACAACCAATCTATTCCTTCTCGTTTTCGGCAGAAAAGCAAAGGGATTTATGTGACAAGATTTTGAAGCTAGAATCTGAGGTCGATGATTTGAAGGAGGAAATTGCTCTTCTCAATTACAATATGAAAAAGCTGAAGGCACAGTTATCTTCATCATCACCCTCCTCACCACCTCTGAGGAAGGAAAACTGAGTATCGGGTATGGGCACGCCCATTGGCAACTGCCAAGCTTGGGGGAGGTGCCCCAGTATCGTATCACCATCACACTCCTATCTTTACCGTTTTTCTTAGTTTGATCCTTTTGGTAATATCTTGATCTAGTAGAATAAAGTTTTAGTATGATCTAGTTTGAGTTTTGCTTTATGATCCTTCTATGTAATCATGTCCGTGAGCTATATATATAATAAAGATTAGTTTTGAGTCCAGGGCTTGGTTATCTTGCTATGATCTTGAGGAAATATTAGAAAAAGAAAGAATAAAAAGAAATAAAAGAGATCATATTGAACTTATGGAGAGTAATGCCTTCACATATAAAGAGTATGATGAATAAAAGTTGTTGAGAGTTGACAAACATAGTTTTGGTCATCGTTGCAATTAATAGGAAGTAATAAAGAAAGAAAGGTTTTCACATATAAAATATACTATCTTGGACATCTTTTATGATTGTGAGCACTCATTAAAATATGACATGCTAAAGGGTTGATGTTGGACAAGGAAGACAACGTAATGGGTTATGTTTTCTTATATCTGAAATAAAGTATATTGTCATGGATCATCCAACATGTTGAGCTTGCCTTTCCCCCTCACGCTAGCCAAATTCTTTGCACCAAGTAGAGATACTACTTGTGCTTCCAAATATCCTTAAACCCAGTTTTGCAATGAGAGTCCACCATATCTACCTATGGATTGAGTAAGATCCTTCAAGTAAGTTGTCATTGTTGCATGCAATAAAAATTGCTCTCTAAATATGTATGATTTATTAGTGTGGAGAAAATAAGCTTTATACGATATTGTGATGTGGAAGAAATAAAAGTGACGGACTACATAATAAAGGTCCATATCACAAGTGGCAATATAAAGTGGCGTTCTTTCGCATTAAGATTTTGTGCATCCAACCATAAAAGCACATGACAACATCTACTTCCCTCTACGAAGGGCCTATCTTTTACTTTCGTCTTATGCTTTATGCAAGAGTCAAGGTGATCTTCACGAGCCGCCAGGACCCTGAGCCTTGGGAGGCTTTGGGGGCTCGGGCGGGTCTTCGAGGACCATCGCCATCTCCTCCCGGACTGTGTGATGTCTGGCCTCCTGAGCCGACAGGACACCCTGCAGGTGGCGCTGGAAGGCGGCCGCCACATTCGGCAAGCCAAATGGCATGCGGATGTAGCTGCGAGGTGGACCCTTGCGCCGCCCAACGCGCGAAGACCAGAAGCGCTCTTGAGATGCGGCCCTGTTGAGCCCTGGAGTGTCGATGCAGACACGCAGCCCGCCGTCCTCGCCAGGATGGGGAGCTGCGCCGGGTGGTGGGCGGCGGTCGCCGCGCATGGTACTTGCTTCTCGAAGCTCCTGGGTTGCCTTGACGATGAACTCCTGAGCACCTGGCGCTCCTCGCCCAGTGCCCTCTTGAGGGAAACGTGCAGCAAAGCATGCCTGCACGTGGTGCCCGAGCGCCTCCCACGTGATGTTGGCTAGGTCTGAGGCCCTCCAGAAGAGAGCTCCCGAGCCTTGCCCAAGAAGGGCACCGGGCGCTGATATGTCCATTTTGCATCATGCTTTTATATCGATATTTATTGCATTATGGGCTGTTATTACACATTATGTCACAATACTTATGCCTATTCTCTCTTATTTTACAAGGTTTAAATGAAGAGGGAGAATGCCGGCAGCTGGAATTCTGGGCTAGAAAAGGAGCAAATATTAGAGACCTATTCTGCAGAGCTCCAAAAGTCCTGAAACTTCACGGAGGCACGTTTTGGAATATATAAAAAATACTAGAGAAAGAATCAACCAGAGGGGGGCCACACCCTGGCCACGAGGGTGGTGGGCCCCCTGGCAGGCCTCCAGTGCCCATCTGCTGCTATATGAAGTCTTTAACATGGAAAAAATCATAAGCAAGCTTTCGAGAAGAAACACCACCGCCATGAGGCGGAACCTTGGCGGAACCAATCTAGGGCTCCGGCGGAGTTGTTCTGCCGAGGAAACATCCCTCCGGGAGGGGGAAATCATCGCCATCGTCATCACCAACGATCCTCTCATCGGGAGGGGGTCAATCTCCATCAACATCTTCACCAGCACCATCTCCTCTAAAACCCTAGTTCATCTCTTGTATCCAATCTTTGTCCCAATACCTCATATTGGTACATGTGGGTTGCTAGTAGTGTTGATTACTCCTTGTAGTTGATGCTAGTTGGTTTATTTGGTGGAAGATCATATGTTCAGATCCTTTATGCATATTAATACCCCTCTGATTATGAACATGAATATGATTTGTGAGTAGTTACGTTTGTTCCTGAGGACATGGGAGAAGTCTTGCTATAAGTAGTCATGTGAATTTGGTATTCGTTCGATATTTTGATGAGATGTATGATGTCTCTCCTCTAGTGGTGTTATGTGAACGTCGACTACATGACACTTCACCATTGTTTGGGCCTAGAGGAAGGCATTGGGAAGTAATAAGTAGATGATGGGTTGCTAGAGTGACAGAAGCTTAAACCCTAGTTTATGAGTTGCTTCGTAAGGGGCTGATTTGGATCCATATGTTTCATGCTATGGTTAGGTTTACATTAATACTTCTTTTGTAGTTGCGGATGCTTGCAATAGGGGTTAATCATAAGTGGGATGGTTGTCCAAGAAAGGGCAGTACCCAAGCACCGGTCCACCCACATATCAAATTATCAAAGTAACGAACGCGAATCATATGAGCGTGATGAAAACTAGCTTGACGATAATTCCCATGTGTCCTCGGGAGTGCTTTTTATCTATATAAGAGTTTGTACAGGCTTGTCCTTTGCTACAAAAAGGATTGGGCCACCTTGCTGCACCTTGTTTACTTTTATTACCCGTTACAAATTACCTTATCACAAAACTATCTGTTACCGATAATTTCAGTGCTTGCAGAGAATACCTTACTGAAAGCCGCTTGCCATTTCCTTCTGCTCCTCGTTGGGTTCGACACTCTTACTTATCGAAAGGACTATGATAGATCCCCTACACTTGTGGGTCATCAGGCGCGCCTTCCTATGCGAGGGAGGGAGGTGCTCCAGGTGCGGGCGCTGATGGTGGTCGTCGTTCCTTCTTGGCGGTAGCGGCAGTGGAGGGAGACCAGCATTGCCCTGTGGGCGGTCCTCGCGCGGCTGGTCCCTCCAGGCGCCCTCACGAGGCTGGTCCTGCCAGCGGTCCTCACGAGGCCGATCACGCCACTCCTGGCGGGGGCCGCGGTCGTCCCAGCATCCCCCACACCGTCCTCCTCCTCGGCCGTAGCCCTGGTCATTGCGCTCGGGGCATCGACCGAAGCGTCCATCTCGGATGGCCCTGAGCTCTTGACAATCATTTGTGTTGTGGCTGTGTATGTTGTGGAAGGCGCAGAACGGACAACTGCTCTTGGACGACTCGGGGTGGTCCCGGCCGCGCTTCGTGTCCGGCTCCGCTGCGAGCACGGCTACCCCCTTGTGCTTCACGTCCTTGGACTTGTCTTTTTTCTCCTCTGGGTCGGCAGCAGGGAGCTCGAAGAGGGAAGGGCGCCCTTCCTCAGCTCTTGCGCACTTGGTCGCCATGTTGAACATCTCCAGTGCCGTGCATAGCTCCTCGTGGATGGCAAGCTCCTCCTTCATCTTGACGTCGCGAACGCCATCGGAAAACGCTGAGATGATGGCCTTGTCTGTCACCTTGGGGATCTTGAGGCGAACGCTGTTGAAGCGCTGGATGTACTTCTGCAGTGTCTCTCCTGGCTGCTGCTTGATGCGGCGCAGGTCACCCGCGGCAGGAGGGCAGTCGCGAGTGCCCTGGAAGTTGGCAACGAAGCGGTCGCGCATCTCACCCTAGGAAGAGATTGACCCCCGGGGCAAGTTCAGGAGCCACGAGCGAGCACCATCCTTGAGAGCCATGGGGAACCAGTTCGCCATGACTTTCTCGTCACCGTTGGCCGCCTCGATGCTCAGCTCGTAGAGCTGCAAGAACTCCGCAGGGTCGGGGGTGCCGTCGTAGCCAGGAGGCAGGTCTGGCTTGAATTTGCCTGGCTAGACGACGTTACGCAGCTCCGGAGTGAAGGCGCGGCAGCCTGCTGTGGCCACCGGGGCCCTTTGTAAAGGCGGAGCCTGCTCTTGATACCCGCGCACCGCCACCGCAGGCGGCACGCGGTCATGACGTGGTGGCGCCGGGAGCGCAGGAGCATTTTCTTGCGGCCGGGGAACTTCTTGGCAGCTTCCTTCTTTGCGCGCGGGCGCCCGGTGTGGCAGGTCGCGCCGAGGGGCCGCTCGTCTTGGTGCCAGGGCGCCGTCTTGGTGCGGAGGTGGTGGAGGCGCTCCATGGGCTACGTCACCCGCGGCTGGAGGGGGCGAGGTAGCGAGAGAGACGGTACGGGCCCCCAGCAGCGCTGACGAGCTCGGTGATGCGGTCCAGCCAGTCCTCGTAGAGGTCATCGACCAGGCGGCAGTGCAGGAGCTCGCGTGCCATGAGCAGCGCGGCCTGCGTGTCTGTGGGCGCGCGGCGAGCGTGGGACGATGAGCCGGCCGGAGTCAGCGACAGGGTGGCGGTGCGGCCATCCCGCCGCACTGAGGGGTGCAGTGAAGATGCTTGCTGCTCGTTTCCCGCGGGGCCGGTGGTGGCGTTGGCGGCGGGTGAAGGAGAACGACGGGGAGGCGCACCGACAGGGGCTGTCTGCGCGACGCGGGTGGCCAGGGCGGCCCAGGGCTCAGCGCGAGCTCGACGCGCGTCTGCCATGGACATGGTGGAGTGGTGGAGCATGGATCGATGGAAGGAAGCTTCAGTGCACCCCTACATGGCGTGCCAAATGTCGGATTGCGGGTTCTGGCAAAACCCTTAAGGTTCGAACTCTGGGGTGCGCACGAAGATCTCTCTCTCTCCCCCTATCTCACTCACTCACCACGATCTCAAAGCTCAGGTCGTCGAACTTGAAGAACAAGGGACACAAGAGTTTATACCGGTTCGGGCCACCGATGTGGTGTAATACCCTACTCCAGTGTGGTGTGGTGGATTGCCTTCTAGGCCAAGGATAAACAAGTACAAGGGAAGAACAACCTCCTGAGGGGAGGTGTTCTTGAGCTCGGTGAGCTTGTGCGTGTGAGGGTGGAATGGATCTGATCCAAGGTTCGTCCCCCTCCTATGGTGGTGGCTAGTCCTATTTATAGAGTCCCGGGTCCTCTTCCCAAATATTAGGCGGGAAGGGATCCCACAACGGCCAATTTGAAGGGGGACAGCTAGTAAGAGCTATCCTGACAAAAGGTGGTCTTCGCCTGCCAAAGGCTCTGGTGGTGACAACGGCGTGGGCTCCATGGTGACCTCCGTCCTACCGTCCTGCCGGTCTTGGTCTTGTTGCACCTATATGGAAACCTTTTCCTGATGCCTCGGGACTCCTCGCCTGTGCCTGCTCCTTTAGCACCAAAGAGGAAACGAGTACTCTGTGCCCGCTGGCTCCCGCCTGGCCTTGGTCGTCATGGCTCACGTCACGGGAACCTCGCGAGGTGCCCCTTGCCTTGATCTCTCCGCTCCTCGCGAGCCAACCTAGTGAGGCTGCACCTGAGGAGGTCTTGTGTCCTCCGCCTCACGAGGCTTGGCTCCTCGCGAGGGTCTTGAGTGTTTGCTGGTGAAGATGGGCCATACCAGGCCGTTGGAGGAGCCACGCCGTGGGCCGCAGGCAAGCAAGTCTGGGGACCCCCGTTCCCAGAACGCCGACAGGGAAGATAGCCTTGCGTCTAGAGTCGACTCAACTGACGGTGAGGCACTGAGAAGCTCTGCCAATCGCCCTCTTGAGGGTGATGGGGGCACGAAGAAGTGCCTGGGGCACTCGCCATGTTGGAAGGCTTTTTCAAGAGCTAATCTTGACGTTTTCTCTTTGCGCGATGTGAGATGGCATTTGGGAATCTAACCTCCTTATATAGATGCCGCCCGAGCGTGGTAAGGGGCTTATTTGCAAAAAATCATGGACCTTTCGCATTTGCCCAGCGCATGGAAATCGAGGCGACAATAGGAAGGAATCATAAAGGCAGAACACAAAGGTCAAAACCGGACTGTCGTCCATCCAAAGTATAATGAAGAACCCTCCTTGCAAAGCCAAAGATATAAGCCGGATACTACGTCGTCATTGAAGGCAAGTTTGGGGGCTACTGAGGGAGACCTGGATTCGGGGGTCCTCAGGTGTCCGGCCTATTCGATATGGGCCGGGCTGGCAGGCCGTGAAGATAAACCGGAAGATCATTCCCCGTGTTCGGGTCGGACTCTTGGATGCGTGGACGGCAAGATTGGAGTCTGGATGTACTATTTCCTTCCCTTGTAAGCTGACTCTGTACCCCTCCGGTGTATATATAAAATAGAGGGTTTACTCCGTAGGGTTCATCAGAATTCACATAGGCGAGACAGCTAGGGTTTAGCCATTACGATCTCGAGGTAGATCAACTCTTGTAACCCCTATACCCATCAAAGACAATCAAGCAGGAAGTAGGGTTTTACCTCCATCAAGAGGGCCCGAACCTGGGTAAACATCGTGTCCCCTTTGTCTCCTGTTACCTTTAATCCTCAGACGCACAGTTCGGGACCCCCTACCCGAGATCGGCCGGTTTTGACACCGACAACGAGTCACCAGTCCTGGCCCAGTCCATCTGGAGACCGGAGATGGAATTCAGTTGCAAAACTCATGGAATATTGAACATCTCCGCAAGTTCTACCCGTAAGGCATGGCTGTCGGGCCCTGACCAGCTGCCACCCTTTTGTACAGGCCTTGCCTCAGCTCCATGTAACCCCTTGTACAAATCCAGGATGATGACCCTGTGCAAGTGAAAATAAAGAAGCGCTGTGGGGGGGGGGGGCGATCAAGATTGCATGCATGCATGAGCATTCCAAGATCCCTGCATAAGCATTTCATGAGCATTTCCATATGCATATAGATAGGATCACATCGTGCATTCATTCTCATCTGCATGAAGCTGCAGGTTCCTGCCGTGAACTTGGCTTCGACGAGGAGTTGAGAAGATTGCCCGGCACAGCGATCCCCGGCAAGCCAGACAGATAAGTTCTACCTCATGTCCGTTAGTGTTCTGTAAGTTATAACTTGTGCATAAGAAAACCTCGCCACTCTTTGAGACTTAGGTGCTCCCATCCCTGGCTAGAACATTGCTTCGGTTAGGATGGTCGCAGTGGCCTTTGGTAAAAAGAAGTTGGCGGGGGGCTGGTCCCTTTGTCTGTTACCCAGCAGACACAGCTCTCCGGCAGACAAAAAGGGTGCCGGCAGGATAGCCTGCCGGGGAAAACTCGTTTATTTACATTAAAGAGGCATCTCACCTCTGCATGGACATACACATGCACGGGTTCCCGGCAAGGTTCATCTTTTTCATTAGTATGCTGATACAAGTACAAGCATTACAGAACACAAACATGGACTCGAGAGATTACATTATTTGAATTAAAATTTGGCAAGTGCCTACAGATTTAAGATTGAAAAAAGATAAGTGCCCCGTAATGCCCTTTCTTGTCCCTCTCCTCCTAGGCACGGCGGTCGAAGGCGAGGATGGCAAAAGGAGCGCCTGGGCAGTGATACATCTCCGTCGTATCTATAATTTTTGATTGTTTCATGCCAATATTATACAACTTTTATACACGTTTGGCAACTTTTTATATGATTTATTGGACTAACCTATTGATCCAGTGCCCAGTGCCAGTTCCTATTTTCTGCATGCTTTTTGTATCGCAGAGTATCCATATCAAACGAAGTCCAAATGCAATAAAATTTCACGGAGAATTATTTTGGAATATATGTGATTTTTGGGAGTTGGAATCATCGCAAACGGAGGCCCACATAGCCCACAAGACACCAGGGCACGCCAGAGGAGCCTCGCTCGTGGTGGTGGGTTGTGCTCCCCTCGTACGTCGGTTGGAGCTCTACTTCGGGTGCAAGGAAGCTTATATCCGGAAAAAATCATGCTAAAATCTCAGCGCAATCGGAATTACGGATCTCCCAGAATATAAGAAACGATTTTCGGCCAGATCAGGGGAACGCGGAACAGAAGAGAACAGAGAGGGAGATCCAATCTCGGAGGGGCTCCCGCCCCTCCGCCGCCATGAAGGCCATGGACCAGAGGGGGAACTCTCCTCCCATCTAGGGGGAGGCCAAGGAAGAAGAATAAGGAGGGGGCTCTCTCCCCCTCGATTCCGGTGGCGCCGGAGTGCCACCGGGGCAACGATCGGGACGGCGATCTACATCAACAATCTTGATACCGTCAACACCAACGCTCTCCCCCTCTATGCAGCGGTGTAACACCTCTTCCCCCCGTTGTAATCTCTACTTAAACATGGTGCTCAACTCCATATATTATTTCCCAATGATCTATGGTTATCCTATGATGTTTGAGTAGATCCATTTTGTCCTATGGGTTAATCGTGATCCTGGTTGGTATGATTGTATATTTTATTTATGGTGCTGTCCTACGGTGCCTTCCGTTCTCGTGCAAACGTGAGGGCCCCCCGCTGTAGGGTGTTGCAATATGTTCATGGTTCGCTTTTGGTGGGTTGCGAGAGTGACAGAAGCTTAAACCCGAGTAAGTGGGGTATGACGTATGGGAGTAAAGAGGACTTGATACTTAATGCTATGGTTGGATTTCATGACCTTAATGATCTTTAGTAGTTGCGGATGCTTGCTAGGGGTCTAATCATAAGTGCATATGATCCAAGTAGAGAAACTATGTTAGCTCATGCCTCTCCCTCATATAAAATTACAAGAATGATTGCCAGTACTTGTTATCGATTGCCTAGGGACAAATAACTTTCTTATTGACACAAACCCTTTTTCTAAACACCTAAATTTTATTAGCTTGCAAAGTACTTCTAGTTGTATTCTTGCAAAGTAGTTCTAGCATCACACCTACAAAATAGTTTCATACTTGTTTTCGGTAAAGCAAACGTCAAGTGTGCGTAGAGTTGTATCGGTGGTAGCTAGAACTTGAGGGAATATTTGTTCTGCCTTTAGCTCCTCGTTGGGTTCGACACTCTTATTTATCGAAGAAGGCTACAAACGATCATGGGATGGCAGGTGCGTGCGAAACGGGAGGCAAGTGGGATGGT
The DNA here is from genome assembly GCF_002575655.3 of Aegilops tauschii subsp. strangulata. NCBI lineage: Eukaryota > Viridiplantae > Streptophyta > Magnoliopsida > Poales > Poaceae > Aegilops > Aegilops tauschii. The sequence continues at coordinate 269,363,365 of NC_053040.3, forward strand.
AGTTTCCGCCCCGTGATCGTGGGGCGAGGAGAATCCGCAGGCCACGATCAAACTCCTTCCACAACATTGCCCACGACGCGCGAAGGAACTGGAAACTGGCCCGTAATCAAGGCTAATGAAGAAGCAAAGAATACCTCAAGAGACCAGCCTCTTCAGCAACCCCGCATGTGCACTTATTAGGCCCTACCCGATGACGCTCAGCAGCGCATTTGGGGCAGGCCCGGGGGCTTCTGTCGGTGCAACAAACCCTGGGTCTGTTGCCCAGACTGTGCACAGGCACGGGAACAAGATTGAAGCACCAACCCAAGTCAGGGACCAAGATCAAGCCAGAGAAGCAAGATACCTACAGAGGAAAGGCCTCCTTTGTCGGGCAGGCGAGCTCGGCAAAGGGCGAGGCCACACCCAGAACCAGACAACCAAGGCATCCCGGCAGGGCCTGTCGGGACTCACGGAGACGAGACCACCTCACCAACCACGACCCACGTCGTCGATCAGTGCGGTGTCAAGCCGCAAAGTGGCTGAGTTGCAGCCATTCACCACATGGCAGCCTCTCCCTACAGGAAACACCCACAGATGACACCTGTCCTGCAACATGTCAAGCGAGTAGGAGTGGGCTGGTGAGATGGCCCGGCAAGCCTTGTCGGGCAACCAACAATGTGACGTTGAGCGGTGCATTTAATGCGCCCTGTCAGCCCGCAGAGTTTGGTATGATAGCACCGTTTGCTATCTTATTAGTGCATAATGACTACTTTTGCCATTGTGGTAACCCCTTGATCTATAAAAGGAGGCCCATGGCAACCGTAGAAAGGGTTGGAAGGTTGGATAACTCACACCCCCATACGCGCGTAGCCACTGCCGCCCTGAGGCAATCCCTGCCGGGCAAGTGTACTACGCTCCACCACCACCTTTCCACCATCAATCCACCAAAGAAGGAGTAGGGTTTTACGCCTCACGGCGGCCCAAACCTGGGTAAAAATGCCCGCGTGATCTCTGTTGTGCTGCCCCACGCTCGTCTGCTCTTTGTGCAACGCGACGCCCCCCTGCCGAACCAGCAAGGGGCCTTCTGGTCCCATAGGTGGCCGTGGTTTCCCGCAAAAATGACAATCCTTACAATATGCATCCTAGTCAATGCCTTTATGAGTTGGATAACTACATTAGAAAGCAAGATCACTTCAATGCAAATGTTATGAAACAATTGAATTACAATTCTGATATGATTGCTCGCTTGAGTGACTTGTTATTTAGAATTACCAATCAGGTGTAGGAAAACATGCCTCTATGGTTCAAACTCAATTAGAACAAGTTACAAAATATCAAAGAGAATTGCTTGATGAAATGAACAATAATATCAATGATCATGCTGTTAGAGTAATGACTAGAGGAGGTAGAATGACTCAGGAAACACTTTATCCTGAGGGACTGATACGTCTTCAACATATCTATTTTTGACTCTAATTTGCATGATTTGAATGAAACTAACCCTGGACTAACGCTGTTTTCAGCAGAACTACCATGATGTTGTTTTTGTGCAGAAATAAAAGTTCTCGGAATGGAACGAAACTTTGCGAGGATTTTTTATACAATAAAAGAGAATTTCTGGAGCCAAGAGTCACCCGAGGGGGCACCTGGGTGGGCACAACCCACCAAGGGCACGCCTGCCCCCCCCCTTCCAGGCGTGCCCAGGTGGGTTGTCCCCACCTGGTGGCCCCGCAGACCCTGAAACCGATGCTATAAAATCCTATTTTTCCAGAAAAAAATCAGGGAGAAAAGAATTATCGTGATCCATGAGACGGAGCCGCCGTCACCTCCTGTTCTTCATGGGGAGGCCAGATCTGGAGCCTGTTTGGGGCACCGGAGAAGAGAATCTTCGTTCTTCGTCATCACCAACCCTTCTCCATCGCCAATTCCATGATGCTCCCCACCGGGAGTGAGTAATTCCTTCGTAGGCTCGCTGGTCGGTGAGGATTTGGATGAGATTCATCATGTAATCTAGTTAGTTTTGTTAGGGCTTGATCCCTAGTATCCACTATGTTCTGAGATTGATGTTGCTATGACTTTGCCATGCTTAATGCTTGTCACTTTGGGCCCGGGTGCCATGATTTCAGATCTGAACTGTTTATGTTATCACGATTATATCCATGTTCTAGATCTGATCTTGCAAGTTATAGTCACCTTCTACGTGTTATGATTCGGCAACCCCGGAGTGACAATAGTCGGGACCACTCCCGGTGATGACCATAGTTTGAGGAGTTCATGTATTCACCATGTGCTAATGCTTTGTTCCGGTTCTCTATTAAAAGGAGGCCTTAATATCCCTTAGTTTCCAATTGGACCCCGCTGCCACGGGAGGGTACGACAAAAGATGTCATGCAAGTTCTTTCCATAAGCACGTATGACTATTTATGGAATACGTGCCTACATTATATTTATGAACTGGAGCTAGTGCCGTATCGCCCTAGGTTATGACTGTCACATGATGAATATCATCCAACAAATTACCGATCCAATGCCTACGAAGTTATCTTATATTGTTCTTGCTAAGTTACTACTTCTATCGTTACTGTTGCACTTGCTACAAAACTACTTCTATCACTATTACCGTTACCATTGCTGTTGCTGCTGCTATTATCACAATTATCATATTACTTTGCTACTGATCATGTTGCTGCAGATAATTAATCTCCAAGTGTGGTTGAATTGATAACTTAGCTACTAATACCTGCAAATATTCTTTGGCTCCCCTTGTGTGGAATCTATAAATTTGGGTTGAATACTCTACCTTCGAAAATTGTTGCGATCCGCTATACTTGTGGGTTATCAAGACCTTTTTTTGGCGCCGTTGCCGGGGAGCATAGTTATATTTGTTGAGTCACTTGGGATTATTATAAATTTATCATATGAAGAATTTGAAGGATGCTAAGACTAAGATTTATCCTTATAAGACGAGGGGAGAGGAGGAACTGCCATCTAGCTTTGCTTTACATTTACCTTCTGTTATAAGTAAACTTGCAACACCACCGCATGCTATTAGTCCTGATATGTCGCAAGTTATTGATGATGCTACTTCTGCTATGAATGATACTTATGATGATGCGAGTACCTTGCTTGAGGATGATGATGTGCCACTAGGTGATTTTCTTGATGAACAAATTGCTAGAGTAAGACAACATGATGTTGTTGAAACTGATGATGGGCTTGAAACTCAAAATCTTGAAACTCCTACTAGAACTAGCCCTCCTAAATATGAATTGCCTAAGGTACCGAAAGGCTATGTCATGAATGAGGAGACAACTAGAGACATTCTTGCTTCTAAGGATAGAGATGATCTAAAGAAATTATTATGCAAGTATAAAGAAAAATCTCTGAATGCTAGAATGCAATATGATCCTAAGTTTGCTACTTTACCTATCTTTATTGATGATAAGGATTATGAATTCTCTGTCGACCCAGATTTAATTACTTTGGTTGAATCTAATCATTTCCCTGGTTATGAAACTAAAACTGTTGTGGCACATCTTACTAAGTTGAATGACATAGCCACCCTTTTTACTCATGATGAAAAAGCTCGCTATTACTATATTCTCAAATTATTTCCGTTCTCATTAAAGGGTGATGCTAAAGCTTGGTACAATACTCTTGCTCCTGGTTGTGTGCGTAGTCCCCAGGATATGATCTATTACTTCTCTGAAAAATATTTCCCTGCTCATAAGAAAAAAGCTGCCTTACAGGAAATATTTAACTTTGTACAAATTGAAGAAGAGTGTCTCCCACAAGCTTGGGGGTCCTTTGCCAATTACTTAATGCTTTGCCTGATCATCCTCTTAAAGAAAATGAAATACTTGATATCTTCTATAATGTACTAACCGATGCTTCTAGGGATTTCCTAGATAGATGTGTTGGTTGTGTTTTCAGAGAACGAACTGTTGGGCAAGCTGAAGAATTATTGAATAACATATTGAAAAATTATGATGATTGGACTCTTCCTGAACCACTGCTTAAACCCACTCTGAAGAAGAGGGGTATCTTATATCTCAGTCCTGGAGATATGCAAGAGGCAAAGAAATCTATGAAGGAAAAAGGTAATAAAGCTGAGGATGTCAAAAATTTACCTCCCATTGAAGAAATACATGGGCTTGATACACCACCACTTCCTAAGGTGGTAGAGGTAAATTCTCTAATGAAATTTAATGATAATGACAATCCTCACAATATGCACCCTAGCCAATGCCTTTATGAGTATGAAAACTACATTAGAAAACAAGATCACTTCAATGCAAATGTTATGAAACAATTGAAATATAATTCTGATATGATTGCTCGCTTGAGTGACTTGTTATTTAGGATCTCAAATGATGTTAGAGGTGCGGGGAAGCATGCTTCTATGGTTCAAACTCAGTTAGAACAAGTTGCTAAATCTCAAAGAGAGTTGCTAGATGAAATGAATAATAATATAAGTGACTTTGCTGTTAGAGTAGCAACTAGAGCAGGTAAAATGACTCAGGAACCACTTTATCCTGAGGGAGATCCAAAAATAATTGAACAAGACTCTCAAAGAGCTAACACTGATGCACGTAGTCCTTCTAAAAAGAAAAGGAAGAAGAAAAATGATAGGACTTTGCACGCCTCTAGTGAACCTGAAGTAGAAAAACCTCATGATAATGATAATGAAATTTCTATCTCTGATGCTGAAACCCAGTCTGGTAATGAACACTCACCTTCTGATAATGAAAAAGATAATGATGAGGTTCATGAAAACACTCAAACAAATAGTAAAGAACCAGGCGATGATGTTGAGATAGAACCTGCAGATGATCTTGATAACCCACAATCCAAGAATACAAGATATGATAAAAGAGATTTTATTGCTAGAAAATACGGTAAAGAAAGAGAACCGTGGGTTCAAAAACCTATCCCTTTCCACCTAGGTCAACTAAAAAGAAAGATGATGAAGAATTTGAACGCTTTGTTGAAATGCTGAGGCCAGTCTTTTTGCTTACTCGCTTGACTGATATCTTGAAAATGCCTCCTTATGCAAAGTACATGAAAGACATCATCACAAATAAGAGAAAAATACTGGAAGCTGAAATCTCCACCATGCTTGCTAATTATACTTTTAAAGATGGAGTACCTAAAAAACTTGGAGATCCGGGAATACCAACTATACCTTGCTTCATCAAAAGAAATTATGTGAAAACTGCTTTATGTGATTTAGGAGCTGGTGTTAGTATTATGCCTTTCTCTTTATATAAAAGACTTGATTTGAATAAGCTCACAGCTATTGAAATATCTTTGCAAATGGCTGACAAATCAACTGCCATACCTATCGGTACCTGTGAGGATGTGCCCGTTGTTGTTGCTATTGTTACTATTTTGACTGACTTTGTTATACTTGAGATGCTCGAGGACGACAACATGTCGATTATCCTTGGTAGACCCTTCTTGAATACTGCAGGTGTCGGCGTCCTGGGAACGGGGGTCCCCAGACATGCCTACCTGCGGCCCTGTACGACCCATCTTCATCAGCGAACACTCAAGACCCTTGCGAGGGGCAAAGCCTCGCGAGGCGGACGACGCAAGACCTCCTCGGGGGCGGCCTCACTAGGCTGGCTCGCTAGGGGTGGAGAGATCAAGGCGAGGGGCACCTCGCGAGGTCCCTGTGACGCAAGCCATGACGACCAAGGCCAGGCGGGCGCCAGCATGTGCAGTGTACTCGTTTCCTCTTTGGTGCTAAAGAGGCAAGCGCAGGCGAGGAGTCCCGAGGCATCAGGCAAAGGTTGCCATATCGGTGCAACAAGACCAAGACCAGCAGGACGGAGGTCGCCGTGGAGCCCAGGACGGCATCACCAGGAGAGCCTTTGGCAGGCGAAGACCACCTTTAGTCAGGATAACTTGTACCGGTTGTCTCCCTACAAATTTGGCGGTTGTTGGATCCCTTCCCGCCTACATTTGGGAAGAGGACTAGGGCCTCTATAAATAGGACTAGCCACCACAGTAGGAACTGAACTGAACTGAACTGATCTTGGACCATTCAGATCATCCTCAACTACACAAGCTCACCGAGCTCAAGAACACCTCTCCTCAGGATGATGTTCTTCCCTTGTACTTGTTCATACTCAGCCCAAGAGGCAATCCACCACACCACACTAGAGTAGGGTATTACACCACATCGGTGGCCCGAACTAGTATAAACCCTGTGTCCTTTTTCCGCGAGTTCGATGTGCTGAGCTTTGAGATTGTGGTGAGAGTGTGAGCTAGGGGGAGGAGAGATCTTCGTGCGCACCCCAGAGTTCGAACCTCAAGGGTTTTTCCGGAACCCGAAATCCGACATTTGGCGCGCCAGGTAGGGGTGCGCCGAAGCTTTCCTTCCACTGATCCACGTTCCACCGCTCCACCGCATCCATGGCAGACGCGCGTCGAGCCCGCGCCGAGCGCCGGGCCGCCCTCGCCGCCCGTGTCGCATAGACGACCCATGTCGGTGGGCCTCCCCGTCGTTCTCCATCGCCCGCCGCCAACGCCGCCACCGGCCCGGCGGGAACGAGCAGCAAGCGTCCTCGCGGCACCCCTTTGCGCGGCGGGACGGCTGCACCGCCACTCCATCACTAACTCCAGTAGGCTCATCGTCTCGCGCTCGTCACGCACCCACGGACGCCCAGGCCGCGCTGCTCATGGCACGCGAGCTCCTGCGCTACCGCCCGGTCGACGACCTCTATGAGGACTGGCTAGACCGCATCGCCGAGCTCGTCAGCGCCGCTGGGGGCTCTCCCACACCGTCCCTCTCGCTGCCTCGCCCTCCGCCAGCTGCGGGCGATGTAGCTCACGGAGCACCTCCACCACCTCTGTACCAAGACGGTGCCCTGGCACCAAGGCGCGCGCCCCCCCGGCGGGACCCACCGCACCGGGCGCCCATGCAAGAGGTTCCCCGGCCGCAAGAAAACGCTCCTGCGCTCCCAGCGCCACCACGACAAGACCGTGTGCCGCCTGCGGTGGCGGCGCAGACATCAAGGGCAGGCTCCGCCTCTGCAAAGGGCCCCGGTGGCCAGAGCAGGCTTCCGCGGCTTCACTCCAGAGCTGCGTAGCATCGTCTGGCCGGGTAAGTTCAAGCCAGACCTGCCTCCTCGCTACGACGGCACCACCGACCCTGCGGAGTTCTTGCAGCTCTACGAGCTGAGCATCGAGGCGGCCAACGGTGACGAGATAGTCATGGCGAACTGGTTCGCCATGGCTCTCAAGGATGGTGCTCGTTCGTGGCTCCTGAACCTGCCCCCGGGCTCGATCTCCTCCTGGGGTGAGATGCGCGACCGCTTCATCGCCAACTTCCAGGGCACTCGCGACCGCCGGCCGGCCGCGGGTGACCTACGCCGCATCAAGCAGCAGCCAGGAGAGACCCTGCAGAAGTACATCCAGCGCTTCAACAGCGTTCGCCTCAAGATCCCTAAGGTGACGGACGAGGCCATCATTTTCGCGTTTCCCGACGACGTCCGCGATGTCAAGATGAAGGAGGAGCTCGCCATCCACGAGGAGCTATTCACGGCTCTGGAGCTGTTCAACATGGCAACCAAGTGCGCAAGAGCTGAGGAAGCGTGCCTTTCCCTCCTCGAGCTCCCTGCTACCGACCCAAAGGAGAAGAAAGCCAAGGCCAAAGACGTGAAGCACAAGGGGGTGGCCGTGCTCGCGGTGGAGCCAGACACAAAGCGCGGCCGGGACCATCCCGAGTCATCCAAGAACAGCCGTCCGTTCTGCGCCTTCCACAACATACATAGCCACAACACCAATGACTGTCAAGAGCTCAGAGCCATTCGAGATGGACGCTTTGGTCGACGCCCTGAGCGCAACGTGTCGGGACCCCGATTCTAAGTCACACCGATCTAGCATGTAACACCTCATATCACTTTGCGGCCTCACGCACGGTATTCCCACGGGTGTCGCCTTACCATGGCCCGGGACCGTTTGCGCCTTTTGGCTCACGTATATGATAGTGTCGCTAGCATCCATATGACAAAGAACCCGGGCCGACATGACTAGTCGTGAACCCAAAGTGGCACTAACTTACGGGGACAGGCATACATGAAACAACATCGAGCATGTCGGTCAACAGCGTGTGAATCCGGGCTGTAGCAACTGGGCTAACAGGACTCCGGGAACCCGGGCTGTAGCAGGCTAGGCAGGACTCCGGATGTCACCGTGTGACATTTCCCCGAAGGGACAGACACAGGAACGAAGTGAATCACATGCCGGCCAGTCTAAGTGTTCTGGAGCAGTAGTGCTGGGCTAGCAGGACTCCGGTACACCGGGCTGTAGCGGACTACCATGGCTCGGTGGAAGCACTAGACTACATTTCCCCATAAGAGAGGCTACCAAGGATAGACAACTAGGTTGTCGGATCCCACACATAGCAATACACGTTACACGTACGCATAACATGCAAGTATGTGCTGCACAACATGGCATCACAACATAATGCAAACTCATATAGATAAAAGGCCCAGAAGAGCCACATAGCATTAAGTACAAACAGGGGTCACATGACCCATCATTCAGAGCATACAAGCAACGGAAGCATTACATGTCTGAGTACAGACAACTACAAAAGAAAAGGGCGAGAAGCCTGACTATCTACAAGCCCCTCCCAAGGGTACAAGATCGTAGCTGAGGTACAAGCTACTCGTCGAAGTCCAAGCGGAACTACTAATAAGACTGAAGTCTCCGTTGCAAAAACATAAAGAAAGCAACATGAGTACAAAGGTACTCAGCAAGACTTACATCAGATCCTATCATACATGCATTTGTATCAAGAAGGTAGTGTGGGGTTTAGTTGCAGCAATCCAGCTTTGACTCAGTGGCTATCCTATTCTACGACTACGAGAAACTTCTTTGAGGTAAGAAGGCGCACACGAGTCCACTAATCACCACCTCAATACACCACTATGGATTCATTCCCGTCTCACTACGAGAAGCCATCCATAGCACTCACACTTATCTTGAGCATTTTAGAGTATCCACTTCAAGTTGTCTATGTACCACGTAAGCATCCAAGAAGTCCATAACCGAGGACACGGCTATTCGAATAGATCATGATAACCCTGCAGGGGTGTACTGCTTCACACACGCTCTCGCCACTTACCGCCATGTACACGTCATGTACCTCGGCAACCTTCAAGCGGAAGCCTGGCGAGGGTGTCGGCCATGACCTGACTAACCACACAAGACTCTAGTCCAGGTTTATCGCCTATTCGGGTTCCATCCGCAAGGAGATCCGGCCGGGGTGTCGCTCACGGCCCCAAATGATGTGTGCAGGGTTCCCGAGCCCACCATCCGGGTGCCACTCGGTACACCAGGCCACGTGTGCCTAGTCTGTCCCAAGCCCACCCTGCCGGGTGCCACTCGGTAGAAAAATAGCACTACCTACAAACGCCAGAAACTATTTGCAACTCCTGGACAGAGATCAAGGCGGTTAATAAGTCGAGAGAGCTTGGAGCGCCCGGAGCCCAATGTGTGGTAGTAGCTAGTCATTGGACAACTTACACAGAACTCGGTTCTTAAGGACGGTCCCAATGAGACAACCCACCATGTACTCCTACATGGCCTCTCACCGCTACCTTTACCAAATCGTGTTCACACGCTTAACTCTCGGCACCAGAACATATCGTAACACTCCAATTCATTCCCAATGAACCAGACCTAACACAACTCTAAGCAATAGGAGGCATGGCATGGTAGGAACACAACATGGCTCAATCAACTCCTACACATGCTAGTGGGTTTCAACTATTTACTGTGGCAATGACAGGTCATGCAGAGGAATGGGTTCAACTACCGCAGCATAAAGTAGCAGTTGAATCGTTGTTGTCCTAATGCATAAAAGAGAGCAGGAGCGAGAGAGTAGGATTGTATCGGAATGAACAAGGGGGTTTGCTTGTCTGGTAAATCAACAGAGGAGGCACTGCTTCACAGGCAGGTACTCTCGAGCACTCTTCGGAGCAGGACCTATCGAGAAGGAACGGTGTCGACAATCAATACACAAGCATATGCAACAATATGATGCATGATCATGGCATGTAGATGTGATGCTGTTTGTGCTAATGCATCTAGCATTCATTTGGGTGAAATCCATTTGAACCAAAGATTCAAATGCATCTCCAAAGTAAGCTCTTATATATGCCATTTATATGTTTTCACCTATACAGTAGCTATAAGTTGGTTTGTCGTGCATGAAACTAGTACAGATGGATAGATTGCATTTTTTTGATGATTTTTCATATATAAATTATTTAAATCTGAGCTACGGTTGAATTTCTATGAATTTTTGAAGTTTATATCATTTTTTGCAATTTCATGATTTAATTTAAATCCAGAAAAGAATAAATGCGTCAGCATGACGGTGGCATGATGTCAGCGAGTCAACCACGACTGACCAGGTCAAACCTGGCGTGTGGGGTCCACACGTCAGTGACACAGGGTTAAACAGGGGGTTAGTTTATCATAATTACAGTGTTAGTGGCGCTGGGGCCCACTGGTCAGTGTCAGGGGTTAGTTTAGGTGGTGATTGGCACTAAGCTAATCACCTGACAGGCCGGACCCACGTGGTAGGACTCAGGCGACGGGGCTCGTCGCCGGCGACCACTGGCCCCGGCGGAGTCCCCACTGGAAGCCACGGTAGCGGCGGCTGGGGGCTCCAGGGGGTTGCCCGCGCTCCCGCGCATCCAGGGGAGACAGCGAGAGGCTGCGGGGGCGGCGGAGCTCGCCGGAGCGGAGCTCGCGGCGGTGGCCGGAGCACGGCCAAGTGCGGTGAGGTGCTGCGGGGAACAGGGGAGTGAGCAGAGAGGCTCTACGGCCTCCTGGTGTCACCAGGAGCACGGTGACGCGCTCGGTTGCGGCCTGCGGTGGCCAGGGTGACGGCGGCGACATGGACGGCGGCGAGGAGCTACGGCCATGGTGGGGGTCGGGGCTACAGTGCGGGAACGGAGAAACAGAGAGAGGGGAACGGAGCAGAGGCTCACTGCGGACTCGACGGCGTCGACGACGGGCTCGGGGAAGGGCTGGAGTCGGCGGGGCGGCGAAGACGATCTCCGGCGACCGGAGATGAAGACGGCGTCGATGGAGGCGCTCCAGGGCCTCCCGAGGCACGTGGCTTGACGGAGAGGTGGTGGACGACGTGGCGGAGCTTTTGAATATGGGGAGAGGGGGAGGCGGTGGCTACGGCAACGGCGAGCGGCGGCGACGGTGGCGTTCGGCCGCGAGAGAGAGAGAGCGAAGGGGAAGAGGGAATGGGCACGGGGAAGAGCGAGAGAGGTGCGGGGCGGCGCGTGGCGTCGCGCGGGTGTTCCAGGCGATGAGGGGGAGAAGTAGGAGGTGGCGCGCATGCGCGCGGGCGGCGAGCGCGTGCCCATCGTCCTCCTGGCGCGAGGAAGGGGACGACTCGCACGGCCAACTGGCTGTGCCGGCCTGCTGGGCCGCTGGGCCAGGCCAGGCTGCACAGTGACGGGCTGCACAGGGAGGTAAGTGCAGGTGGGTTTTCTTCCTTTCTTTCTATTTTTGTTTTCTGTAATTTGTTTTGATTTAGTTTTAAACACTAAATCATTTTATTTACTTCTGTCAATTTTTGTAGGAACTAGTTGGATTGCTCCAAAACTCCTCACCAATTAACAGAATTTTTGGACATATATTATATATATAGCAAATATATATCCAAAGCAAATAATTATGCATTAATTCCAAATGGCCAAAATAAATACTTATGAGCTCCTGAAAATATTGGTTTGATTTTTATCTCTGTCCAATATTTTCAGAGAGTAACATGAACATTTTCTTGGACCTTTTTGGAGCAATTTTTATCTGGGTCATTTCCAGAAATGATTTCTGAGGGTTTCACGAATCCCCATTTCAAATTTAAATGAAATTTAAACATGATGCACACATGACTAGCTAGTCTAGGTCATACCAGAACTAGGGACGTGACACAACGACCGGGGCTACGGCCGAGGAGGAGGACGAGGTGGAGGACGCTAGGACGATCGCGGCCCCCGCCAGGAGTGGCGCGACCGGCCTCGTGAGAACCGCTGGCAGGACCAGCCTCATGAGGGCTCATGGAGAGATCAGCCTCGCGAGGACCGCCCTCAGGGCAATGCTGGTCTCCCTCGATTGCCGCCACCGCCAAGAAGGAACGACGACCACCATCAGGACGACGAGGCCGGGGGCTTCCAGGAGCCACGCGCTATCGCCTGCATCTTGGGCGGAGCTCAGGCCCCAGCATCCCAGCGCATCTTCAAACAGTTCTCTCACGAGGTGAATGCATCCCTTCCCAGGCTCGAGGCCATGTGCCCGCTCAGGTGGTCCAAGTGCGCCATCACCTTCAGCTCGGCGGACCAGCTCAAGTGCGCGGCAACCGCCGGCGCCCTCCCGATGTTGTGCTCGCCCGTCATCAGCAACGTCCAAGTCACCAAGACCCTCATCGACGGCGGCACATGGCTTAATGTCCTGTCCGTCGAGACATTCGACAACCTGAAAGTGCCATACGATCAGCTACAGCCTACCAAGCCCTTCTCAGGAGTGACCGACGGCTCCAGCACCCCGATAGGGCAAGTTAGCCTCCCTGTCACCTTTGGCCAGCGCGACAACTACCGCACCGAGCTCATCGACTTCGATGTCGCCCACATCCGTCTGCCGTACAACGCCATCCTCGGGTATCCAGCATTAGCCAAGTTCGTGGCAGTGACCCACCATGGCTACAACGTCCTCAAGATGCTAGGAAGCGGCGGGATCATCACAGTCCCCTGCGAAGAAAGAGATGCGGTGTGCTCCCTCGAGCGCGCCTTCCAAGCCGCGGAACTTGAAGACCCTAACAGCAAGGGCACGCAGTACCCTCCTAAGGCCATCCCCAAGAAGAAGAAGCAACTACTCCGCACAGGACATCACGAGAGCAGCGTCTCCGGCGGCGCCGCCTCAGGATCAGCGCCCGCACCTGCGGTGCCTCCCTCCCTCGCATAGGAAGCCGCGCCCGGTGCCCTCCTCGGGCGAGGCTCGGGGGCTCTCTTCTGGAGGGCCTCAGACTGAGCCAACATCATGAGGGAGGCGCTCGGGCACCACGTGGAGGCGTGCTTTGCGGCACGTTTCCCTCATGAGGGCACCGGGCGAGGAGCGCCCGGCGCTCAGGAGTTCGTCATCAAGGCCACCCAGGAGCTTCAAGAAGCAAGGTCCATGCGCGGCGACCGCCGCCCACCTGGTGCGGCTCCCCATCCAGGCGAGGATGGCGGGCTGCGCATCTTCATCGACATCCTAGGGCTCAACAGGGTCACATCTCAGGAGCGCTTCTGGCCTTCACACGTTGGAAGGTGCAAGGGTCCACCTCACAGCTATGTTCGCATGTCGTTTGGCCTGCCGAGCCTGGCAGCCGCCTTCCAGCGCAACCTACGGAGCATCCTCGCAACTCAGGAGGCCAGGCATCACGCGGTCTTGGTAGAGATGAATACGGTCCTCAAGGAACCACCTAAGCCCCCAGAGCCTCCTGAGGCTCAGGGTCTTGGCGGCTCATGAGGAGCGACTTCTTCAGCGCGCGCCTTCAGCTACCCCAACACTCCTTCGACAACAAAACCTGGTGACATTTTCCAAGTTTATTCAGCTGGGAGCGCCCCTCGGGCTGCATCATTCCCAGGTCGCATGGGCCTGTCCCTGCGGCATGTATCCTTTTGCATCTTTATCTTACTCTACTAGGGGCGCCCCTCGGGCTGCATCATCCCCAAGCCGCTCGGGTCCATCCGAGTGGCATGTATCATTCTCGCATCTATCTAAGCTAGTTCGCTTCCTCTCATGAGTTATCCATGGTTATCACCTGCTTGATTGTCACCCACTGCGGCTGCCCGCGCCGCCGATCGGCCCCTTGCTCACCCCGCAGTGGAAGCTACTCATGCTGGCACGACGCTTGTGCTTGGGCCCGTCCCTGCAACGCTGACAAATCTGAGCGGCCGAGCTCTGGCTCACGGCACTCCCCGCGCATGTCACCTCGGCAAGCCCTCAGTGCCTTCATCTTCTTGCGGAACGACTAGTGGTAGACCTGCAAGCGTAGTTGCAGTCGTATCCCTCCTTGCGCTAACACTGCAGGAACCTCCCGCGGGCGGCACCGTGGGCTCCTCATTTTCCCATGCAATTCGCTTGCGCGTTGAAAGGGGGGCTCCTGAGCATCGCGACTCAGGAGCTCTTACTGGCTCTCCAGCCCTCAGCCCCTGGCCTTGACCACGGCATCGCGACCTAGCATACCAGCGGCAGCTGAGATCGCTCGAGGGCCGGGACCCGAGGACGTAGAGCATACGGAAGAGCGTTGGAAAGAGGGGGAGACTCGCACGGGCCTAACCTGGCTACACTAGTCACCGACGCACAAGGAGTTTGGCGCCACGCTGATAACCCACAAGTATAGGGGATCAATTGTAGCCTCTTTCGATAAGTAAGAGTGTCGAACCTAACGAGGAGCTAAAGGTAGAACAAATATTCCCTCAAGTTCTATCGACCACCGATACAACTCTACGCACGCTTTACGTTCGCTTTACCTAGAACAAGTATGAAACTAGAAGTACTTTGTAGGTGTTGTTGGATAGGTTTGCAAGATAATAAAGAGCACGTAAATAAATTCTAGGGGCTGTTTAGATAAAGAATAACTAAGTTAGTTTTAGTAGAGAGCTTTTTATCACAAGAAAGTTATTTGTCCCTAGGCAATCGATAACTAGACCGGTAATCACTATTGCAAGTTTATTTGAGGGAGAGGCATAAGCTAACATACTTTCTCTTCTTGGATCATATGAACTTATGATTGAAACTCTAGCAAGCATCCGCAACTACTAAAGATCATTAAGGTAAAACCCAACCATAGCATTATAAGGCATCAAGTCCTCTTTACTCCCATACGCAAATAACCTACTTACTCGGGTATGTGCTTCTGTCACTCATGCCACCCACCATAAGAAAATCATGAACATATTGCAAACCCTACAGCGGGGATCCCACACGCTTGCGCGACACGGAGAGCACCATAGGACAACACCAATAATAAAACATGCAATCACGATCATCAATTAACCCATAGGACAAAACAGATCTACTCAAACATCATAGGATAGCCATACATCATTGGGAAATAATATATAGCATTGAGCACCATGTTTAGAGATTACAGCGGGTAAAAAGGGGTTACACCGCTGCATAGAGGGGGGAAGAGTTGGTGATGACGGCGGTGAAGTTGTTGGTGTAGATCGTTGTTGCGATGATGGCCCCAGCGGCGTTCCAGCACCACCGGAAGAGAGGGGGAGAGAGCCCCCCCTTCTTCTTCTTCTTCTTCCTTGACCTTCCCCCTATATGGGAGAAGGGTTTCCCCTCTGGTCCATAGCCTCCATGGCGGCGGAGGGGCGAGATCCCCTCCGAGATTGGATCTCTCTCTCTCTCTCTCTCTCTCTCTCTCTCTCTCTGTCTCTCTCTCTCTCTCTCTCTCTCTCTCTCTCTCTCTTTGTTTCCTTCTGTTTCTGTGCTCCCTGATTCTGCCCTTTCACCGTTTCTTAAATTCCCGGAGATTCGTTACTCCGACTGGGCTGAAATTTGGACACAGTTTTTATCCGGATATTGGCTTTCTTGCGGCGAAAGAAGGGCACCAACTGCCTTACGGAGTGGCCACGAGGGCCCAGGGCACGCCGTACCCACTGGGGGGCGCCCCTCACCCTCATGGGCCCCTCGGGCATCGTCTCGTGTTGATTCCACTTCCCAAAATTCACATATATTCCAGAAAAAATATCCGTAAGTTTTTATCCCGTTTGGACTCTGTTTGATATGGATTTTCTGCGAAACAAAAAACATACAACAAACAGGAACGGGCACTGGGCACTGGATCAATATGTTAGTCCCAAAAATAGTATAAAAAGTTGCCAAAAGTATGTAAGAGTTGTAGAACATTGGCATGGAACAATAAAAAAATGTAGATATGATGGAGACGTATCACACGCATGGAACCGACTCTGGACCGCTAAGATAAGTTCCGGACCCGGGTCAGCCGAGCGCCACGGCATAGGATTCCCATCTCTTGTAGCCCTGTTCGCCTCCCTTTCCCACCTTTAGGTAGCTGCTTGCACGCTAAAGGAGACCTCTTGAGCATCGCGCCTCAGGATCTGTAACTGGACCTCGGGCCGCTCACCTCCTGGCCTTGACCACGGCATCGCGACCTGGCATACCAGCGACGGCTGCACCCTGCCTGGGGACCGGGACCTGTCGGCGTAGAGCACCAAGCTACCGCGAAGTTGGAAAGGGGAGACTAAGCCGAAGCAGGACATGCATTCGTAAATCTTCATAATAAGGACGATATCAACAAAAGGCATTACAGACCCTTTACACGCCCCCCACGGGGTCCATCTCGATTCCTCGCAGGGAACAAAAGAAGGAAGTTTATAGGAGCCCTATCTACACGCGCCAACGCCGCCGACGCCATCATCAACAGTGGGCCACGGGAGGCCGGCGCCAACCCCATCCAGATCAGCAATGGCGGCGGCCGGACGCTGCGGCTGCACTCCGGGCACGACGCGAGCTCGGAGGCACGTAGCTGTCATCGCTCGTCTCCGGAGTCTCGTAGGGCTCGGGAGACTCGCTGGACTCCCAAGCACCACCGCTGCTGCCAGAGGAACCATCAGCGAGGCTAGCGGTAGGCCTTGCCCCTGCCGTGGCGCTGTCTCGACGACCCCCTCCAGGGCAGCACTCCAAGCGGCGGCCTTCCTCGTTGAAGACCTTGAAGAACATCGTGGAGGCGTCGTCGTACTCGAAGTGGATGGCAAGGGCGCCCTCCGTACGGCAAACCCGGGCGACCTCACCCCAGCCGCGGGTCATGAAGATCTTGCCTGGGGAGACGACCTCAACCTCCGCCCCTGTCGCTGGGTCGTCGCACTCGGCGAGCTGCAGCCAAAGCTCGAGGGGACCCCTCGGCGGCATATCGGTGGAGAAGAACTGCGGGAAGCGAATCCAAGTGCGCGGAGGCATCGCTGCCCACATCACGGACCTCAACCTCCGCCCCTGTCGCTGGGGCGTCGCACTCGGCGAGCTGCAGCCAAAGCTTGAGGGGACCCCTCGGCGGCATATCGGTGGAGAAGAACTGCGGGAAGCGAATCCAGGTGCGCGGAGGCATCGCCGCCCACATCATGAGTTCGCCCGAGGAGCCCTCGGCGTGGGTTCCAGGGGCAATGGCGCACGCCACCACGGCGCGGCGACCACGGCCGCGACGTGGGCGGCGCTGGTCGCTGCCTCCGCCTTCGGAGCCCTCGGCCTGGGCATACAAGGGCGGCGGATACCCGGGAGGAGGCCGCTCACACCAAGGGCTCGACACCTCCGGCCTCACGACTACATCGCGGCGGCGGGCCAGCCTCTTCTTCGGCGGAAGCGGCCCCGGCTCGTTGCGGGGGGCTTTTCCCTTCTCTGCGGCTGAGAATCTCCAAATCGGCGCCATGGGAGTCGCTGCGAGCGATGAAGCAATGCAGGATAAGCGAAGCGGATCAGGAAGAGATGGGCGACGGGGGCTCAGCCCCCTCCTCATTTATAGCAGGAGAAGGACAACCGGCGACCCCCATGATCAAATGTAATGATGGTTTTCTCTGCATGTATTAGGGAATCGTCAAGTTGAGCAGTTGCCGAGGCAGCGTGGGGAAGCAGAGATGCCCACATCCCATCAGTCGCCATGTGTCAACCGAGGTCGTAGGCTATTGGGGCCCGCAACGCTCCGCACTTGCCCCTTGGCTTCGCCTCGAAGCCAAGTCCGAGCACGCCTTGGGCCCGGGGCTACTGTCGGCGTCCTGGGAACGGGGGTCCCCAGACTTGCCTGCCTGCGGCCCATGGCGTGGCTCCACCAGCGTCCCTGTATGGCCCATCTTCATCAGCGAACACTCAAGAGCCTCGCGAGGGGCCAAGCCTCATGAGGCGGACGATGCAAGACCTCCTCGGGGGCGGCCTCACCAGGCTGGCTCGCAAGGGGCGGAGAGATCAAGGCGAGGGGCACCTCGCGAGGTCCCTGTGATGCAAGCCATGATGACCAAGGCCAGGCGGGCGCCAGCGGCAGTGTACTCGTTTCCTCTTTGGTGCTAAAGAGGCAAGCGCAGGCGAGGAGTCCTGAGGCATCAGGCAAAGGTTGCCATATCGGTGCAACAAGACCAAGACCAGCAGGACGGCAGGACGAAGGTCACCGTGGAGCCCAGGACGGTGTCACCACCAGAACCTTTGGCAGGCGAAGACCACCTTTAGTCAGGATAACTTGTACCAGTTGTCTCCCTTCAAATTTGGCCGTTGTTGGATCCCTTCCCGCCTACATTTGGAAGAGGACCAGGGCCTCTATAAATAGGACTAGCCACCACAGTAGGAACTGAACTGATCTTGGACCATTCATATCATCCTCAACTACACAAGCTCACCGAGCTCAAGAACACCTCTCCTCAGGAGGCTGGTCTTCCCTTGTACTTGTTCATCCTCAGCGCAAGAGGCAATCCACCACACCACACTAGAGTAGGGTATTACACCACATCGGTGGCCCGAACCGGTATAAACCCTGTGTCCTTTGTTCCGCGAGTTCGATGTGCTGAGCTTTGAGATTGTGGTGAGAGCATGAGCTATGGGGAGGAGAGATCTTCGTGCGCACCCCAGAGTTCGAACCTCAAGGGTTTTGCCGGAACCCGAAATTTGACAGAAGGGGCTGTTATTAATGCACTTTCCGAAGAAACAATTCCAACTGATTGGTATTAATGGTATTGAAAAATCTCCGACAATCACTATTGGAAGTTTTCAACTACCTCTACCTACTGTCAAAAAGACATATGAAATGTTTATTGTTGGGGACATTCACATCCCTATTGAGGTAACTTAGTGATTTACGAAAGTTCTTCGGTTTCATGCTAATCGAAAGTGGTTATTAATAAGACCTGATCAACCTTATTAATGGATCATTTTTTAGAGGTATGAAGTTGATGAATTTAGTAAGCACTACCTTCTGTCCCTACCTTTTGTTTTCTATTTTTATTAGTTAAATAAAATAAAATGCCATGGTTTGTCTGTTTTCTGAATTTCCCGTGCAATAAAAAAATGACCCAAAAATAAAAGTTCTCAGAATGCTCTGAAAATTTAATACGATTTTTTTCTGAATATTTAAGAATTCTAGGCGCAAATAACATCAGAGGGAGGTGCAGCAGGTGGGCAAAACCCTACTGGGCACGCCAGGACCCCCAAGCACGCCCTGGTTGGTTGTGGTCCCCACGTGGGCCCCCCTCACTTATCTCTTCAACCCACATCACCACTTAGCTCGAGGGAAAAATCACATTTTCTCTCTCTCTCTCATGTTCTTGCTCTCAAACCCGCGGATTAAGATCTCTTTGCTCGAAGCTCCGTTTTCGAAACTGTTTTGGGGGATTGTTGCTTGGTATGTAACTCCTCCGTTTGTCCAATTAGTTTTTGCTTTAGTGGTTTATACTTTGAATAATTAGCTACTCTTGGTGCTACTACAGATGAGCTCGCATGTTGAATTCTTAGAGTTCTAAGTAGTTTGAATGCTTCCTATGGCCTCTATGTATCCCTATGAGTAGTTGTTATCAATCTTGTAAAGTTTTGTTGAGAAAAATTTTGTGGACTAAAAATTTCATAATTTTGTTCATAGGAAAAAGATGAATATCTTTAGGAAGTTTGCTTCCAAGAAAAACTCCAAGGGAGTTATTGGGGAGTTGTCTGACAGTGGTCTCCATACCCGGAGGTTGGCGGAAGTACGGCCGTGCGAATGGCCGCATACCCCGTTCATGGAAGGGGCTGGAATCCTTCAAGAGTTTACACAATATGCTGCTAATGCCCGCCTCACCGACTTCATCGCAGCTGAATGTGAACAGTATCATCTCCTCACAAACACCTTTGTTCAAAGTTTTAATTTCCTTCCTAGGAATAATCCTCCTGAGGTGTAGTTTAATTTATACGCCGAGCCCCATCAGATACCGCTTACTGAGTTGTGTGAAATATGCTTGCTTCCTTCTGATGGTGGTTTGGTAGAGCCTAGGCCTGCAGAGTTTGAAGCCTTTTATCATACCTTGACAGTGGGGGATGAGAGAGGGGTGTCGGGTATCACTGCCGCTGGCTTGCATTTTCCTGATGTTCATTATTTCACTCTTTTTATTGCAAAATGCTTGCTTGCTAGAGAGAAGGTGGATCACTCAGTGCCCCCGACCTTGTTGTTTTACGTCGTGCACTTGAGGGTGACACCACTTATAGCTTGGGGCTATTGTGGCACGTCGCCTTCACCTTAATAAATCCAAGGGTAAAATACATGGTGGTATTTATGCTACTCGTTTGGCGGCTCGCTTTGATGTTGAGATACACCTTCATGATTATCTTTTGCCCAAGGTTTACCTAGATCACGCAGCCATGAAACACCACCAGTTTATTACACGCGATTACCCTAACATTCCTATTCCTTATAACCCGGTTTTCACCGTTAATACTCATGATATTAGTCCATTGCCTACACCTGCTCTGTTTGATGCTGTTGCTAGGGGCAGATACAGGATTATGCCTGCAGATATCATCGCCTACCGGAACAACCAGGCTACAGCAGAGGAGGAGCCTCAGCAGTGGGATCCGTGGATGCCCGCTCCTCAGCACCCCAACTACTATCCAGGCTACTGATTGATTACCAAGTTAGGCCAAAAGCCTAAGCTTGGGGGTGTAGGTATTCCCACCGACATTACATTCATGTTCACACATTTCATTCCAGTGTCAGTATCCACACTTTTTTATTGTATTATCCATGTTAGATTTATTATCTCGCTTTCTTCTTGTGTGTTTGAAAAACTTGAGAAAATACAAAAATATTTCCTGCTTCTTTTTTATTTTTCTTTCTAGAGTAGTTAGCTGTAGTACTAAAAATAAAACCCAAAAAGATTTCCTTGTTCTTCTATTGCTTGTTGGGGAGCTTTCCCGTGTAAATAGTTTTTCTCGTTTTTGCTTTTCCCTTTTATTTGCTTGTTCAAGAAAACAAAAAACTCCAAAAATATTTCAGTGTGTTTCTTTGAATTTCTTTTCTTTTTTATTCGAGTCGTACCGAGGAGGAGACCACGATAAAAATGTTGAGTGGCTCTCATACGTATTATTGTTGATCTAACAAAAATCCCATATTACCTTGTCTTCTCCTGTTGAATAAAATGTTTGTAGATTCTAGCTTAGTCCACGACACTCTTGCACTATTATTATTTTCACATCGTTATGTCGTGCAAGTGAAAGGCAATAATGACGATATTTGATGAACTGGCCGTGGCAGAGAGAAACTGGTATGAACTTGACTTGTTCTGTTTTTGTAAATATGTTTAACCTAGTATCCATGATTCAGCCCATTATGATTAAACATGCTTGCAATGACAATTAGAGATTATAGTTTCTCATGCCATGCATAAGTAGCTAGGAGTGGATAATGATTTGTCTTGGATATCGACATTACGTTAAAATGGTTGTGATGTAGTATGATGATATGGTATCCTCTTCTGGATGTTCGAGTGGCTTGACTTGACACATGTTCATGCATGTAGTTGAATCAAAACCAACATAGCCTCTATGATATTTATTTTCATGGTGTTCATATCCTACTCATGCTAGTGTCCAATGTTACTTATGCATAATGCATGTTCATGACCATTGTTGCTCTCTAGCTGGCCGCTTCTCAACCTATTTGCTAGCCTTCGCCTATACTAAGTGGGAATTATGCTTGTACCTCAAAAACCTTGAACCTAAGTTATTCCAGATGAGTCCACCATACCTACATATATGAGGTATTACCCTGCCATCCTAAGTAAATTTGCATGTGCCACCTCTAAAACCTTCAAATAAATATCCTTTTTGTGTGCCTGGATCATTCATGGAACGACATGAGGTGGTCAGTATCTTCCATGCTAAGCGGGTTATTCTCAGGTTGAGTGTTTATTCACTCACCATCGCATGAGAAAATGACAGTAATTAAACAAAACTCCCCCGGGACTATTGTTGGTATGGACGACACCCGTTGTTTCGGACAAGCCGTGGAGTGTGATTGTTGGTGGAGGGGGAGTAACCCTTGACTTTTATCGCTTGGGAACCGCCACTAGCGTGCTTAGCATGGAAGATATTGATAACTGATGGTCGTGAAGTAAACAAGAAGGGTGCATTTCTCAAAATATTATTTACATCTGTTTTAAAATTTTGAGCTCTGGCACTGTTGCAAATCACTGCTTCCCTATGCGAAGGGACTATCTATTTACTTTTATGTTGTGTCATCACCCTCTAAAATAAGTGCCAGAACCTGAGAGCACTGCTGTCAAGCTGATGCATTGTGTGTAGCTAATGTTGGGTGCATCATGACTGGATCTTTTCGACCATGAATTACAATGTTTAGTCATTGTTTGAACTTTGGAGGTGCTCTGCATTTATGTTTTGCGGTCTCAGAAACGGCTAGCGAGATACCACTATTGTCATATTATATCATGGTTGTTTTGATAACGTGTTGCTATTTGAGATATCTTATTATTGCTCGCTAGCTGATTATGTCATTGATATGAGTTAATATAATTTTTAAGAGTTATTGTCGGCATGGTTTGTTATGATGTTAGCTGAAAACCTGGGTGCTGTTTAAGCTTATTTATGCAAACAAGAGCAAAAGATTTTGTAAAAAATTTTCTTTTTCACTTTCAATTTATCAACTGAATTGCTTGAGGACAAGCAAAGGTTTAAGCTTGGGGGAGTTGATACGTCTCCAACGTATCTAATTTTCCTAACACTTTTCCTCTTGTTTTGGACTCTAATTTGCATGATTTGAATGGAACTAACCCCAGACTGACGCTGTTTTCAGCAGAACAACAATGGTGTTGTTTTTAGCAGAAATAAAAGTTCTCGGAATGGAACGAAACTTTGCGAGGATTTTTTATACAATAAAGGAGAATTTCTGGAGCCAAGAGTCACCTGAGGGGGGCACCTGGGTGGGCACAACCCACCAGGGCGGGCCTGCCCCCCCAGGCGCGCCCAGCTGGGTTGTCCCCACCTGGTGGCCCTGCAGACCCTGAAACCGACGCTATAAAATCCTATTTTTCCAGAAAAAATTCAGGGAGAAAAGAATTATCATGATCCACGAGACGGAGCTGCCGTCACCTCCTGTTCTTCATTGGGAGGCTAGATCTGGAGCCCATTTGGGGCTCCGGTGAGGGGAATCTTCATTCTTCGTCATCACCAACCCTTCTCCATCGACAATTCCAAGATGCTCCCCATCGGGAGTGAGTAATTCCTTCGTAGGCTCGCTGGTCGGTGAGGAGTTGGATGAGATTCATCATGTAATCTAGTTAGTTTTGTTAGGGCTTGATCCCTAGTATCCACTATGTTCTGAGATTGATGTTGCTATGACTTTGCCATGCTTAATGCTTGTCACTTTGGGCCCGGGTGCCATGATTTCAGATCTGAAACCGTTTACGTTATCACCATTATATCCATGTTCTAGATCCGATCTTGCAAGTTATAGTCACCTACTACGTGTTATGACCCGGCAACCCCGGAGTGACAATAGTCGGGACCACTCCCGGTGATGACCGTAGTTTGAGGAGTTCATGTATTCACCGTGTGTTAATGCTTTGTTCCGGTTCTCTATTAAAAGGAGGCCTTAATATCCCTTAGTTTCCAATTGGACCCCGCTGCCACGGGAGGGTAGGACAAAAGATGTCATGCAAGTTCTTTCCATAAGCACGTATGACTATTTAGGGAATACATGCCTACATTATATTTATGAACTGGAGCTAGTGACGTATCTCACTAGGTTATGACTGTCACATGATGAATATCATCCAACAAATTACCGATCCAATGCTTACAAATTTATCTTATATTGTTCTTGTTAAGTTACTACTGCTATCGTTACTGTTGCACTTGCTACAAAACTACTGTTATCACTGTTACCGTTACCATTGCTGTTGCTGCTATTATGAAAACTATCATATTACTTTGCTACTGATCACGTTACTGCAGATAATTAATCTCCAGGTGTGGTTGAATTGACAACTCAGCTACTAATACCTACAAATATTCTTGGGCTCCCCTTGTGTCGAATCTATAGATTTGGGTTGAATACTCTACCCTCGAAAATTGTTGCGATCCCCTATACTTGTGGGTTATCAGGGACACCCAAAAAGAATTGAACAAGACTCACAAAGAGTTAACACTGATCCACCTAGTCCTTCTAAAAAGAAAAAGAAGAAGAAAAATGATAAGACTTTGCATGCCTCTAGTGAACCTGAAGTAGAAAAACCTCCTGACAATGATAATGAAGTCCCTATCTCTGATGCTGAAACTCAATCTGGTAATGAACATTCACCTTCTGATAATGAAAAGATAATGATGAGGTTCATGAAGACACTCAAATAAATAATAAAGAACCAGACAATGATGTTGAGATAGAACTAGCAGTTGATCTTGATAACCCACAACCCAAGAATAAAAGATATGATAAAAGGGACTTTGTTGCTAGAAAACATGGTAAGGAAAGAGAACCATGGGTTCAAAAACTTATGCCCTTTCCACCTAAATCAACTAAGAAGAAAGATGGTGAAGAATTCAAACGCTTTGCTGAAATGCTTAGGCTAGTCTTTTTGCGTACCCGCTTGACTGATATCTTAAAAATGCCCCCTTATGCAAAGTACTTGAAAGAAATCATCACCAATAAGAGAAAAATATCGGAAGTCAAAATCTCCACCATGATTGCTAATTATTCCTTTAAGGATGGAGTACCTAAAAAACTTGGGGATCCGGGAATACCAAATATACCTTGCTCCATCAAAAGAAACTATATGTGAAAACTGCTTTATGTGATTTAGGACCTGGTGTTAGTGTTATGCCTTTCTCTTTATATAAAAGACTTGATTTGAATAAACTCACACCTACTGAAATATCTTTGCAAATGGCTGACAAATCATCTGCCATACCTATTGGTATTTGTTAGGATGTGCCCGTTGTTGTTGCTAATGTTACTATCTTAACTGACTTTCTTATACTTGAGATGCCCAAGGACAGCTTTTTGAATACTGCAGGGGCTGTTATTGATTGTAATAAAAGCAATGTCACTTTTCATATCAATGGTAATGAGCATAAAGTGCACTTTTCGAAGAAACAATTCCAAGTGAATGGTATTAATGTTATTGAAAAATCTCCGACAATCACTGATGTCTACTATGCAACTTTATTCTTGTAGACACGCATTGGGCCTCCAAGCATAGAGTCTTGTAGGACAGTAGCAGTTTTCCCTCAAGTGGATGACCTAAGGTTTATCAATCTGTGGGAGGCGTAGGATGAAGATGGTCTCTCTCAAACAACCCTGCAACCAAATAATAAAAAGTCTCTTGTGTCCCCAACACACCAAATACAATGGTAATTTGTATAGGTGCACTAGTTCGGCGAAGAGATGGTGATAAAAGTGTAGTACTGGTAGTAGATATTGATTTTTGTAATAGGAACAATAGAAAACAGCAAGGTAGCAATTGAAAAAATGGAGCACAAACGGTATTGTAATGCTTGAAAATAAGGCCTAGGGTTCGTAATTTCGCTAGTGCAATCTCTCGACAATCCTAATATAATCGGATCATATAACCATCCCTCATCGTGCGATGAAGAATGACTCCAAAGTTCCTATCTAGCGGAGAACATAAGAAGAAATCGTTTGTAGGGTACGAAACCACCTCGAAGCTATTCTTTCCAATTGATCTATCCAAGAGTTCGTACTAAAATAACACCAAATAATTTCAAATTCATAATACTCAATCCAACACAAAGAACCTCAAAGAGTGCCCCAAGATTTCTACCAGAGAAAAAAAGACAAGAACGTGCATCAACCTCTATGCATAGATTACCCCAATGTCACCTCGGGAATCCGCTGTTGAGTGCCAAAACATACATCAAGTGAATCAATATGATACCCCATTGTCACCATGAGTATTCATTTGCAAGACATATATCAATTGCTCTCAAATCCGTAAAAGTATTCAATCCGATAAAACGAAATCTCAAAGGGAAAACTCAATTCATCACAACAAGATAGAGAGGGGAAAACACCATATGATTCGACTATATTAACAAAGCCCGCGATACATCAAGATCATGACATCTCAAGAACACGAGAGAGATAGATTAAACACATAGCTACTGGTACAAACCCTCAACCCCAAGGGTGGGCTACTCCCTCCTCATCGTGGTGGCCGCCGGGATGATGAAGATGGCCACCGAAGATGATTCCCCCCTCCAGCAGGGTGCCGGAACGGGGTCTAGATTGGTTTTAGGTGGCTACAGAGGCCTGTAGTGGCGGAACTTCTGGTCTCGGTTTTCTCCCAGGGTTTTTGGAATATTTGGGAATTTATAGGGCGAAGAAGGGGTGCAGGAGGCCACCGAGGTGGGCACAACCCACCTGGGCGTGCCTGGCCCCCCAGGCACGCCCTGGTGGGTTGTGCCCCCCTCGGGGCACCCCCCAGGTGCTGCTCTGGCCCACTGGATGTCTTTTGGTCCATAAAAAATCCACAAAAAGTTTTGCGGTGTTTGGACTCCATTAGTTATTGATTTCCTGCCATGTAAGAAACAAGCAAAAAACAGCAATTGGCACTGGGCACTCGGTTAATAGGTTAGTCCCAAAAAATGATATAAAGTTGCTATAAAATGATTGTAAAACATCCAAGAATGATAATATAACAGCATGAATACTTCATAAATTATAGATACATTGGAGACGTATCAGCATCCCCATGCTTAATTCCTACTCGTCCTTGAGTAGGTAAATGAAAAAAGAAATAATTTGTGAAGTGTGAATGCTAGAAAATTGCACAAGTTTTATCAATGAAAATTTCAATCACTTTTCCTAGCATCATAATAGCAATTCTTTCTTATAAAACTCATCATGACAGAGTAGCAACCAATTCACATGTTAAGGTTCAAACAATGAATTCTCTTGAAACTCAACAACCTATATTCTTAGTCACCAAACAATTGCAATTCAACTTATTCAACAGAGTCTAAGTAAGAGCTCCACATACTCAACCATCATATAGTCTTCCATGATTACTAACACTGACCGCATACACATGAGCAAAACCTTTCAACCGGACACATAGAAAGTTAGGGGCTTATAATTTCGCCTCCCAACGTATTCACCTCAAGGGTGATGTCAACAATAATAACTCATGCTACCCATATCCAACTGGATATATGTGCCTAGATCTTTCCTCACCACATGATGCTTGCCAAAAGAGAAAAATAAAAAGGAATAGAGAGAAAAACTTTGACTCTTGCATGAAAGTAAAAACATAGAAGTAAAAGATAGGCCCTTCGCAGAGGGAAGCAGAGGTTTCCATGCGCTTTTTGTTTGTATGCTCAATCCCTTAGTGCAGAAGAACGTCACGTTATATTGCCCCTTATGATAGCAAACTTTATTATGCACTCTGTCGCTTTTATTACTTTGCCATCACAAGTTCGTACAACGCTCAATTTTCCCTTACACTAAATTATCTAAAACTTTTAGGAGCAATCTTTATTGCCTTATTGCACCGATGACAACTTACTTGAAGGATCTTGCTCAATCCTTAGGTAGGTATGGTGGACTCTTGAAGATAAGATTTGGGTTTAAGGGTTTTTGGCTGCACAAGGAGTATCTCTACTTGGTGCGGAATTTTTGGCTAGCAAAGATGGGGGGGCAAGCACCACATGTTGAAGGATCTATGACAATATAACTTCTATGTGAATATGAACAAACATAAACCATTACATTGTCTTCCTTGTCCAACGTCAACAATTTTGGCATATAATATTTTGATGGGGGCTCACAATCACAAAAGATTTCCAAGATAGTGTATTTGCATGTGAAACTTATCTTCCTTATAGTAATCATTCAGGAATTGCTTGTATGCCCAATATTGTGATTGTCGATCTTCAAAAGATTTCACTTTATAAACCCAATGTGAAGCCACCACTAGGCATGATATGAACATATAATTTCAGCTTCATCATATTCAACTTAGTCAACACTTTACTCATAGGATATAAGTGAAGCACAAGAGTAAACGACAAGCTACTCCAAAAAGATATAACTGAAGATCAAACGAGTAGTTAAGTAAATGGGTATCTATTTGAGGATTCTATCTTATTTAAAAACTTTCAGATCTAAGTATTTTATTAAAAAACAAAATAAAATGACATTCCAAGAATAGCACACATCATGTGAAGAAGCAAAAACTTAGGCTCAACCGATACTAACCGATAACTTTTGAATAAGAAAGGTGGGATGCCTACCGGGGCATCCCCAAGCTTAGATGCTTAAGACTTCTTGAAATATTATCTTGGAGTGCCTTGGGCATCCCCAAGCTTGAGCTTTGGTGTCTCCTTAATTCCTCTCATGTCACGACTTTCCTAAATCTCAAAAGCTTCCTCCACACAAAACTCAACAAGAACTCGTGAGATAAGTTAGTATAAACCAATGCAAAAACCTTATCATTCTCTACTGTAATCACTAAAATTACTATTCAACATTGCATACTAAATGCCTCTGCATATTTAATACCCCTATCCTCCAATAGAATCATTAAACAAGAAAACATATGCAAACAATGCAAACATAACAGCAATCTGCCAAACGAGTAAAGTCTGTAAAGAATGCAAGAGTGTCAATACTTCTTAAACTCCAAAAATTATGAAAATTTACCACACTGTAGAAACTTTACCATAGCTTAATTTTCAAAAAGTTTCAACATTTTATCACATTCTGAATTTTCTAGGGAATTTTTTCAACATTGATAAACTTTCTGTTTTGAAACAGCAACTCATATACTTGCAACATAAGCATGGCAAAGGCTATACTTGACATTTTTATTGAAATAAAAGATGCAAAACATTATTCTAAATAACAGCAAGCAAATCCTAGCAAAAGAAAATGACGCTCCAAGTAAACTCATATCACGTGACGAATGAAAACATAGCTCCAAGTGAGGTTACCGATATTGTTGAAGACGAAAGAGGGGATGCCTTCCGGGGCATCCCCAAGCTTAGTTTCTTGGATCTTCCTTGGATATTACCTTGGGGTGCCTTGGGCATCCCCAAGCTTAGGGTCTTGTCACTCCTTATTCTCCTCATATCGATATCTCACCCAAAACTTGAAAAACTTCAATCACACAAAACTTAATGGAACTCCGTGAGATAGGTTAGTATGATAAAGAGCAAACTATTTCACTTTGGTACTGTCAAATACAAGATTCATAATTGTTTCCACACAATGCCTACTATAGAATATCATTTCCACAATTTATATTGAGCAATATAATCCATAGAAACTAGAAAAACAAGCAAACTATGCATTGAAAACAGAATATGTCAAAAACAGAACAGTCTGTAGTAATCTGTACTCCAACCATACTTCTGCTACTCCAAAAATTCTGAAAAATTAGGAAAACGTAGAAAATTTGTATATCTATCACATGTAAAAAATTCAAATCAAAAGCACGTTCTAGTGAAATTTAAAAATTTCTGGACTGAGCACAAAAGTTTCTGTTTTTGCACAGATTCAAGTCAACTATCATCCACACTATCCCAAAAGCTTTACTTGCCACTTTATTGAAACAAAAGCAATAAAACATGATCACTAAAGTTGCATAATCATCTGAACACACAAAAACAGTAGGTAAAGTGTTGGGTTGTCTCCCAACAAGCGCTTTTCTTTAATGCCTTTTAGCTAGGCATGATGAGTTCAATGATGCTCGCATAAAAGATACGGATTGAAACATAACAAGAGCATCATGAATCATAAATTCCTATCTCATAATAATTTTCAATAGCATCATGAATAGATTCATTAATATAACCATCACATAAAGCATTCTTTTCATCATCCAAAGGCATAGAAAATTTATTACTCTCCATATAAGCAATTTTATTCTCATTCACAATAGTGTGAGTATCATATGAAACTTGAATACTAAAAATTGTTTCCACATTAAAAGAGTAATGATCAGTAAAAGGATATTCAAAATTATGACAATAATTATCACTAATTTTTATGGCATAAGTATCATCACAATAATCATCATAAGTAGCAACTTTGTTCTCATCATAGATAGGAGGCATGCAATCATTATAGCAAATTTGATCATTCAAAGTAAGGAGACTAAAAAGATCATCGCCATTAAACATAGCATCCCCAAGCTTGGGACAAACATTAATTGCAGCAGATAAATTCTCAAACATGTCATTCTCATCAAACATAGCATCCCCAAACTTGTGGCTTGGCATATCATAAGCATAATCACTCCCATATTTAATAGTATGAATAGCACCAACGGTATAAAAATTGCTATCATCATAATTTCCCAAGTTGGTGCCAAAAAGATTTCCAAGATTATAAGAAGTATCATTATCTTCCCAATCATAATTATCACAACAAGCAATAGGAATAACAAAATCATCATCAAGTGCATCATCTTCCACAATTATTTTGGACTCATTTTCATGAGGCACAACAATAATAGGAGCAACATTATTTGGGAGAGATACCTTTTTACCTCTATTCTTTATTCTTTTATTCTTCTTCACCACATCCTTTGTGGGTTTAATTAATTTTTAAGCTTCAAGTTGAAGAGATTGATTGGATAGGAAGCTCCTCCTCGTTACTTGATTCATCATAACAAACACTAGGAGGGTATTGGGAAATATTTTCCCTTACATTGGTACTCTCTTCATATTCTATTTGTTTGCTTGTCTTTAGATAGTTGGAAATATAAGGATTCTCAATGCAATTTACCACAAAAAACATATAAATTTCTTCTAGATCAAAATCAAGAAATCTCTTGAGATTAAATTTTGGAATACCCTTAGTTATACATTTCATTTCTTCATACCCCAAAAGAAGACTAAGATCTTTATGATTCTCAAGGGTAATCAAGTTATCAAAACTTTTGGACACAATTTGATCATGAAACAATTTTCATTAGAGATTTAAATGACCACGTTCATTGCAAAGTTCACAAGGATGGCGAGAAAAATTAAATCTTTCAGCACAATTATCTGGCCTCTCTTGCAACATTTTCGTTTCTAAATACTTATGCTTCTTACAAAATCTATCTTCCCTTTTTGGTGTGCAATTGCACTCCCAACTCACTCTGCAAATATTGACATTCTTATAGGAGACATCATTATCATGACTAATGCAATCATCATTAACATCATGGATATTCAAAGATTTCATACTAGCAATAATGCAATCATGCCCATCATCCAACATTTTTATGCCATAAATTTTGTTGAACTATTTTTCTAGCAATTGAGCACAATTATCGGAATCATTAATCTCAAGATAGACATTATAAAGATAAAGAACAACCTGAGGTATCCCAATCTCCATTTTTTTGTTTTCTATTATAAAACCAAACTAGTGACAAAACAAGAAACTAAAAGATTCAATTGCAAGATCTAAAGATATACCTTCATGCACTCACCTCCCCAGCAACGGAGCCAGAAAAGAGTTTGATGTCTACTACGCAAATTTATTCTTGTAGACACGCGTTGGGCCTCCAAGCGCAGAGTTTTGTTGGACAGTAGCAATTTTCCCTCAAGTGGATGACCTAAGGTTTATCAATTCGTGGGAGGTGTAGGATGAAGTTGGTCTCTCTCAAACAACCCTGCAACCAAATAATAAAAAGTCTCTTGTGTCCCCAACACACCAAATGCAATGGTAATTTGTATAGGTGCACTAGTTCGGCGAAGAGATGGTGATACAAGTGTAGTAATGATAGTAGATATTACTTTTTGTAATAGGAACAATAAAAACAGCAAGGTAGCAATTGATAAAACGGTGCACAAACGGTATTGCAATGCTTGAAAATGAGGCCTAGGGTCCGTACTTTCGCTAGTGCAATCTCTCAACAATGCTAATATAATTGGATCATATAACCATCCCTCAATGTGCGATGAAAAATCATTCCAAAGTTCCTATCTAGCGAAGAACATAAGAAGAAATCGTTTGTAGGGTACGAAACCACCTCGAAGCTATTCATTCTGATCGATCTATCCAAGAGTTCGTACTAAAATAACACCAAATAATATCAAATTCATAATACTCAATCCAACACAAAGAACCTCAAAGAGTGCCCCAAGATTTCTACTAGAGAAACAAAAACAAGAACGTGCACCAACCACTATGCATAGGTTACCCCAATATCACCTCGGGAATCCGCGAGTTTAGTGCCAAAACATAATCAAGTGAATCAATATGATACCCCATTGTCACCACGGGTATTCATTTGCAAGACATATATCAATTGCTCTCAAATCCATAAAAGTATCAATCTGATAAAACGAAATCTCAAAGGGAAAACTCAATTCATCACAACAAGATAGAGAGGGGAAAACACCATATGATCCGACTATATTAACAAAGCCCGCGATACATCAAGATCATGACATCTCAAGAACACAAGAGAGATAGATTAAACACATAGCTACTGGTACAAACCCTCAGCCCCGAGGGTGGGCTACTCCCTCCTCATCATGGTGGACGCCGGGATGATGAAGATGGCCACCGGAGAT
The DNA here is from genome assembly GCF_002575655.3 of Aegilops tauschii subsp. strangulata. Classification (NCBI taxonomy): domain Eukaryota; kingdom Viridiplantae; phylum Streptophyta; class Magnoliopsida; order Poales; family Poaceae; genus Aegilops; species Aegilops tauschii. The sequence continues at coordinate 269,395,951 of NC_053040.3, forward strand.
GATTCCTCCCTCTAGCACGGTGCCGGAACATGGTCTAGATTGGTTTTCGGTGGCTACAGAGGCCTGTGGTGGCGGAACTTCTGATCTCGGTTTTCCCCCAGGGTTTTTGGAATATTTGGGAATTTATAGGGCGAAGAAGGGGTGCGGGAGGCCACTGAGGTGGGCACAACCCACCTGGGCGTGCCTGGCCCCCTGGGCGTGCCTGGCCCCCTGGGCGTGCCCTAGTGGATTGTGCCCCCTCGGGGCACCCCCCAGGTGCTGCTCTGGCCCACTGGATGTCTTCTAGTCCATAAAAATCCACAAAAAGTTTCGCGGTGTTTGGACTCCGTTTGATATTGATTTCCTGTGATGTAAAAAACAAGCAAAACAACAACAACTGGCACTGGGCATTGGGTCAATAGGTTAGTCCCAAAAAATGATATAAAGTTGCTATAAAATGATTATAAAATATCCAAGAATGATAATATAATAGCATGAATACTTCATAAATTATAGATACGTTGGAGACGTATCAATCACTATTGGAAGTTTTCAACTACCTCTATCTACTGTTAAAAAAGAAATATGAAATGCCTATTTTTTGGGACATTCATATCCCCGTTGAGGTAACTTAGTGATTTGCGAAAGTTCTTCGGTTTCATGCTAAACAAAAGTGGTTGTTAATAAGACTTGATCAACCTTATTAATGGTTCATTTTTTAGAGGTATGAAGTTGATGAATTTAGTGAGCACTACCTTCTATTCTAACCTTTTGTTTTCTGTTTTTATTAGTTAAATAAAATAAAATGCCATCTTTGGTCTATTTTTTGAATTTCCCGTGCAATAAAAAAAATACCTCAAAATAAAAGACCTCAGAATGCTCTAAAAATTTAATACAAATTCTTCCTAAATATTTATGAATTTTTGATGCAAAAACATCAGAGGGGGGTGCACTGATAACCCACAAGTATAGGGGATCACAACACTTTTCGATCGTAGAGTATTCAACCCAAATTTATTGATTTGACACAAGGGGAGCCAAAGAATATTCTCAAGTATTAGCAGTTGAGTTGTCAATTCAACCACACATGAAAGACTTTAATATCTGCAGCAAAGTATTGAGTAGCAAAGTAGTATGGAGATAACAGTACCGGTGGCAAAAGTAACAGTAGCAGTGGCAACGACAAAGTAACGTAGCAAAGATCAACATGTGAAAAGCTCGTAGGCAATGGATCAATGATGGATAATTATGTCATGTGGCATTCATCATGCAACAGTTATAACCTAGGGTGACACGGAACTAGCTCCAATTCATCAATATAATGTAGGCATGTATTCCGAATATAGTCATACGTGCTTATGGAAAAGAACTTGCATGACATCTTTTGTCCTACCCTCCCATGGCAGCGGGGTCCTAATGGAAACTAAGAGATATTAAGGCCTCCTTTTAATAGAGAACTGGACCAAAGCATTAACACTTAGTGAATACATGAACTCCTCAAACTACGGTAATCAACGAAAAGAATTCCAATTATTGTCACCTTGGGGTATGCGGATCATAACTCGTAATAGGTGTCTACAACTTGCAAGATAGGATCAAGAACACAAATATATTCATGAAAATATAATAGGTTCGGATCTGAAATCATGGCACTCGGGCCCTAGTGACAAGCATTAAGCATAGCAAAGTCATAGCAACATCAATCTTAGAACATAGTGGATACTAGGGAACAAATCCTAACAAAACTAACTCGATTACATGATAAATCTCATCCAACCCATCACCGTCCACCAAGCCTACGATGGAATTACTCACGCACGGTGGTGAGCATCATGAAATTGGTGATGGAGGAAGGTTGGTGATGATGATGGCGACGATTTCCCCTCTCCGAAGCCCCGAACGGACTCCAGTTCTGCCCTCCTGATGAAGAACAGGAGGTGGCGGCGGCTCCATATCATAAAATGCGATGAATCCTTCTCTCACATTTTTTTCTCCCCGAAAGTGAATAATATAGAGTTGGAGTTGAGGTCGGTGGAGGTCCAGGGGACCCACAAGGTAGGGGGCACGCCTTCCACCCTTCTGGATAGCAGGTGGGTCCCCTCTGGTTGATTCTTTCGCCAATATTTTTATTAAATCTAAAAATATTCTCCATAAATTTTTAGGTCATTCTGAGAACTTTTATTTCTGCACAAAAATAACACCAAGGCAATTCTGCCGAAAACAGGTCAGTCCGGGTTAGTTCCATTCTAATCATGCAAATTAGAGTCCAAAACAAGGGCAAAACAGTTTGGAAAAGTAGATACGATGGAGACGTATCAACTCCCCCAAGCTTAACCCATTGCTTGTCCTCAAGCAATTCTGTTGACTAACTGAAAGTGATAAAGAAAAACTTTTACAAACTCTATTTGATCTTGTTGTTGCAAATATGTATAGCCAGCATTCAGGTTTTCAGCAAAGATTATGAACTAAGCATTTTCACAATAACATTTAGGTCTCACATTTACTCATATTAATGGAATAATCAACTAGCGAGTAATGATAATAAATCTCGGATGAAAACACTTTTTCAAAACAATCATGATATGATATAACAAAATGGTATCTCGCTAGCCCTTTCTGAGACTGCAAAACATAAATGCAGAGCACCCTTGAAGATCAAGGACTCACTAGACATTGTAATTCATGAGAAAAGAGATCCAGTCACAGTCATACTCAATATCAATTTATAACAACGGATACAAATGACAGTGGTTATCTCTAACTGGTGCTTTTATAAGAGGATGATGACTTGACAATAAAAGTAAATAGATAGGCCTTTCGCAAAGGGAAGTAGGGATTTGCAGAGGTGCCAAAGCTCAAGCTTTTTGAAACAGAGATGAAAAATATTTTGAGCAGTATGCTTTCATTGTCAACATAACAACCAACAGTTCTCGGTATCTTCCATACTAGATACATTATAAGCGGTTCCCAAACAGAATGGTAAAGTTTTTACTCCCCCTCCACCGACAAGTACACTCCACGGCTGGTCCGAAACAACGGGTACCATCCATACCAACAATAGTCCTGAGGGAGTTTTGTTTGAAATTATATTTTAATTTGATTTGAGCATGGAACTGGGCATCCCGAATACCAGCCATTTTCTCATGAATGACAAGTGAACCAACACTCATCGTGAGAATAACCCACCTAGCATGGAAGATACTGACAACCCCTAGTCGCTACATGAGCGATTCGGGCATACAAAACAGATTATTATTTGAAGGTTTAGAGTTTGGCACATGCAAATTTACTTGAACGGCAGGTAAATACCGCATATAGGTAGGTATGGTGGACTCATATGGAACAACTTTGGGTTATGGAGATGGATGCACAAGTAGTATTCCCGCTTAGTACAAGTGAATACTAGCAAAAGATTGAGGAGCGACAACAGTCATAAACATGCATTGAGATTAACCAACATTGAGTGCAAGCATGAGTAGGATATAAATCACCATAAACATAAATATCATGGAGGCTATGTTGATTTGTTTCAACTACATGTGTGAACATGTGCCAAGTCAAGCCACTCGAATCATTCAAAGAAGTATACCATCCTATCATACTACATCACAACCATCTTAAAAGCATGTTGGCATGCAGGGTAAACCATTATAAACTCCTAGCTAATTATGAAGGAAATATGCCCTAGAGGCAATAATAAAGTTACTATTTATTTCCTTATTTCATGATAAATGTTTGTTATTCATGCTAGAATTGTATTAACCGGAAACATAATACATGTGTGAATACATAGACAAACAGAGTGTCACTAGTATGCCTCTACTTGACTAGGTCGTTGATCAAAGATGGTTATGTTTCCTAGCCATAGACATGAGTTGTCATTTGATTAACGGGATCACATCATTAGGAGAATGATGTGATTTACTTGACCCATTCCGTTAGCTTAGCACACAATCGTTTAGTATTCTGCTATTGCTTTCTTCATGACTTATACATGTTCCTATGACTATGAGATTATGCAACTCCCGTTTACCGGAGGAACACTTTGTGTGCTACCAAACGTCACAACGTAACTGGGTGATTATAAAGGTACTCTACATGTGTCTCCGAAGGTAAGGGTTGGCGTATTTCGAGATTAGGATTTGTCACTCCGATTGTCGGAGAGGTATCTCTGGGCCCACTCGGTAATGCACATCACTATAAGCCTTGCAAGCATTGCAACTAATGAGTTAGTTGCGGGATGATGTATTACGGAACGAGTAAAGAGACATGCAGGTAACGAGATTGAACTAGGTATTGAGATACCGACGATCAAATCTCGGGCAAGTAACATACCGATGACAAAGGGAACAACGTATGTTGTTATGCGGTCTGACCGATAAAGATCTTCGTAGAATATGTGAGAGCCAATATGAGCATCCAGGTTCTGCTATTGGTTATTGACCGAAGACGCGTCTCGGTCATGTCTACATAGTTCTCGAACCCGTAGGGTCCGCACGCTTAAAGTTTCGATGACAGTTATATTATGAGTTTATATGTTTTGATGTACTGAAGGTAGTTCGGAGTCCCGGATGTGATCACGGACATGACGAGGAGTCTCGAAATGGTCGAGACATGAAGATTTATATATTGGACGACTATATTCGGACACCGGAATGGTTCCGGGGGTTATGGGATATATACCGGAGTACCGGGGGGTTACCGGAACCCCCCGGGGGTTTAATGGGCCTACATGGGCCTTAGTGGAGAAGAGGAGGGGCGGCCAGGGCAGGCCGCGCGCCCCTCCCCCTCTAGTCCAAATTGGACAAGGAGGGGGGCGGTGCCCCCCTTTCCTTCTTCTCCTCCTCCTCCTTCCCCCCTTCTCCTAATCCAACAAGGAAGGGAGGGAGTCCTACTCCCAGTGGGAGTAGGACTCCTCCTGGCGCGCCCCTCTCCTGGCCGTCCGCCTCTCCCCCCTTGCTCCTTTATATACGGGGCAGGGGGCACCCCAGAGACACAACAATTGATCATTGATCTTTTAGCCGTGTGCGGTGCCCCCCTCCACCATAGTCCACCTCGATAATATCGTAGCGGTGCTTAGGCGAAGCCCTGCGTTGGTAGAACATCATCATCGTCACCACGCCGTCGTGCTGACGAAACTCTCCCTCAACACTCGGCTGGATCGGAGTTCGAGGGACGTCATCGGGTTGAACGTGTGCTGAACTCGGAGGTGTCGTGCGTTCGGTACTTGATCGGTCGGATCGTGAAGACGTACGACTACATCAACCGCGTTGTGCTAACGCTTCCGCTTTCGGTCTCCGAGGGTACGTGGACAACACTCTCCCCTCTCGTTGCTGTGCATCACCATGATCTTGCGTGTGCGTAGGAATTTTTTTGAAATTACTACGTTCCCCAACAAATTAAGCATGGCATGAGTAACTATAAGTTCTAATTGTCATTGCAAACATGTTTCGTGTTGGGAATGTAGCATGCAATTTCAAAAAAATTCCTATGATCACGCAAGATCTATCTAGGAGATGCATAGCAACGAGACGGGGAGAGTGTGTCAACGTACCCTCGTAGACCAATAGCAGAAGCATTATGTTAATGCGGTTGATTTAGTCGAACGTCTTCACGATCCAACCGATCAAAGTACTGAACGTACGGCACCTCCGTGTTCAGCACACGTTCAGCTCCATGACGTCCCTCGAGCTCTTAATCCAGTAGAGGGGTGAGGGAGAGTTCCGTCAGCACGTGGCGTGGTGACGGTGTTGGTGATGTGATCCACGCAGGGCTTCGCCTAAGCACTACGACGCTATGACTAGAGGAGTAAACTGTGGAGGGGGCACCGCACACGCCTAAGAAACAATTGTTGTGCCTTTGGGGTGCCCCCCTGCCCAAGTATATAAAGGAGGGGGAGGAGGAGGCCGGCCCAAGGGGGCGCGCCAAGAGGGGGAGTTCTACTAGGACTCCGTTCCTAGTAGGATTCGGCCCCCCTTTCCTTCCAACGGAGAGGGGGAAAGGGGAAATGAGGGAGAGGGAGAACGAAAGAGGGGGGCCGCGCCCCCTCCCCTTGTCCAATTCGGATTGGGCAAGGGGGGCGCGCGCCTCCTTCTGTGGCCTGCCTCCTCTCCTCCACTATGGCCCAATAGGCCCATTAACTTTCCCAGGGGGTTTCGGTAGCCTCCCGGCACTCCGATAAATCCCCGAACCTTATCAGAACCATTCCGGTGTCCGTATATAACCTTCCAATATATCAATCTTTACCTCTCGACCATTTTGAGACTCCTCGTCATATCCGGGACTCCGAACAAACTCCGGTCACCAAAACACATAACTCATAATACAAATCATCATTGAACGTTAAGCGTGCGGGCCCTACGGGTTCGAGAACTATGTAGACATGACCGATCTCCGGTCAATAACCAATAGCGAAACCTGGATGCTCATATTGGCTCCTACATATTATACGAAGATCTTTATCGGTCAAGCCGCATAAAAACATACGTCTTTCCCTTTGTCATCGGTATGTTACTTGCCCGAGATTCGATCGTCGGTATCATCATACCTAAATCAATCTCGTTAACGGCAAGTCTCTTTACTTGTTCCGTAATGCATCATCCCGAACTAACTCATTAGTCACATTGCTTGCAAGACTTATAGTGATGTGCATTACCGAGGGCGCCCAGAGATACCTCTCCGATACACGGAGTGACAAATCCTAATCTTGATCTATGCCAACTCAACAAACACCTTCGGAGACACCTGTAGAGCATCTTTATAATCACCCAGTTACGTTGTGACGTTTGATAGCACACAAAGTGTTCCTCCAGTATTCGGGAGTTGCATAATCTCATAGTCAGAGGAATATGTATAAGTCATGAAGAAAGCAATAGCAATAAACCTAAACGATCATAATGCTAAGCTAACGGATGGGTCTTGTCCATCACATCATTCTCTAATGATGTGATCCCGTTCATCAAATGACAACACATGTCTATGGTCAGGAAACTTAATCATCTTTGATTAACGAGCTAGTCAAGTAGAGGCATACTAGGGACACTCTGTTTGTCTATATATTCACACATGTATTAAGTTTCCGGTTAATACAATTCTCGCATGAATAATAAACATTTATCATGATATAAGGAAATATAAATAACAACTTTATTGCCTCTAGGGCATATTTCCTTCAGTCTCCCACTTGCACTAGAGTCAATAATCTAGATTACATAGTAATGATTCTAACACCCATGGAGTCTTGGTGCTGATCATGTTTTGCTCGTGGAAGAGGCTTAGTTAATGGGTCTGCAACATTCAGATTCGTATGTATCTTGCAAATCTCTATGTCTCCCTCCTTGACTTGATCGTGGATGGAAGTGAAGCATCTCTTGATGTGTTTGGTTCTCTTGTGAAATCTGGATTCCTTCGCCAAGGCAATTGCTCCAGTATTGTCACAAAAGATTTTCATTGGACCCGATGCATTAGGTATTACACCTTGATCGGATATGAACTCCTTCATCCAGACTCCTTCTTTTGCTACTTCCAAAGCAGCTATGTACTCCGCTTCACACTTAGATCCCGCCACGATGCTCTTCTTGGAACTGCACCAACTGACAGCTCCACCATTCAATATAAATACTGTAACGACCACGATGCGGCTATATCTCCCACATGTCGAGGCACGACTTAGAGGCATAACCGCATTGTGGTTTTGTCGCAAGAAGGGTCATCTTCACACAATCCCATGTAACGAACAAGAATGGGATAAAGAGAGTTGGCATACAATCGCCACTTCACGCAATACTTAAATAATTCATACATCATCCAAAATACACACATAGACCGACTACGGTCAAATCCAAATGAAAAGAAGATAACCCCAAATGCTAGATCCCCGATCGTCCCAACTGGGCTCCACTACTGATCATCCAAAAACGAAACATAGTAACGGCCAAGGTCCTCGTCGAACTCGCACTTGAGTTCGGTAGCATCTCCTGCACTGGTATCATCGGCACCTGTAACTGTTTTGGTAGTATCTGTGAGTCACGAGGACTCATCAATCTCAAAACCCGCGAGATCAAGACTATTTATGCTTATGGGTAGGATGTGATTATGAGGTGGAGTTGCAGCAAGCGCTAAGCAAATATGGTGAGTAACCTACGCAAATAAGAGTAAGATGAGAAGCTACGCAACGGTCGTGAAGCTAGAAGTGATCAAGAAGTGATCCTGAAACTACTTACGTTCAAACATAACACAAACCATGTTCACTTCCCGGACTCCGCCGAAAAGAGACCATCATGGCTACACACGCGGTTGATGCATTTTAATTAAGTCAAGTGTCAAGTTTCTACAACCGGACATTAACAAATTCCCATCTGCCACATAACCGCGGGCACGGCTTTCGAAAGTTTATACCCTGCAGGGGTGTCCCAACTTAGCCCATCACAAGCTCTCATGATCGACGAAGGATATTCCTTCTCCTGAAACAACCCGATCAGACTTGGAATCCCGATTACAAGACATTTCGACAATGGTAAAACAAGACCAGCAAGACCACCCGAATGTGCCAACAAATCCCGATAGGAGCTGCACATATCTCATTCTCAGGGCACACCGGATAAGACATCCTACGAGTAAAACCAGCCCTCAAGTTTCCCCGAGGTGGCCCCGCAGTCTACTCAGTTTGGACCAACACTCAGAGGAGCACTGGCCCGGGGGGGTTAAATAAAGATGACCCTCGGGTTTGCCACCCCAAGGGAAAGTTATAGGTTGTTAGGCAAATGTAAAACCAAGGTTGGACCTTGCTGCAGGAGTTTTATTCAAAGCGAATTGTGAAGGGGGTCCCATAACCTCAACCGCGCAAGGAACGCAAAATCAAGGAACATAACACCGGTATGACGAAAACTAAGGCGGCAAGAGTGGAACAAAACACCGAGCAAAAGGCCAAGCCTTCCACCATTTACCAAGTATATAGATGCATTAATTAAAATAAGAGATATTATGATATCCCAACATAAACATGTTCCAACATGGAGCAATCTTCAACTTCAACTGCAACAAACAACGCTATAAGAGGGGTTGAGCAAAAGCGGTAACATAGCCAAACAACGGTTTGCTAGGAAGGTGGGTTGGAGGCTTGACATGGCAATATGGGAGGCATGATAAACAAGTGGTAGGTAGCACGACATAGCGATAGAACGAACAACTAGCAAGCAAAGATAGAAGTGATATCGAGGGTAATGGTCATCTTGCCTGAAATCCCGCTAGGAAGAAGATCGAATCCATGAAGTAGACGAACCAACGTAGTCGAACGGATCCTCACAATCGCAACGTAACCGGAACTATCAAGGAGAAGCGCAACTGGAAACAAGCAAACAACATGGTAAACAACCATCACATCAACATGGCATGATGCACAATCAAGTATGATGCATGTCTAGTTTAATGAGGCATGGCATGACAAAGTGCAACAAACAATACTACAAATTAAGTGGAACTCAATATGCAACGAGTTGCATATTGACGAAACACCACATCAATTAGTTAGTTTTCTCTCGGTTATGTACCCAACAATATTAAATGTTATTAAACATGGCAAGGGGTGAATCATATGAAAACTACCTATCTAGGCAAGTTTAAACAAGGCCAGAACAACAAACAACAATTCCAGAAAATCCCCATGTGTATATTTTGAATTTGGTACTGTTCTGCCCTAAACCATATTTTAATATTGTTAAACAGTAAAACAAAGTGCACCAAGTTAAACTATACATTATTCCACCCCGTTTACATATAAAGCTTATTAAATTCGGAGCTACGGTTATTTCATTATGAAATAAATTATTTTAACATGGCATTTATGCAAATTAAATGCAAGCAGCATTTTAAACATTTTAACATAGATGAAAGTTGCATATTATGAACCTAGACAAAATTCTAAGCATTTTACATATAAAGATTGTCTAATTTGGATGCACGGTTGGTGAGATATTAAATGCATGATGTCCAAGGGTTTTTCTGCAAACTGTAAATCCCTGGAAAATTAGGAAATTCGCTGACAGGAAAAAAACAGAAGCGGGCCGAATCTAGAATAGAGGCTGAACTGTGCAGAGGGTGCGGTTTGGGCAGCGCTCACATCGGGCCAAATCTGGCCGGGCTGGCTGGACGCAGGCGCTGGGCCTCTCGGTCTGGCGAAGGGGACACGGGCCAGCATGCGAAGCAGAGGGGGTGAGCGGTCGAGGCAGAGGCGTGGTCAACGCGAGACGAGGCGAGTGAGCTACTGCTCATAACTGAAGAACAAAGGCAGCAGCAGATCGTCCTGGCGATGGAGAAGACGACGGCAGGGGTCCTGGCGACGGGTTCGGCGAGAACCAGCCGGGGAAGAGGTGATGCTCGACGCGGGGCTGCCGGATCTGGTCGGCGGCGAGCTGCAGCGATGCCTCGCGGTACTCCGGCGGCTGACAATCAAACAACAGTGGCGCTGGTTACATGGGGAAAAGGGGGAAAATGAAGGAGAGGGAGAAGAGAGCTCGCAGGCAGGGTTCACCGGACATGGCGGTGCCAGCGCCAGGCAGGCAAAGCGGCGGAGTAGCAGCTACCAAAGACGGCGGCGACGGGACCTCGAGGCCGAGCTCTAGCCATGGTGGTGGGTTCGGGTCATTGGTTCCTGTCCCTGACGAAGAGAGACAAAGAGAGAGGTGAAACAGAGAAGAAAGAGAGAGGGAAAGGAAGAGAGAGCGCGAGGGAGGCCCGGCGGCGTGACCAGGAGGTGCTGGTGGTCGAGCAGGGGCCGGTCTCGGGAGGAGCTCGTCTCCCTGGTCGATGAGGAGAGCGAGGAGGTTTGTATCGATGGGCTTGGGTGGATCGAGGGGAGGCCTCGGGTGGAGTCCGGTTGGTGGAGATGGATCTCGGTGGGATGATGGCAGGGAAGGTCGGGCGCTGCTCTGGTTGGTGGGTGGCTGAAGACGAGGTGGATGCGGGATGGATCCCGAGATGGGAGGTGGAATGTGGCGGCGGCGAGGAGGAAGGATGGGACAACTCCTAGATTTTAGGGTTGCCCCGCTTATATATGCTGGTGGATTAGGTTAGGGGGTATTCGGTCTGTCCGATCGTAATCGGGCGGTCGAGAATTAATAGGCTAGGGAGTCCAAATAAAAAAATGGAGATGTTTTAGGAATGTTTGGGGATGATCCGAATCCAACAGTGACGACTGCCCGGTTCGGGTTCGGAGCAGTTTTCGGATGCGCACGAGAGGGGGTATGAGAGAGGTCGACAAAGACAAAGGGGGTCGGACAAAGGTCAACGGAGACGAGGAAGAAGCAGCAACTGCGAACGACTACGGGTTTTACGAATACATGCGGATGCAATATGCATGATGACATGATGAAATGCAACAACAACAAAATAAAACACACGACGGCAACGAAGAACATGGAAGGCGTCTGGAGCGTCGGTCTTGGGGCGTCACAAATACGTATCCGGTTTGTGACTTAGAGTCATCCGGATCAATGTCAAAGCTTGCATCAACGTAACCATTTACGACAAGCTCTTTGTCACCTCCATAAACGAGAAACATATCCTTAGTCCTTTTCAGGTATTTCAGGATGTTCTTGACCGCTGTCCAGTGATCCACTCCTGGATTACTTTGGTACCTCCCTGCTAAACTTATAGCAAGGCACACATCAGGTCTGGTACACAGCATTGCATACATGATAGAGCCTATGGCTGAAGCATAGGGAACATCTGTCATCTTCTCTCTATCTTCTGCAGTGGTCGGGCATTAAGTCTTACTCAATCTCACACCTTGTAGTACATGATAGAACCTATGGCTGAGGCATAGGGAATGACTTTCATTTTCTCTCTATCTTCTGCAGTGGTCGGGCATTGAGTCTGACTCAACTTCACACCTTATAACACAGGCAAAACCCTTTCTTTGACTGATCCATTTTGAACTTCTTCAAAACTTTATCAAGGTATGTGGTTTGTGAAAGTCCAATTAAGCGTCTTGATCTATCTCTATAGATCTTGATGCCCAATATATAAGCAGCTTCACCGAGGTCTTTTATTGAAAAATTCTTATTCAAGTATCCTTTTATGCTATCCAGAAATTCTATATCATTTCCAATCAGCAATATGTCATCCACATATAATATTGGAAATGCTACAAAGCTCCCACTCACTTTCTTGTAAATATAGACTTCTCCAAAAGTCTGTATAAAACCATATGCTTTGGTCACACTATCAAAGCGTATATTCCAACTCCGAGAGGCTTGCACCAGTCCATAAATGGATCGCTGGAGCTTGCACACTTTGTTAGCACCTTTAGGATTGACAAAACCTTCTGGTTGCATCATATACAACTCTTCTTTAAGATATCCATTAAGGAATGCAGTTTTGTCATCCATTTGCCAAATTTCATAATCATAAAATTCAGTAATTGCTAACATGATTCGGACGGACTTAAGCATCGCTACGGGTGAGAAGGTCTCATCGTAGTCAACTCCTTGAACTTGTCGAAAACCTTTCGCAACAAGTTGAAATTTGTAGACATTAACATTACCGTCAGTGTCAGTCTTATTCTTGAAGATCCATTTATTCTCTATGGCTTGCCGATCATCAGGCAAGTCAACCAAAGTCCACACTTTGTTCTCATACATGGATCTCATCTCAGATTTCATGGCCTCAAGCCATTTCACGGAATCTGGGCTCATCATCACTTCCTCGTAGTTCGTAGGTTCGTCATGGTCAAGTAACATGACCTCCAAAACGGGGTTACCGTACCACTTTGGTGCGGACCATACTCTGGTTGACCTACGAGGTTCGGTAGTAACTTGATCTGAAGTTTCATGATCATCGTCATTAGCTTCGTCACTAATTGGTGTAGGAATCACTGGAACTGATTTCTTTGATGAACTACTGTCCAATTCAGGAGAAGGTACAATTACCTCATCAAGTTCTACTTTCCTCCCACTCACTTCTTTCGAGAGAAACTCCTTCTCTAGAAAGGATCCATTCTTAGCAACAAATATCTTGCCTTCGGATCTATGATAGAGGGTGTACCCAACAGTCCCCTTTGGGTATCCTATGAAGACACATTTCTCCGATTTGGGTTCGAGCTTATCAGGTTGAAGCTTTTTCACATAAGCATCGCAGCCCCAAACTTTAAGAAATGACAGCTTAGGTTTCTTGTTAAACCACAGTTCATATGGTGTCGTCTCAACGGATTTAGATGGTGCCCTATTTAACGCGAATGCATCCGTCTCTAAAGCATAACCCCAAAACTATAGCGGTAAATCGGTAAGAGACATCATAGATCGCACCATATCTAATAAAGTATGGTTATGACGTTCGGACACACCATTACGCTGTGGTGTTCCAGGTGGTGTGAGTTGCGAAACTATTCCACATTGTTTCAAATGAAGACCAACTCATAACTCAAATATTCACCTCCACGATCAGATCGTAGAAACTTTATCTTCTTGTTACATTGATTTTCCACTTCACTCTGAAATTCTTTGAACTTTTCAAATGTTTCAGACTTATGTTTCATTAAGTAGATATACCCATATCTGCTCAAATCATCTGTGAAGGTCAGAAAATAATGATACCCGCCGCGAGCCTCAACACTCATTGGACCGCATACATTAGTATGTAATATTTTCAATAAGTCAGTTGCTCGCTCCATTGTTCCGGAGAACGGAGTCTTAGTCATCTTGCCCGTGAGGCATGGTTCGCAAGCATCAAGTGATTCCAAAAGCCCATCAACATGGAGTTTCTTCATGCACTTTACACCAATATGACCTAAACGGCAGTGCCACAAATAAGTTGCACTATCATTATTAACTTTGCATCTTTTGGCTTCAATATTATGAATATGTGTATCACTACAATTGAGATTCAACAAAAATAGACCACTCATCAAGGGTGCATGACCATAAAAGATATTACTCATATAAATAGAACAACCATTATTCTCTGATTTAAATGAATAACCGTCTCGCATCAAACAAGATCCAGATATAATGTTCATGCTCAAAGCTGGCACCAAATAACAATTATTCAGGTCTAAAACTAATCCTGACGGTAGATGTAGAGGTAGCATGCCGACGGTGATCACATCGACTTTGGAACCATTTCCCATGCGCATCGTCACCTCGTCCTTAGCCAATCTTCGTTTAATCCGTACCCCCTGTTTCGAGTTGCAAATATGAGCAACAGAACCAGTATCAAATACCCAGGTGCTACTACGAGCATTAGTAAGGTACACATCAATAACCTGTATATCAAATATACCTTTCACTTTGCCATCCTTCTTATCCGCCAAATACTTGGGGTGGTTCCGCTTCTAGTGACCAGTCCCTTTGCAGTAGAAGCACTCAGTCTCAGGCTTAGGTCCAGACTTGGGCTTCTTCCCTTGAGCAGCAACTTGCTTGCTGTTCTTCTTGAAGTCCCCCTCCTTCCCTTTTCCCTTTTTCTTGAAACTAGCGGTCTTGTTAACCATCAACACTTGATGCTCCTTCTTGATTTCTACTTCCGCAGCCTTTAGCATCGCGAAGAGCTCGGGAATTGTCTTTTCCATCCCTTGCATATTATAGTTCATCACGAAGCCTTTATAGCTTGGTGGCAGTGATTGAAGAACTCTGTCAATGACACTATCATCAGGAAGTTTAACTCCCAGCCGAGTCAAGTAGTTGTGGTACCCAGACATTTTGAGTATACGTTCACTGACAGAACTATTCTCCTCCATCTTGCTGCTATAGAACTTGTTGGAGACTTCATATCTCTCAACTCGAGCATTTCCTTGAAATATTAACTTCAACTCCTGGAACATGTATGAGCAATAGAACCAGTATCAAATACCCAGGTGCTACTACGAGCATTAGTAAGGTGCATATCAATAACATGTATATCAAATATACCTTTCACTTTGCCATCCTTCTTATCCGCCAAATACTTGGGGCAGTTCCGCTTCTAGTGACCAGTCCCTTTGCAGTAGAAGCACTCAGTCTCAGGCTTAGGTCCAGACTTGGGCTTCTTCCCTTGAGCAGCAACTTGCTTGCTGTTCTTCTTGAAGTTCCCCTTCTTCCCTTTTACCTTTTTCTTGAAACTAGTGGTCTTGTTAATCATCAACACTTGATGCTCCTTCTTGATTTCTACTTCCGCAGCCTTTAGCATCACGAAGAGCTCGGGAATTGTCTTTTCCATCCCTTGCATATTATAGTTCATCACGAAACCTTTATAGCTTGGTGGCAGTGATTGAAGAACTCTGTCAATGACACTATCATCAGGAAGATTAACTCCCAGCTGAGTCAAGTAGTTGTGGTACCCAGACATTTTGAGTATACGTTCACTGACAGAACTATTCTCCTCCATCTTGCTGCTATAGAACTTGTTGGAGACTTCATATCTCTCAACTCGAGCATTTCCTTGAAATATTAACTTCAACTTCTGGAACATCTCATATGCTCCATGACGTTCAAGACGTCTTTGAAGTCCCGATTCTAAGCCGTAAAGCATGGCACACTGAATTATCGAGCAGTCATCAGCTTTGCTCTGCCAGACGTTCATAACGTCCGGAGTTGCTCCTGCAGCGGGTCTTGCACCTAGTGGTGCTTCCAGGACATAATTATTTTGTGCAGCAATGAGGATAATCCTCAAGTTATGGACCCAGTCCGTGTAGTTGCTACCATCATCTTTCAACTTAGCTTTCTCTAGGAACGCATTAAAATTCAAGGGAACGGTAGCACGGGCCATTGATCCACAACAACATAGATATGCAAAAACTATCAGGTACTAAGTTCATGATAAATTAAAGTTCAATTAATCATATTACTTAAGAACTCCCACTTAGATAGACATCCCTCTAGTCATCTAAATGATCACGTGATCCATATCAACTAAACCATGTCCGATCATCACGTGAGATGGAGTAGTTTTCAATGGTGAACATCACTATGTTGATCATATCTACTATATGATTCACGTTCGACCTTTCGGTCTCAGTGTACCGAGGCCATATCTACATATGCTAGGCTCGTCAAGTTTAACCCGAGTATTCTGCATGTGCAAAACTGACTTGCACCCGTTGTATGTGAACGAAGAGCTTATCACACCCGATCATCACATGGTGTCTCGGCACGACAAACTGTAGCAACGGTGCATACTCAGGGAGAACACTTATACCTTGAAATTTAGTGAGGGATCATCGTATAATGCTACCGCCATACTAAGCAAAATAAGATGCATAAGGGATAAACATCACATGCAATCAAAATATGTGACATGATATGGCCATCATCATCTTGTGCCTTTGATCTCCATCTCCAAAGCATCGTCATGATCTCCATCGTCACCGGCTTGACACCTTGATCTCCATCGTAGCGCCGTTGTCGTCTCGCCAACTATTGCTTCTACGACTATCGCTACTGCTTAGTGATAAAGTAAACCAATTACATGGCGATTGCATTTCATACAATAAAGCGACAACCATAAGGCTTTTGCCAGTTGCCGATAACTTATACAAAACATGATCATCTCATACAACAATTTATATCTCATCACGTCTTGACCATATCACATCACAACAAGCCCTGCAAAAACAAGTTAGACATCCTCTACTTTGTTGTTGCAAGTTTTACGTGGCTGCTACGGGCTTCCAGCAAGAACCGTTCTTACCTACACATCAAAACTACAACGATTTTTCGTCAAGTGTGCTGTTTTAACCTTCAACAAGGACCGGGCGTAGTCAAACTCGATTCAACTAAAGTTGGATAAACTAACACCCGCTAGCCACCTGTGTGCGAAGCACGTCGGTAGAACCAGTCTCATGAACGCGGTCATGTAATGTGGGACGCTTCATCCAACAATACCGCCGAATCAAAGTAAGGCGTTGGTGGTAAGCAGTATGACTATTATCGCCCACAACTCATTGTGTTCTACTCGTGCATATCATCAACGCATAGACCTGGCTCGGATGCCACTGTTGGAAACGTAGCATGAAATTTCAAAAAAATTCCTACGATCACGCAAGATCTATTTAGGAGATGCATAACAACAAGACGGGGAGAGTGTGTCCACGTACCCTCGTAGACCAAAAGCGGAAGCATTATGTTAACGCGGTTATTGTAGTCGAACGTCTTCGCGATCCAACTGAATCAAAGTACCGAACGTACGACACCTCCGTGTTCAGCACACGTTCAGCTCGATGACGCCTCGAGCTCTTAATCCAGTAGAGGGTCGAGGGAGAGTTCCAATAGCACGACGGCGTGGTGACGGTGTTGGTGATGTGATCCGCGCAGGGCTTCGCCTAAGCACTACGACGCTATTACCAGAGGAGTAAACTGTGGAGGGGGCACCGCACACGGCTAAGAAACAACTGTTATGCCTTTGGGGTGCCCCCCTACGCACGTACATAAAGGAGGGGGAGGAGGAGGCCGGCCCAAGGGGGGTTGCGCCAAGTGGGGGGAGTCCTACTAGGACTCCGTTCCTAGTAGGATTCGCCCCCCTTTCCTTCCAACGGAGAGGGGGAAAGGGGAAAGGAGGGAGAGGGAGAAGGAAAGAGGGGGCAGTGCCCCCTCCCCTTGTCCAATTCGGATTAGGCAAGGGGGGCGCCACCTCCCATGGCCTGCCTCCTCTCCTCCACTATGGCCCAATAGGCCCATTAACTTTCCCGGGGTGTTCCGGTAGCCTCCCGGTACTCCGATAAATCCCCAAACCTTATCGAAACCATTCCGGTGTCCGTATGTAACCTTCCAATATATCAATATTTACCTCTCGACCATTTCGAGACTTCTCGTCATGTTTGTGATCTCATCCGGGACTCGAAACAAACTTTGGTCACCAAAACACATAACTCATAATACAAATCGTCATTGAACTTAAGCGTGCGGACCCTACGGGTTCGAGAACTATGTAGACATGACCGAGACACATCTCCAGTCAATAACCAATAGCGGAACCTGGATGCTCATATTGGCTCCTACATATTCGATGAAGATCTTTATCGGTCAAACCGCATAACAACATACGTATTTCCCTTTGTCATCGGTATGTTACTTGCCCGAGATTCGATCGTCGGTATCATCATACCTAGTTCAATATCGTTACCGGCAAGTCTCTTTACTCATTATGTAATGCATCATCCTGCAACTAACTCATTAGTCACATTGCTTGCAAGGCTTATAGTGATGTGCATTACCGAGAGGGCCCAGAGATACCTCCCCGATACACGGAGTGACAAATCCTAATCTAGATCTATGCCAACTCAACAAACACCTTCGGATACACCAGTAGAGCATCTTTATAATCACCCAGTTACGTTGTGATGTTTGATAGCACACAAAGTGGTCCTCCGGTATTCAGGAGTTGCATAATCTCATAGTCAGAGGAATATGTATAAGTCATGAAGAAAGCAATAGCAATAAAACTAAACGGTCATAATGCTAAGGTAACGGATGGGTCTTGTCCATCACCTCATTCTCTAATGATGTGATTGATGACCCACAAGTATAGGGGATCAACTGTATCTCTTTTCGATAAGTAAGAGTGTCAAACCCAACGAGGAGCAGAAGGAAATGACAAGTAGTTTTCAGTAACGTAATGTCTGCAAGTGCTGAAATTGTAAGTAGCGAGTAGTTTGATAGCAAAATAATTTGTAACGAGCATGTAACGATAATAGTAACAAGTATGAAGCAAGGTAGCCCAATCCTTTTGAGGCAAAGGATAGGCTAAAACGGTCTCTTAGGATAAGCAAAGCGTTCTTGAGGGTACACGGGAATTTCATCTAGTCACTTTCATCATGTTGGCTTGATTTGTGTTCGCTACTTTGATAATTTGATATGTGGGTGGACCGGTGCTTAGGTGCTGTTCTTACTTGAATAAACCTCCTACTTATGATTAACCCTCCCGCAAGCATCCACAACTACAAGAAAAGTATTAAGAATAAATTCTAACCATAGCATTGAACTTTAGGATCCAATCGCTCCCTTACAGAATAGCGCATAAACTGGGGTTTAAGTTTCTGTCACTCTCGCAACCCACCATCTAATTGCTACTCCACAATGCATTCCCTTAGGCCCAAATATGGTGAAGTGTCATGTAGTCTATGTTCACATGACACCACTAAGGGAATCACAACATACATACTATCAAAATATCGAACACATATCAAGTTCACATGATTACTTGCAACATGATTTCTCCCGTGACCTCAAGAACAAAAGTAACTACTCACAAATGATAAACATGTTCATGATCAGAGGGGTATTAAATAGCATAATGGATCTGAACATATAATCTTCCACCAAATAAACCATATAGTAATCAACTACAAGATGTAATCAACACTACTAGTCACCCACAGGACCAATCTATAGTTCCGGCAACAAGATTGAATACAAGAGGTGGACTAGGGTTTGAGATGAGATGGTTCTATTGAATATGTTGATGGAGATTGCCCTCCCCAAGATGGGAGAGTTGTTGGTGATGATGATGATGAAGATGTAATCAACACTACTAGTCACCCACAGGCACCAATCTATAGTTCCGGTAACAAGATTGAATACAAGAGATGGACTAGGGTTTGAGATGAGATGGTTTTGTTGAAGATGTTGATGGAGATTGCCCTCCCCAAGATGGGAGAGTTTTTGGTGATGATGAGGACGAAAAACGTGTCCACATGCTTTGAGAGAGAGGTGTCGATAAAAACAAAAATACGGACATAGAAGCATCATGTTGATTATAACAGCAACAAAATTAAACATAGGACTTTTATCATAAAACTTGCATCATATACTTCCCATGAATAAGTAACAGTTCATCACATAATCGAAGTATAAAGCAAAAACTCTATTAGAAACCAAAAAACTATGTTCTCAGTCAACTTTGCAACTACAATTCATCATCTTTTCAAGAAGAGTCACGTGTCGGAGCCTTTTAAGCAAGCCCACATACTCAACCATCATATAGTCTTCTATGATTGCTAACACTCACCTTGTACCCATGAGCAAAACATTTCAACCGGACACGTAGAAAGATAGGGGCTTATAGTTTCGCCTCCCAACATACTCACCTCAAGGGTGATGTCAACAATAATAACTCATGCTATCTATATTCAACTGGACATATGTGCCTAGATCTTTCCTCACCACATGATGCTTGCCAAAAGAGAAAATAAAAAGGAATAGAAGGAAAACTTTGACTCTTTGCATAAAAGTAAATACATAAAAGTAAAAGATAGGCCCTTCGCAGAGGGAAGCAGAGGTTGCCATGCGCTTATTTGTTTGCATGCTCAATCCCTTAGTGCAAGAGAACGTCACGTCGTATTGCCCCTTAAGATGACAACCTTTATTATGCAGTCTGCCGCTTTTATTCGTTGTCATCCAAGTTCGTACAACGCTCAATTTTCTCTTACACTAAATGATCTCACGTATTTAGAAGCAATTTTTATTGCCTTTTTGCACCGATGACAACTTACTTGAAGGATCTTGCTCAATCCATAGGTAGGTATGGTGGACACTTGAAAAAGATTTGGGTTTAAGGGTTTTTGGATGCACAAGTAGTATCTCTACTTAGTGCGGAATTTTTGGCTAGCAAAGATAGGGGCAAGCACCACATGTTAAAGGATCTATGACAATATGACTTCTATGTGAATATAAACAAACATAAACCATTAAGTTGTCTTCCTTGTCCAATGGAGACAATTTGGCCATATAATATTTTGATGAGGGTTCAAAATCACAAAAGATTTCTAGGATAGTATATTTATATGTGAATCTTCTCTTCCCTTATTAATTCTTTGATGAGTTGCATCATTGACTAATGCTATGTTTGTCAATCTCTAATAAAATTACCTACCATAGGATTAGTATATGATCTTATTGATTTATTTCCTTTCTTTTATTTGTTTCCTTTCTCCTTTTCTTTCTTTATTTGCAACATGAAAGTAAAGAAAGCAAAAACTCAAACTAAACTTCATTATATAACTTGCACGCGATTACAATGATAGATCACTAAGCAAACTCTCAAATAAGAAAGGATTGAACTAACTTATATTTCATCTAAAGCAAAAAGATCAAACTAAGATAAATAAGAGTAAAAAGATAGTGGGATGATACAATACCGGGGCACCTCCCCCAAGCTTGGCGGAAGCCAAGGGGAGTGCCCATACCCGATACTTAGTTCTCCTTTGGTGGTGAAGAAGATGGTGGTGGTGTAGTATTATCCAATATAACTAGGAGTAGATCCTTCAAACCTTGAATCTCCCGAAGAGCTTGATGAATTAATTCATTGTTTTTCTTCACCTCAACCATTATATGTTTATTCTCAGGGCCCCACGGTTTGGTTCCTGCACTGTATTCTCTTGGCCGAGATATGTCCCAATTGGACGGTATGTGCCTATGAGGAGTGTTCTCGAACCCATAGTTGTTAATCAAATTATGAAAATTGTTACGATGTAACCTGTGTAAGGGCCTCCTCAGTGGAAGATCTTCTTGCACTTCCGGGCTTGCTTGATTGTTCGATGATCCCATGGCTTGATGAGGATTAGGGTGAGTGGAGATGCCAGCTAGTGTACCCCTCTCGGAGGCCAGAGGGTGAATCCCAAAGGGACTTTCCTCTTCTTCCTCCATAGCAACCTCTTCAGCTTCATCCCTCCTTAGATCTTCTTGGACCAACCTTATGTCTCCTTCTCCATTGTTGAAGGGTGAGGAAGACATGACGTTGGTCTAGTTGAATTTGTCAGAAAACAGCAAGAAAAGAGAACAGAGGATTTTCTTCGCGATACGATGGTTAAAAGGTTTGGGAAGTATATATAGATTTTTTATCTTGGAGGACAAGTATATGGAAGAAAAACAGAGTACGGAAGGTGTCCCAGGTGGCACAACCCACCTGGGTGCGCCAGGCGCCTGGCGGCGCGCCCTGGTGTCTTGTGCCCACCAGGGGATGCTTCCTGGAAGTTTCTTTATTTTCAAAATTCTAAAATATTCCAAATCAAAAAAATATTTTTGCGGAATTTTCGGAGTCCGTTTACTTACCGTATCACATGCCTCCTTATTTTCACGATTCTGGAGTGTTCCGGAAGGACTCTTTTATGCGTTCTTCCGGTGTCAAAGTTTGGATAATATTACTTTCAACATTAATAGGCGTACCTGAGATATAATGCTTTATTCGTTGTCCATTGACAACCTTCGGGTTAGTACCTTCGGAATTATTTATTTTGATGGCACCAGACCGGTAAACCTCCTCGATGACATATGGGCCTTCCCATTTTGAGAGGAGCTTTCCTGCAAAAAAATCTAAAACGAGAGTTGTACAAAAGAACATATTCTCCGACTTTAAACTCACGCTTTTGAATTCTTTTGTCATGCCATCTTTTAACTTTTTCTTTGAATAAATTTGCATTTTCATAGGCTTGGGTTCTCCATTCATCTAATGAGCTTATATCAAATAACCTCTTTTCACCAGCAAGTTTGAAATCATAATTGAGTTCTTTAACTGTCCAATATGCTTTATGTTCTAACTCAAGAGGTAAATGACAAGCTTTTCCATAAACCATTTTGTAAGGAGACATACCCATAGGATTTTTATATGATGTTCTATAAGCCCAAAGTGCATCATCTAATTTCTTAGACCAATTCTTCCTGGACCTATTAACAGTCTTTTGCAAAATTAATTTTATTTCTCTATTGCTAAGCTCAACTTGACCACTAGACTGCGGATGATAAGGTGATGCCATTCTATGGTTAACATCATACTTGGCAAGCATTTTTCGGAAAGCACCATGAATAAAGTGTGAACCACCATCAGTCATTAAATATCTAGGGACTCCAAACCTTGGAAAAATAACTTCCTTAAGCATTTTAATAGAGGTGTTGTGATCAGCACTACTGGTTGGAATAGCTTCTACCCATTTAGTGACATAATCAACAGCAACCAAAATATGTGTATACCCATTCACTACTGCAGGATGGTCCAAACGCGACACTACGATCAGAGACCCTTCGACGAAACTGTGTGCGATGCCTTAATCACAAACGGTGGTGTAAAAACCATCAAAAAAGTGTAAAACATTTGCGATGACAGATGCATCAAACACGGTTCAGAATTTAGTTGCGTGTGCGATGCAGGGCATACGGTTTAGCTCAATTAACTATTTGGGATGAGGAGGCACAAAAGAAACGGGTAGCCAGATGAAGGCGTGTGCGATATACAGCGTACAGTTCACTGGGATGAACTGTGTGTGATTTGGCAACACAACGGAAATGGTTCAACAGAACAAGATGTGTGTGATACGCGGCAAACAGGTATGTAATCTGAAATGTGTGCGAAGACCAATAATAACACAGACGATTGCTGCTAATAAACCGTGTGAATTGCTCTGTCTACAGTAGAATAACATGTATATATATATAACTGAAATAAATATCCAATTACATAAGTGACTATACAGATCATTCGCACACACCTCGATAAACAATTGCATGCATTCTAAAGTAGGAGAAACAATCGTCTAGTCATCTACTTCTTGTGACGCTCCCGCCACTGCTATGTGGCTCGATCCCTCGTCTGGGCCAGGAAGAAGACAGTTCCTCATGTCAACGATCCGCCTGTACATCTCATAGCTTGTGTACGCGTCCATAGCCGCGTACTTGACATGTTGTTCATCCAGTCTCTTATGCCACACATTGTGCCAGGCGTTCTTGTCCTTATTGCTCTCTTGCTTCATCTTCGCGTAGTAGGGGTCGATGATGGCCGAGGCGAGGTCAACCTAGGAGTTCAGTTTGCTTTTGCCGCTGCCCCAGACCTTGTAGTGGTGCTGGATGTTAACACGATTCGGGCATTTCATGTCTGAAACCTTGAGCGCTTTTAGATCGTTGGTGGTGTCCACCGTAGCGAAACTGTAGTCGGAGTTGTTGATAAACCTGGAGAAACGCTCGCAAGGCCTTGTGGCAAGGTGGAAGTGGTAGACGAGGACGTCATGTCGTACGTACAACTGGGCGACGACAACCTTCTGATCGTGCCCGGCACGACCGATGGTGTACTCGAGGTCGAAGCCGACCACTCGGTACTTATCCTCGGCAAGGAACTGCTCCATAGTTTGGATGGAGCTCTCCACCGAGACCGGATCGTTCGTGTACACCACCAAGAGGGCCTTCCCCCTCACGTGGGTGTCCACTATGTGATAAGTGGTGAACTGCACGCCGTTGTCGTCGTCGGCCACTGGGAGCGCCATTGGAGCCACGGGGAGCGCCATTGGAACCGCTGGATGTCCTTATGTGTCCTCGTGGGTGTGCTTATTGTGTCGTGTGAGACAAGAGATGAAGGTAAATGGCCCCAGGAATAAAAGGGGGCCGGGCGGCGTGGATTCTCGGCGCGTCCGCATGGCAGTTTTTGCAGCGGGTAACTGCATCGTCGCGTCGTGCCCGACGCAGCTGATTGCACACTAACGTGCGTGATCGTGCGCCGGCCCAAAACACTGGCAGCGCGCGTTGAGGGACGAGGGCAGAGCACCCGGAGGGACGCGAGAGTAGAGCGCGCGTGGCGGGACGCGAGCAGAGCGCGCCGCGGCCGCCTGAACCGCAAGCAACCACACGCATAGAGCAGTTGAACACGCAGGAATGGTCGCCTACAAGCCGGCCGGCAGTTGCGTCGCTGCGTAGAGAGCGGACATGTGGTACCACCTCCATCTAGTCTATAGTCTCCTTTATATTCCGTGCCATACTTTGCCCTCAAATTTAACCAACAAAATGTTAATGCATGTTTTAAAAATTATATAAATGGAAACTATGTTCAAATAAAAATCCAACTATATAATCTTTGGCGACATGCATTCGTATTTTATTAGTTAAATCATACTTATAAGCCAGGACGGTGGTATAGTAGGTAATTAAATCGCAAACATTTTTTTATGAACCGTATGTGTACGTGGCCTTTCGTCCTCCTCTCGCACGTCTTGTCACCCCGTTGCCGCAGACGGCTTACAGCGCAAGCTTGCGCAGCGCGCGGGGGCATTCTTTTTGCCAAACGGTGGCGCCAATGAATCCTCGGTGAGCCCGTTCCCGCGCAACCTCGCATGTTCCCATGCAAGCTTCTCGCCCGACTCGGTGAAATCCCCCAAAATCCCAATGCTTACAGGCCTGCTATAAAAACCCTCACGGCCGGCGAGTCCTGCGTCGCATTTTCCCCTCCATCCCTGTAGCTTATCTCGTCTGCTTCTCCCACATTCGCCAACAGCACCGGTCCGTCATCGTCGCTTAGCCACTCCGCCGTCATCAGAGGATAGCTCCAGCTGGGAGGCTACACCGCGGCGGTGGTGCAGTCCCCGGCGTAGTGTAGTGCGCGTGGTGTCCCTGTTGGGTGTGCGTGGAACACCCACCACATGCTCCGCCGCAGGTGCCCGTCGGCAGCTGCTGCCGGCCGCCGTTGTCGCCAAACCACCGTCGAAAGCCAGGGCCATCGCCTGCTCCGCCGCCGCGGCCCGAAGGCGGGAGATGGCCGTCGTGGCCGCCACCCCACTGCCGGCCACTGTGGCCATCACCTGCTCCACCACCGTGGCCCGAAGGCGGGAGGTGGTGGTCGTGGCCGCCACTCCGTCGTCGGCCGCCATGGCCGCTAGCCCACCGTCGACCGCCGGGGTCATCACCCGCTCCGTCATCGCCGCCCGAAGGCAGGAGGCGGAGGTGGATGCCCGCACGTGTGACAGCGACCTTGCGCGCTACACCGAGTTCCTGCGGGAGGAGGAGGAGCGCCTCGTAGAGCACGCAAAGAGCCTTACCGCTGCAGTCGCCGCGGCACGCGCCGCCTCAGAGGCGAGGAATCAGGAGATCTACAAGGAGAACCACCGCTTCGAGAGGGGTCGTCTAGAGCGGCGAGGGCGTTCGAGGCGAGCGTCACTGAAGCTGCATTAGCGGCAGGCACCGCATTGCGGTTGCCCAGCTCGTCGGTAGGCTCCTCCTCCTCCGCCTCTTACTGAGCGCGCTCGGCAGAGGAGAGGCAGCCGGAAGTAGTACAAAGCCCCTCCACAGTAGTAGTAGTATTTAGGGGCTATTTTGTTCAGCTCTTCTGACTATAGCTATGGTGGAACTGTACAACGTACTTAAAATTAGCTAGTATATATAGTTGAACTAGCTATTTCAGTACGTGGTTGGCAACAATTGGGGAAAAGTTTGGTCGGTTCAGCTGTCGAGTTGAACTGTTTGTATAAATTAAGAACGACTGCTTAATCTATGAATGAAATCTATTTTTAATTACTGAATTTTAGTTGCAAAAATTAGATACTGCTGGTGATTTTTAGCTTCATATTTTGACAAATCGTAGTGTTACAAGGATTGATAAATCTTACCAAATTCTTTGTACGTGGTTGCACGTGGGTCATCCAAAACAACCGTTTGCGTTGAAGGGAGGCACAAATCCTGCACTGCTCTCACTTTGCATACGGGTGTTCTATCTAAAACGTTTGCGATCAAGAGCTGCAGAAATCCTGCTCGGCACATTTTCTCTTGGCTTCCTGGGGAAGCTGTCGGTTTGCATACGGGTGTTCTAACTAAAACGTTTGCGATGAGTGTTTTATATTTAAAAAGCGAATTAAACTGCGGCTTCGGCGCCATTAATAGAGAGGATGCGAGCAAGGCGGGCGACCATGGAAGTCAAAGGGCTCACTTCCCAGTGAGCCTGCGCAGTGTACAGCTCGCACGCTTCCCGGTGAGCCTGCGCACTCAAGGACAGCTTGCACGCCTATCGGTCAGCCTGCGCACCGGACGGCTGTCACGCCCAAGATGCGACCCTATCCTAAATGAACACGAAGGTCCCACCAAGGATAGAAGCGCATCTTGAAGACGCTTTTGCAAGGTGGATATCATTACATCAACATTACATAATATTTGGGGATACATACAAGGCATACAAATGCCGCAAGAATAAATCAATACCTCATACATAAGATCAACATCCGACTACGGATGAAACATAAACAGAAACTCAAACGACATCCACCCTGCTAGCCCAGGCTGCCGACCTGGAACCTATCCCCTGTTCGAAGAAGAAGCAGAAGAAGAACTCCAAAACAGGTAAACATCGCTCTCGCGTCATGATCATCGCACAACCTGTACCTGCAACTGGTGTTGTAGTAATCTGTGAGCCACGAGGACTCAGCAATCCCATTACCATGGGTGTCAAGACTAGCAAAGCTTAATGGGAAAGGAAAGGATAAGGTGGTGAGGTTGCAGCAGCGACTAAGCAAGTATGGTGGCTAACTTACGCACATAAGAGCGAGAAAAGAAGCAATGGAACGGTCGTGAAACTAGCAATGATCAAGAAGTGATCCTGAACTCCTACTTACGTCAAACATAACCCAGAAACCGTGTTCACTTCCTGGACTCCGCCGAGAAGCGACCATCACGGCTACACACGCGGTTGATGCGTTTTAATTAAGGTCAAGTGTCAAGTTCTCTACAACCGGATATTAACAAAATCCCATCTGCCACATAACCGCGGGCACGGCTTTCGAAAGATAAATACCCTGCAGGGGTGTCCCAACTTAGCCCATTATAAGCTCTCATGGTCAACGAAGGATATTCCTTCTCCCGGGAAGACCCGATCAGTCTCGGAATCCCGGTTACAAGACATTTCGACGATGGTAAAACAAGACCAGCAAGACCGCCCGATGCGCCGACATCCTGATAGGAGCTGCACATATCTCGTTCTCAGGGCAACACCGGATGAACACTACGTACAACTAAAACCAGCCCTCAAGTTTCCCCGAGGTGGCGCTGCAAGTGGCTCTGGTTCGGACCAACACTTAGACAAGCATTGGCCCAGGGGGGGTAAAATAAGATGACCCTCGAGAGAGCGACTCCCTAGGGAAAACAAATAGGCTAGGCAAATGGTAAAACCAAGGTTGGGCCTTGCTGGAAGAGTTTTATTCAAAGCGAACTGTCAAGGGGGTCCCATAAATCACCCAACCGTGTAAGGAACGCAAAATCCGGGAACATAACACCGGTATGTCGGAAACTAGGGCGGCAAGAGTGGAACAAAACACAAGGCATAAGGCCGAGCCTTCCACCCTTTACCAACTATATAGATGCATTAATTAAATAAGAGATATTGTGATATCCCAACATATCCATGTTCCAACATGGAACAAACTTCAACTTCACCTGCAACTAGCAACGCTATAAGAAGGGCTGAGCAAAAGCGGTAACATAGCCAAACAACGGTTTGCTAGGAAAGGATGGTTAGGGGCTGACATGGCAATATGGGAGGCAAGATATAGCAAGTGATAGGTAGCGCAGCATGGCAATAGAACGAACAACTAGCAAAGCAAAGATAGAAGTGATTTTGAGGGGTGGTCATCTTGCCTGAAATCCCGCTAGGAAGAAGAACGAGTCCATGAAGAAGATGAAGCCACGAAGACAAACGAATCCTCACGATCGCAACGACACAGGAACTATCGAGAAGAAGCACACAACAAGGTAAACACACCACACATGAACAAGGCATGATGCTCAAACAAGTATGATGCATGACATGGCTACATGAAGCTACTCCTGACAAGAGATGATGCATACAAGAACAACATATCAAAGCAAGTTTAAATGAGGCCGGAAACAACATATAACAATTCCGGTAAGTCCTCATATGCAAATTTCGAAATTGGTCCAGAACTGAACAAGCATTAAGTTGAAGTTGTTAAACAGCAAGTGAAAGAGCACCATGATGATCTACACGAAATTCTAGTCAAGTTACATATAAAGTTCATTAGATTCGGAGCTACGGCCTAGAAGATATGAGCAAAACAAGTTAAACATGGCATTGATGCAAAATGCATACAATCATCAAGCAAACACCTCAAAACAAGGATGCAACATGATAATATGAGACTACATGCAAAACTACGCAAGTTTCATATAGAGCATGCTCAAAACGGAGCTACGGTGCAACACATACACTCCAAACATGTCATAGCAACAATCTGTCCAAAACAGCAACTAGGCAACTTGCAAGCATCAAAACAATATGCTACAACACCTTAACATGAAAACAAAAGGCATGGGCATGATATACAGGTAAAGCACAGCAAAACATGAACACTGAGCTATCTCCAGAAATCACTAGAACATGCTCAAAAGGACATGGCAAGATTGCAAATAATAACAGGTTCACAGACGGTAGAAATTACTGGACATGACAGAAACAGCATCAGGTAGCAATGTTCAGAGCACGAAACCAACATGCTACAGGAACTTAACATGGCAAAACAAGGCATGGCATGAATCTAATAAATGCATATAACAAATGTCCCTCACTGACCATAAGCCAAAAGGGACGAGAAGATATGATGGCAACCAAGTAAACATAGCAAGTTTCGTTATCAGGTTCCAGACTTGGCAGAAAACAGAGCATGGCAGAAACAATAATATGAAGGCATGTTGGTGAGCTTGATGCACTCATCACAAATCAATGCATGACAAAACAAGCATACCTAAAGCAAGATGGCATGTTTATGAAGCTATACATGGCAAGAGCAAATACATAGCATGTATTAAACAACTACAACAACCTTGGCAAAATTGAATAACACGTAAACAATCTGCCAGGAACATTTTATAGCAAAAGTAGAGCAAGATTGAGTCATGCTATGGCACTCCATAAATGCAAACAAGGGCAGTAATGGATGATTTACAACAATATCTACAAAACATCCTTACTGAACAACTCCAAAATATGCATGGATCTCTCTGTAGCATCAAGTTTACATGGCAACAAAATAACAGCAGACAAAGACTTGGAGAAATCACCAAGTCCCTGAAATCAGAAACATTACGGGGCCTAGTTTGCATGCTTGTGCTAGTCACCACAGAGATCACAAAAATACATGGCATACACCCCTGGAAATATGGCATGTCATACAACAAAACACATGTAGAGCTCATACTCATAAGATGCACAGATTAAATGATACAAAAATAACAAATCACCAAGTTCTGATAAGAACCAGCAGATAACAGCAACTAGCACTCTTGCAACGATGATTAGGGCATCAAGATGGACTCAAATGAATATGGTTCAATGGAACAAAATGAAGAGCATTACGAGACGAACAATTTGACATATTACACGCGCGAAGCGGAGCAGCATGCATGGAGTTATGAGGCTATGAACAGGGGCATGTGCTGTAATATAAAATGACTTGGAGAAAACGAGGGGGAGGGGAAAAGTCAACGCACGAGGGGATCTCACTGGGTCTGGATCGGGCTTGCACGGGGACGCCGGAGTACGGGGCAGCGGTGGCTGGAGTGGAGGGCAAGCCCGGCGGCGGGGCACGGCGCGAGGCGGCGGAGGAGGCCGCGGCGGCGGAGGGAGGAGCGGGCGCGCGGGGCCGGCGAAGGGCGCGGCGGCGCTGGAGGCGGCGGCGGCCATGGCGCGAGGAGGCGGCGGGGAGCTCGGCCACGGGCGGCGGCGGCGACTCGGGCCCGCGCGGGCCCCGGATGGGCTCCGCGAGCCGCGGCGGCGAGAGGAGAGAGTGAGGACCGGCGGGGCTGACGTGGCGCCTCCAGATTGGCCGGGAGCGGCGGTGCGGACATGTCCGGCGGCGGGGATTTTTGTCCGGTGGTGCGAGGAGGAAGATGTTAGGGTTTCATCCGCGAATTTCGGGGGAGGCACAAATTTATAGGTAGAGGGAGCTAGGAGAGTCCAAACGGGGTGCGGTTTTCGCCCACGTGATCGTGATCGAACGACCGAGAGCATGGCGGAGACTTAGAGGGGTTTTGGGGCTGTTTGAAGGGGGGTTTTTGCTGCAACACCCAAACGGACTTTGCGGATGCCCGGTTAACCGTTGGAGTACCAAACGACCTCCAAACGGAACGAAACTTGACCGGTGGTCTACCGGTGGTATACCAAGGCCACTTGACAAGACTCGGTCCATTCCGAGAACGTTTGACACCCGCTCACGAAAAGAAACAAGAGGGGGGCGCCGGAGGAGGTGGGAGTGCCGGATTGCAAAACGGACAACAGGGAAAATGCTCGGATGCATGAGACGAACACGTATGCAAATGCGATGCACATGATGACAAGATATGAAATGCAGATGATGACATGGCAAAATGCAACACGCAAGCAAATGACAAGGCAAGGACGGCAAATAACTGGCAGACACCTGGCGCAACGGATCCGGGGCGTTACAACGGCGCTCGCACGCCTCCCGTTCAGTCAAGGTCAAGCAGCTATCCGCACGGCACCTCCTACAACCATTAAAACCAAGACACGTGGCGTCACGTGAATGGTTAACAGAATTTTGGATTTACTAGAATTTAAAAACCAGGCATCTCAATGTTTTGCCGGCAATCAACGGTGCCCTCGTGTTTGAAATTCATTCCCATTTCTTGCATGGGACCTAAACATGCACCCAAGGACACATATTTGATTTTTCAACCAATTTATATGCACTTGAGCATGTGCATGTAGTTCAAATTTGAATTATGCACATAAATGCATTGAAAACTCAGTTAATGCATAAAAATGTCCAATCGAACCCCGAAAAATCACAAAAATTCACACAACACTCCAGTTGTTCTATGTTGACACGAGAAAAAAATTGAAAGGAATAAGAGGCAATGGATATCGTTTCGTCCCCAAAGGTAGGACGTTTCCCTACCGAAAACCATCATGCTTGTTGTGAGAAGCTCCAGTTTGGGAGAAGCATATACCCAAACCTGCCCCAAATGGGACAAAATTTGTACCACGGCATGTTGATGCCGCTCCATGATAGCATGCCAAGTTTCATGAATTTCAGACGAGTTTTGGATTTACTAGAATTTAAAAACCAGGCATCTCAATGTTTTGCCGGCAATCAACGGTGCCCCGGTGTTTGAAATTCATTCCCATTTCTTGCATGGGACCTAAGCATGCACCCAAGGACACAGATTTGATTTTTCAACCAATTTATATGCACTGGAGCATGTGCATGTAGTTCAAATTTGAATTATGCACATATAGTGCATCGAAAACTCAGTTAATACATAAAAATGTCCAAACGAACCCCGAAAAATCACAAAAAATCACACAACACTCCTGTTGTTCTATGTTGACACGAGAAAAAAATTGAAAGCAATAAGAGGCAATGGATATCATTTTGTCCCCACAGGTGGGACGTTTCCCTACCGAAAACCATCATGCTTGTTGTGAGAAGCGCCGGTTTGTGAGAAGCATATACCCAAACCTGTCCCAAATGGGACAAAATTTGTACCACGGCATGTTGATGCCGCTCCATGATAGCATGCCAAGTTTCATGAATTTCAGACGAGTTTTGGATTTACTAGAATTTAAAAACCAGGCATCTCAATGTTTTGCGAGCAATCAACGGTGCCCCGGTGTTTGAAATTCATTCCCATTACTTGCATGGGACCTAAGCATGCACCCAAGGACACATATTTGATTTTTCAACCAATTTATATGCACTGGAGCATGTGCATGTAGTTCAAATTTGAATTATGCACATAAAATCCATTGAAAACTCAGTTAATGCATAAAAATGTCCAACCGAACCCCGAAAAATCACAAAAATTCATACAACACTCCTGTTGTTCTATGTTGACACGAGAAAAAAATTTGAAAGCAATAAGAGGCAATGGATATTGTTTCGTCCCCAAAGGTGGGACGTTTCCCTACCGAAAACCATCATGCTTGTTGTGAGAAGCTCCGGTTTGTGAGAAGCATATACCCAAACCTGCCCCAAATGGGACAAAATTTGTACCACGGCATGTTCATGCCGCTCCATGATAGCATGCCAAGTTTCATGAATTTCAAATGAGTTTTGGATTGACTAGAATTTAAAAACCAGGCATCTCAATGTTTTGCCGGCAATCAGCGGTGCCCCGGTGTTTGAAATTCATTCCCATTTCTTGCATGGGACCTAAGCATGCACCCAAGGACACATATTTGATTTTTCAACCAATTTTTATGCACTGGAGCAAATGCATGTAGTTCAAATTTGGATTACAACAACGACAAAGCCTTTAGTCACAAACAAGTTGGGGTAGGCTAGAGGTTAAACCCATAAGATCTCGCAACCAACTCATGGCTCTGGCACATGGATAGCAAGCTTCCATGCACCCCTATCCATAGCTAGCTCTTGGGTGATACTCCAATCCTTCAGGTCTCTCTTAACGGACTCCTCCCATGTCAAATTCGGTCTACCCCGCCCTCTCTTGACATTCTCCGCACGCTTTAGCCGTCCGCTATGCACTGGAGCTTCTGGAGGCCTGTGCTGAATATGCCCAAACCATCTCAGACGATGTTGGACAAGCTTCTCTTCAATCGGTGCTACCCCAACTTTCCCATTTTTTGCATGGGACCTAAGCATGCACCCAAGGACACAGATTTGATTTTTCAACCAATTTATATGCACTCGAGCATGTGCATGTAGTTCAAATTTGAATTATGCACATAAAATGCATTGAAAACTCAGTTAATGCATAAATATGTCCAACCGAGCCCCAAAAAATCACAAAAATTCACACAACACTCCTGTTGTTCTATGTTGACACGAGAAAAAAAAAATTGAAAGCAATAAGAGGCAATGGATATCGTTTCGTCCCCAAAGGTGGGACGTTCCCTATCGAAAACCATCATGCTTGTTGTGAGAAGCATATACCAAAACCTGCCCCAATTGGGACAAAATTTGTACCACGGCATGTTGCTGCCACTCCATGATAGCATGCCAAGTTACATGAATTTCAGACGAGTTTTGGATTTATTAGAATTTAAAAACGAGGCATCTCAATGTTTTGCCGGCAATCAACGGTGCCCCGGTGTTTGAAATTCATTCCCATTTCTGGCATGGGACCTAAGCATGCACCCAGGGACACAGATTTGATTTTTCAACCAATTTATGTGCACTGGAGCATGTGCATGTAGCTCAAATTTGAATTATGCACATAAAAATGCATTGAAAACTCAGTTAATGCATAAAAATGTCCAACCGAACCCCGAAAAATCACAAAAATTCACACAACACTCGTGTTGTTCTATGTTGACACGAGAAAAAAATTTGAAACCAATAAGAGGCAATGGATATCGTTTCGTCCCCAAAGGTGGGACGTTCCCTACCGAAAACCATCATGCTTGTTGTGAGAAGCTCCGGTTTGAGAGAAGCATATACCAAAATATGCCCCAAATGGGACAAAATTTGTACCACGGCATGTTAATGCCACTCCATGATAGCATGCCAAGTTTCATGAATTTCAGACGAGTTTTGGATTTACTAGAATTCAAAACCAGGCATCTCAATGTTTTGCCGGCAATCAACGGTGCCCCGGTGTTTGAAATTCATTCCCATTTCTTGCATGGGACCTAAGCATGTACCCAGGGACACAGATTTAATTTTTCAACCAATTTATGTGCACTGGAGCATGTGCATGTAGTTCAAATTTGAATTATGGAAATAAAAATGCATTGAAAACTCAGTTAATGCATAAAAATGTCCAAACGATCCTCGAAAAATAACAAAAATTCATACAACACTCCTGTTGTTCTATGTTGACACAAGAAAAAAAATTGAAAGCAATAAGAGGCAATGGATATCGTTTTGTCCCCAAAGGTGGGACGTTCCCTACCGAAAACCATCATGCTTGTTGTGAGAAGCTCCGGTTTGTGAGAAGCATATACCCAAACCTGCCGCAAATGGGACAAAATTTGTACCACGGCATGTTGATGCCGCTCCATGATAGCATGCCTAATTTCATGAATTTCAGACGAGTTTCGGATTTACTAGAATTTTAAAACCAGGCATCTGAATGTTTTGCCGGCAATCAACGGTGCCCCGGCGTTTGAAATTCATTCCCATTTCTTGCATGGGACCTAAGCATGCACCCAAGGACACAGATTTGTTTTTTCAACCAAATTATATGCACCGGAGCATGTGCATGTATTTCAAATTTGAATTATGCACATAAAATGCATTGAAAACTCAGTTAATGCATAAAAATGTCCAACCGAACCCCAAAAAATCACAAAATTTCACACAACACTCATGTTGTTCTATGCTGACACGAGAAAAAAAATCGAAAGCAATAAGAGGCGATGGATATCGTTTCGTCCCCAAAGGTGGGGCGTTCCCTACCGAAAACCATCATGCTTGTTGTGAGAAGCTCCGGTTTGTGAGAAGCATACACCCAAACCTGCCCCAAATGGGACAAAATTTGTACCACGACATGTTGATGCCGCTCCATGATAGCATGCCAAGTTTCATGAATTTCAGATGAGTTTTGGATTTACTAGAATTTAAAAACCAGGCATCTCAATGTTTTAGCGGCAATCAACGGTGCCCTGGTGTTTGAAATTCATTCCCATTTCTTGCATGGGACCTAAGCATGCACCCAAGGACACAGATTTGATTTTTCAACCAATTCATATGCACTGGAGCATGTGCATGTAGTTCAAATTTTAATTGTTCACCTGAAATGGCTAGAAAACCAATTTAATGTATAAAATGTTCAAACGAACCCTGTATAATTCCAATTCTTTTACGACACACATATAGTTGCATGTTCACTCCAGATAAAAGGTCTAGCAATTCAAACACCGTCCATTGCCACTGTGGCCCCATTATGTAATTCAAATCAAGATGAAAAATCAAGTAGATCGCACACAGTTTATTATCAGCAACCGTGTGAGATGTAGTACAAAATATCTTGGTGCACCGTCGGTGTATAGTACGCCTATGGCTTACGCGAGAAGGTGCCTCTGCTACAGTCCACAGCCGGCGTCTCAAGCACACTAGCTCGCTCCCCAAATATCATTTCACTGTTCAATCGTCGCCGGTGAAAGATGGGCATGTGGACCCGCGTCGTGAGGGCAACTTCGGTGGCCCACTCCGGCGAAAGCGCGGCTGCAGCCACCATGCGCGTGCTAACAAGGTGCATGAGCACGGCCGAAATTTGCGACCGGGCGGCAAAGGCAGCCCAAACGGCTGCTGTTGCTTCTTAGGTGGCGGCAACAACATCTGCCTCGAGGATAGCAACTTGCGAGAGCGGCACAACAGCTGTCCGTTCCGCAGTGGCGGCCTTAGCCCTGATGGAGGCCGCCCACGACCATGTCGGGGCCGCCCACGCCCAGCTCCTGGCGGTCACCACACAAGTCGAACGAAGCTTCTCGCGACAATGGTCGGCAACCCACGTCCGAAGAGCTGGCAATTGCCAAGAGCGTTCGAGCAGCCGTCCCTTCCTCCGCCGCATACCTTGCGACGACGGAGCCCGTCCAAGCCCAGATCGCGTCCGCTCACGCCCAGCTCGTGGCGGCCTTTTCCAAAGAGATGGCGGACACGGATGGCGAGATGCTTGCCGAGTATGGTGCGATGGATGCCATGGAGCCCCTTCCCCAGGAGACCGTCGGGCGCGAGCTGGACATGGAGGCGGCGGCGGAGATCGATGAGCACCAGCCGTAGTAGTACTCTTTGTTTTGTTTAATTAAGAGCGCCGGTCTTTAATTTTTTAGATAATGTTTAGGTCACCTAGCTCTGTTTAATTGCTAAACTTGCTCGATTAAGAAGTGTGGGTGTGCTGTAGTCTCCTTTGTGTACCCAAATTATGCAATGACGTGGACGACCACTGCAACCATGGAAATTCGAACCAAAACTTTTGACGTTCAAACTCATCACACACGGGTTAAGCTATCTGAATCATTTGTGATGTCCACATATCGTACACAGTTCTAAATAAGGGACCGTGTCTGGTGACACTTTGCGCGCCAGTTTTTTGGCTGAAGCGATTCCAAATTTTTGGCTTCCGCGGGAATATCTACCTCCCCGCCCCCTCCCCCTTACCAAAAGCCACATTTCCCCTCTTTCCGCCTTCCTTTCCAAGTTGAAACCTTCACTCCTTGCTTGCAACGCCGCCGCCTCCTCGCCGGCAACCCTCCTTCACGTTGCTCGGCCTCCTCTATCCAGGAAGGTAATCCACACCCGACCCCCATCCTCCTCCTCCTTGCACATCCCACATGCCCCGACCGCTGGGGCGAGTGCGACACCTTCCACCCAAATCACCGACCCCTCCACCAAATAAGCGCCGGCCTAAGCCATGGTGCACGCAGTATAGCCAGGACCTCAAGGAGCATTTAGCAGCGGAGAAGCAAATCGCGGCCGCACGCGCGGATGAGGTCGCGATAGCTGCCATTCATGCCGACCCCCAGATCTTGAAGGAGCACCTTGCCAATTTCTAGCTACGCCGGTTAAGCATGCTCGGTTTACCCGTTGCGTGTGCTGCTCCTGCCTTTCCTTCACAAATTCCAGTGAATTGTGCTATCTAATTTCACCATGCAATCTGTTGCTCTAGTGTATATGTTCTATATGTCGTGCAGTGTGGTGCTCACTTATTAACTGTTTTGTTCATTAGTTGTCGTCTTCAGTTAACTGTTTGGTTCAATTCTGCAAATGTGATGTTCAATTCTTCAGGCTGCAATTTTGTATTGTCTTCGATGTGAGAAATAAATCGAATTTATCTTTACAAAATTGTGGGTGCATTCTGTTATTGTACACCATGTGAGGACTAAATTGAATTTGGCTGTAGTAAATACATGAGAAACAAATACAATTGCTACAATTGGCTGTAGTTAACTGTTTGGTTAACTCTCTGATCTTCTATTAGGAGTATGTTATATTGTGCAATGTGGTGCTCAGTTAATGTTTGGTTCATTTGTTGTGCTGTTTAGTTAACTGCTTGGTTCAATTCTGCAATGCCATGTCCAATTGTCGTGGGTAGAATTTTGTACTGTTGTGCATGTGAGGAATAAATCGAATTTTGCTGCACTTAATACATGAGAAACATATACAAGTGCTATATTTCCTAGTTCTTAATCATGCTTGGTTTGGGTAAATGGGTTTCTCGTGTGGCTTCAATTAATCTGATGAATCTGCAATGTGCTTATTTTTCATAAACATATTTTACTGATAACATGCGAAGCCTTACTTAACCTGATGACTAACTACCTTATATGTGTTGCAGGGAAACAATGGGAAGCACTGAGGTTTACAATCGAGGTTAGCACGTGCATGGTCCGTTGTCTAATAGCACATTATTGTGCAATTGCAGGAACCATTCTAATATTTTGGTTTTTAACAATTTGGTCTTGCATATGTATGTCCTGCTGTCCGAGGTTTTGACCCACTGTTCGACCCTTTTTGCATCTGGGGAAATGAGTTGTCCATGAATATCAATCAAATCAAGAAACTCAGAAAGATTGTTAGGATAAAGAAATTAGCGACAAAAAACAACAATATCTTTGTCTGCACAATGAAGAAGACATCAGTTCACTACAAGATGGTACTAACTATTATACCTTGCCTTTTTTTATTCCTTTGCCCCATTTCCAATATAGAGAAGATATTTATGCACATCCTTGTTTTCAGGCCTTTCCAAAGCAGTTCACTGATGATTACCTCTCAAACCACCTCTATGGTCAGGAGGCGAGGAAGGTTTTCATACAACACCCACGATTCAATATTGAAGTGTTCCTAAAGAGGACGAAGGACGGACGGTCAATCATCCACAGGCACTGGCCTAAAGTTGCAAAGACCTTCAACATGAATGAAGGCTCAATATTCGCCTTCCGCTTCAGTAGTTTTCCACCTCTATATACCTTCTATGATGCTAATTTTGAAAGGTTCTACATGTTGCATGTGGAACTTGTTGCTGGTGCAGTTGTGCAATGGGGTAGCTGAGTGCTAAAGCTATATCATGTTGTACTCTGATGTATTTCAATTATGAAATTCTGCTTCCTTAATATGGAAATGAAATATATTGTGTGCTTAATATGAAATTTCAATTAGATTAATAAATAGATTATGAATAATCAGATAAGTAGCATGCTAATGGCGAATTAGCCTCCTAATTGTGTTTTGCTATTGCAAACGGTTGTTGAAAAAATACCGTGGGCGATGACCTCAGGCAACGCACACAGTTTCTAGGAATAAACTATGTTGGATCAATGAACAATCACACACGACTTTCTCTTGAAAACTGTTTGCGTTAAGCCACCTTGCGCAAATGTTTACCACATAAAAACTGTGTGTGATGGACAGCCTTTGCCACACAGTTTCTTCTACGGACCGTGTGTGAAACATTCAATAACGCAAACAATTTAACGGGAAAAATTGTGTGTGATGTACCTGTGAACGGAAACGTTTTCCTTGGAGTGACTGTGTGGGATGTGCATACGAACGTAAACGTTTAGCGGGGACTGACTGTGTGGGATGTACTTGCGACCGGAAACAATTTCGCCGTATAATTGTATTTTTTTAGCTCTACTGTATGTATTTCTGTATTTGAGTGCTCGCTGGTCGCACACGACCTCATTCCGAACGTGTGTGCTAGGAGGGCATATCCCCGACAGTTTCTGGGTCGTGTGGGAAGGACCCCCTATCGCCCACACTCACTTGGCGACGGTTCCAAATGCCGTCGCGGAAAGGGGTAAAAAACTGTTTGTTTAGGACCGACGTGCACCAGTGATTAGAGGAAGGAAAAGGTCCCATGTAATCAAATCCCCAAACATCAAATGGTTCAACAGCAAGTGAATAATTCATAGCATTTCTTGACGCTTACCGATATTACCTATCCTTTGACATTCATCACAAGATGAGACAAACTTACGGGCATCTTTGAAGAGAGTAGGCCAATAAAATCTAGATTGCAATACCTTGTGAGCAGTTCTATCTCCAGCATGATGCCCTCCATAAGCCTCGGAGTGACATTTCCGTAGGATTTGTCCCTGTTCATGCTCAGCTACACAATGTCTAATAATACCATCTACTCCTTTATAAAGATGCGGGTCATCCCAAAAGTAATGTCTTAAATCATAGAAGATTTTTTTCTTTTGTTGGTATGTAAAGCTAGGTGGTAAATATTTAGCAACAATGTAATTAGCAGTCAGCATACCAAGGAGTACTATTAGCAACATTTATCGCAGCTAACTGCTCATCAGGAAGACTATCATCAATAGGTAGTGGGTCATCAAGCACATTTTCAAGCCTAGACAAGTTATCAGCTACTGGGTTCTCAGCTCCTTTTCTATCAATGATATGTAAATCAAATTCTTGTAACAAGAGAACCCAACGAATAAGTCTAGGTTTAGCATCTTTCTTTTCCATAAGATATTTAATAGCAGCATGGTCTGTGTGAACAGTTACTTTGGAATCAACAATATAAGGTCTAAATTTATCACAAGCAAATACCACTGCTAAGAATTCTTTTTCAGTAGTAGCATAATTTCTTTGAGCATTGTCTAAAGTTTTACTAGCATAATGAATAACATTCAGTTTCTTATCAACTCTTTGTCCTAGAACAGCACCAAAAGCATAATAACTAGCATCACACATAATTTCAAAAGTCAAATTTCAATCAGGTGGTTGAACAATAGGTGCAGAAATTAAGGCTTTCTTGAGTGTTTCAAAGGCTTCAAGACAATCATCATCAAAAACAAAAGGAATATCCTTTTGCAAAAGATTAGTAAGAGGCCAAGAAATTTTAGAAAAGTCTTTGATAAATCTCCTATAGAAACCAGCATGACCTAGGAAACTACGAATACCTTTGATGTCCTTAGGACATGGCATTTTCTCAATTGCATCAACCTTAGCTTGGTCCACTTCAATACCTCTTTCAGAAATTTTATGACCCAAGACAATGCCTTCTTTAACCATAAAGTGGCACTTCTCCCAATTCAAGACAAGATTTGTTTGTTCACATCTCTGCAAAACTCGATCAAGATTGGTTAAACAATCATCAAAAGACTTCCCATAAACAGAGAAGTCATCCATGAAAACCTCAACAATCTTTTCACAAAAATTAGAGAATATAGCCATCATGCATCTTTGAAAGGTAGGAGGTGCATTACATAAACCAAAAGGCATACGTCTATAAGCATAGGTTACAAAAGGACAAGTAAAAGTAGTATTTTCTTGATCAGGTTGAGATACAAGTATTTGTGAAAAGCCTGAATATCCATCAAGGAAGCAAAAGTGTGTGTGCTTAGATAATCTTTCAAGCATTTGATCAATAAAAGGCAAAGGGTGATGATCTTTTCTAGTTGCTTTGTTTAATTTTCTAAAATCAATTACCATTTGTAGCCTGTAACAATTCTTTGTGGAATAAGTTCATTCTTATCATTAGGAACAACGGTAATACCTCCTTTCTTAGGGACACAATGAACAAGACTTACCCATCTACTATCATCTATGGGATAGATTATACCTGCTTCCAGAAGTTTTAGTATTTCCGTTCTTACCACCTCTTTCATCTTCGGATTTAGCCGACACTGGTGATCAACAATGGGTTTAGCATCAGGTTCCATATTAATTTTGTGCTGACATAGAGTGGGACTAATTGTTGGGAATCGTAGCATAATTTTAAAATTTTCCTACGCTCACCAAGATCTATCTATGGAGTATACTAGCAACGAGGGGAAAGGAGTGCATCTACATACCCTTGTAGATCGCGAGCGGAAGCGTTCCAATGAACGTGGATGACGAAGTCGTACTCGCCGTGATTCAAATCACCGATGACCGAGTGCCGAACGGACGGCACCTCCGCGTTCAACACACGTACGGTGCAGCGACGTCTCCTCCTTCTTGATCCAGCAAGGGGGGAGGAGAGGTTGATGGAGATCCAGCAGCACGACGGCGTGGTGGTGGATGTAGCGGGTCTCGGCAGGGCTTCGCCGAGCTTCTGCGAGAGGGAGAGGTGTAGCAGGGGAGGAGGGAGGCGCCCAAGGCTGTAATACTACTGCCCTCCTTCCCCCCCCTTATATAGGCCCCCTGGGAGGGGGGGCGCCGGCCAGAACCCATCTGGATGGGGGGGCGGCCAGGGGGGTAACTTACCCCCCAAGTCAAGTGGGGCGCCCCCCCACCCTAGGGTTTCCAACCC
Organism: Aegilops tauschii subsp. strangulata; assembly: GCF_002575655.3. Taxonomy (NCBI): domain Eukaryota; kingdom Viridiplantae; phylum Streptophyta; class Magnoliopsida; order Poales; family Poaceae; genus Aegilops; species Aegilops tauschii. The sequence continues at coordinate 269,437,815 of NC_053040.3, forward strand.
TAGGCGCAGGGGGGCGGCCCATGGGGGGCGCCCCAGCCCACTAGGGCTGGTTCCCTTCCCACTTCAGCCCATGGGGCCCTCCGGGACAGGTGGCCCCACCCCGGACCCCCGGGACCCTTTCGGTGGTCCCGGTACAATACCGATAACCCCCGAAACTTTCCCGGTGGCCGAAACTGGACTTCCTATATATAATTCTTCACCTCCGGACCATTCCGGAACTCCTCGTGACGTCCGGGATCTCATCCGGGACTCCGAACAACTTTCGGGTTTCCGCATACTCATATCTCTACAACCCTAGCGTCACCGAACCTTAAGTGTGTAGACCCTACGGGTTCGGGAGACATGCAGACATGACCGAGACGCCTCTCCGGTCAATACCAACAGCGGGATCTGGATACCCATGTTGGCTCCCACATGTTCCACGATGATCTCATCGGATGAACCACGATGTCGAGGATTCAATCAATCCCGTATACAATTCCCTTTGTCAATCGGTATGTTACTTGCCCGAGATTCGATCGTCGGTATCCCAATACCTTGTTCAATCTCGTTACCGGCAAGTCTCTTTACTCGTACCGCAATGCATGATCACGTGACTAACGCCTTAGTCACATTGAGCTCATTATGATGATGCATTACCGAGTGGGCCCAGAGATACCTCTCCGTCACACGGAGTGACAAATCCCAGTCTCGATCCGTGCCAACCCAACAGACACTTTCGGAGATACCCGTAGTGCACCTTTATAGTCACCCAGTTACGTTGTGACGTTTGGCACACCCAAAGTACTCCTACGGTATCCGGCAGTTGCACGATCTCATGGTCTACGGAATAGATACCTGACATTGGAAAAGCTCTAGCAAACGAAACTACACGATCTTTTATGCTATGCTTAGGATTGGGTCTTGTCCATCACATCATTCTCCTAATGATGTGACCCCGTTATCAATGACATCAAATGTCCATAGTCAGGAAACCATGACTATCTGTTGATCAACGAGCTAGTCAACTAGAGGCTTACTAGGGACACGTTGTGGTCTATGTATTCACACATGTATTACGATTTCCGGATAACACAATTATAGCATGAACAATAGACAATTATCATGAACAAAGAAATATAATAATAACCATTTATTATTGCCTCTAGGGCATATTTCCAACAGTCTCCCACTTGCACTAGAGTCAATAATCTAGTTACATTGTGATGAATCGAACACCCATTGCATCCTGGTGTTGATCATGTTTTGCCCTAGGGAGAGGTTTAGTCAACGGATCTGCTACATTCAGGTCTGTATGTACTTTACAAATATCTATGTCTCCATTTTGAACACTTTCACGAATGGAGTTGAAGCGACGCTTGATATGCCTGGTCTTCCTGTGAAATCTGGGCTCCTTCGCAAGGGCAATAGCTCCAGTGTTGTCACAGAAGAGAGTCATCGGGCCCGACGCATTGGGAATCACCCCTAGGTCGGTAATGAACTCCTTCATCCAGACTGCTTCCTGTGCTGCCTCCGAGGCTGCCATGTACTCCGCTTCACATGTAGATCCCGCCACGACGCTTTGCTTGCAACTGCACCAGCTTACTGCTCCTCCATTCAAAATATACACGTATCCGGTTTGTGACTTCGAGTCATCCAGATCTGTGTCGAAGCTAGCGTCGACGTAACCCTTTACGATGAGCTCTTCGTCACCTCCATAAACGAGAAACATATCCTTAGTCCTCTTCAGGTACTTCAGGATATTCTTGACCGCTGTCCAGTGTTCCATGCCGGGATTACTTTGGTACCTTCCTACCAAACTTACGGCAAGGTTTACATCAGGTCTGGTACACAACATGGCATACATAATAGACCCTATGGCCGAGGCATAGGGGATGACACTCATCTTTTCTCTATCTTCTGCCATGGTCGGGCATTGAGCCGTGCTCAATTGCACACCTTGCAATACAGGCAAGAACCCCTTCTTGGACTGATCCATATTGAACTTCTTCAATATCTTGTCAAGGTATGTACTCTGTGAAAGACCAATGAGGCGTCTTGATCTATCTCTATAGATCTTGATGCCTAATATATAAGCAGCTTCTCCAAGGTCCTTCATTGAAAAACACTTATTCAAATAGGCCTTTATACTTTCCAAGAATTCTATATCATTTCCCATCAATAATATGTCATCCACATATAATAAGAGAAATGCTACAGAGCTCCCACTCACTTTCTTGTAAACACAGGCTTCTCCATAAGTCTGTGTAAACCCAAACGCTTTGATCATCTCATCAAAGCGAATGTTCCAACTCCGAGATGCTTGCACCAGCCCATAGATTGAGCGCTGGAGCTTGCATACTTTGTTAGCATTCTTAGGATCGACAAAACCTTCCGGCTGCATCATATACAACTCTTCCTTAAGGAAGCCATTAAGGAATGCCGTTTTGACGTCCATCTGCCATATCTCATAATCATAGTATGCGGCAATTGCTAACATGATTCGGACGGACTTCAGCTTCGCTACGGGTGAGAAAGTCTCATCGTAGTCAACCCCTTGAACTTGTCGATAACCCTTAGCGACAAGTCGAGCCTTATAGATGGTCACATTACCATCCGCGTCTGTCTTCTTCTTAAAGATCCATTTGTTTTCTGTGGCTCGCCGATCATCGGGCAAGTCAGTCAAAGTCCATACTTTGTTTTCATACATGGATCCTATCTCGGATTTCATGGCTTCTAGCCATTTGTCGGAATCCAGGCCCGCCATCGCTTCTTCATAGTTCGAAGGTTCACCGTTGTCTAACAACATGATTTCCAGGACAGGGTTGCCGTACCACTCTGGTGCGGAACGTGTCCTTGTGGACCTACGAAGTTCAGTAGTAACTTGATCCGAAGCTTCATGATCATCATCATTAACTTCCTCCCCAGTCGGTGTAGGCACCATAGGAACATTTTCCCGCGCTGCGCTACTTTCCGGTACGGAAGGGGTGACTATCACCTCATCAAGTTCCACTTTCCTCCCACTCAATTCTTTCGAGAGAAACTCCTTCTCTAGAAAGGACCCGTTCTTGGCAACGAATATCTTGCCTTCGGATCTGAGGTAGAAGGTATACCCAATAGTTTCCTTAGGGTATCCTATGAAGACGCATTTCTCCGACTTGGGTTCGAGCTTTTCAGGTTGAAGTTTCTTGACATAAGCATCGCATCCCTAAACTTTTAGAAACGACAGCTTAGGTTTCTTCCCAAACCATAATTCATACGGTGTCGTCTCAACGGATTTCGACGGAGCCCTATTTAAAGTGAATGCGGCAGTCTCTAAAGCATAGCCCCAAAATGAGAGCGGTAAATCGGTAAGAGACATCATAGATCGCACCATATCCAATAGAGTGCGATTACGACGTTCGGACACACCGTTTCTCTGAGGTGTTCCAGGCGGCGTGAGTTGTGAAACTATTCCACATTTCCTTAAGTGTGCACCAAATTCGTGACTTAAATATTCTCCACCACGATCTGATCGTAAGAATTTTATTCTCCTGTCACGTTGATTCTCAACCTCACTCTGAAATTCCTTGAACTTTTCAAAGGTTTCAGACTTGTGTTTCATTAGGTAGACATACCCATATCTACTTAAGTCATCAGTGAGAGTGAGAACATAACGATATCCTCCGCGAGCCTCAACACTCATTGGACCGCACACATCGGTATGTATGATTTCCAATAAGTTGGTTGCTCGCTCCATTGTTCCGGAGAACGGAGTCTTGGTCATCTTACCCATGAGGCATGGTTCGCACGTGTCAAATGATTTGTAATAAAGAGACTCCAAAAGTCCATCTGCATGGAGCTTCTTCATGCGCTTGACCCCAATGTGACCAAGGCGGCAGTGCCACAAGTATGTGGGACTATCGTTATCAACTTTACATCTTTTGGTATTCACACTATGAATATGTGTAACATCACGTTCGAGATTCATCAAGAATAAACCATTAACCAGCGGGGCATGACCATAAAACATATCTCTCATATAAATAGAACAACCATTATTCTCGGATTTAAATGAGTAGCCATCTCGAATTAAACGAGATCCAGATACAATGTTCATGCTCAAAGCTGGCACTAAATAACAATTATTGAGGTTTAAAACTAATCCCGTAGGTAGATGCAGAGGTAGCGTGCCGACGGCGATCACATCGACCTTGGAACCATTCCCGACGCGCATCGTCACCTCGTCCTTCGCCAGTCTCCGTTTATTCCGTAGTTCCTGTTTTGAGTTACAAATATGAGCAACCGCACCGGTATCAAATACCCAGGAGCTACTACGAGTACTGGTAAGGTACACATCAAATACATGTATATCACATATACCTTTGGCGTTGCCGGCCTTCTTGTCCGCTAAGTATTTAGGGCAGTTCCGCTTCCAGTGACCACTTCCCTTGCAATAAAAGCCCTCAGTTTCAGGCTTGGGTCCATTCTTTGACTTCTTCCCAGTAACTGGCTTACCGGGCGCGGCAACTCCCTTGCCGTCCTTCTTGAAGTTCTTCTTACCCTTGCCCTTCTTGAACTTAGTGGTTTTATTCACCATCAACACTTGATGTTCTTTTCTGATCTCCACCTCCGCTGATTTCAGCATTGAATATACCTCGGGAATGGTCTTTTCCATCCCCTGCATATTGAAGTTCATCACAAAGCTCTTGTAGCTTGGTGGAAGCGACTGAAGGATTCTGTCAATGACCGCATCATCCGGGAGATTAACTCCCAGCTGAGACAAGCGGTTGTGCAACCCAGACATTCTGAGTATGTGCTCACTAACAGAACTATTCTCCTCCATTTTACAGCTGAAGAACTTGTCGGAGACTTCATATCTCTCGACCCGGGCATGAGCTTGGAAAACCATTTTCAGCTCCTCGAACATCTCATATGCTCCATGTTTCTCAAAACGCTTTTGGAGACCCGGTTCTAAGCTGTAAAGCATGCCGCACTGAACGAGGGAGTAATCATCAGCACGCTGCTGCCAAGCGTTCATAACGTCTTGGTTCTCTGGGATTGGTGCTTCACCTAGCGGTGCTTCTAAGACATAATCTTTCTTGGCTGCTATGAGGATGATCCTCAGGTTCCGGACCCAGTCCGTATAGTTGCTGCCATCATCTTTCAGCTTGGTTTTCTCTAGGAACGCGTTGAAATTGAGGACAACGTGGGCCATTTGATCTACAAGACATAGTGTAGAGATTTTAGACTAAGTTCATGATAATTAAGTTCATCTAATCAAATTACTCAATGAACTCCCACTCAGATAGACATCCCTCTAGTCATCTAAGTGAAAACATGATCCGAGTTTAACTGGGCCGTGTCCGATCATCACGTGAGACGGACTAGTCAAGATCGGTGAACATCTCCATGTTGATCGTATCTTCTATACGACTCATGCTCGACCTTTCGGTCCTCCGTGTTCCGAGGCCATGTCTGTACATGCTAGGCTCGTCAAGTCAACCTAAGTGTATTGCGTGTGTTCCGAGACCATGTCTATACATGCTAGGCTCGTCAACACCCGTTGTATTCGAACGTTAGAATCTATCACACGCAATCATCACGTGGTGCTTCGAAACAACGAACCTTCGCAACGGTGCACAGTTAGGGGGAACACTTTTCTTGAAATTATCATAAGGGATCATCCTACTTACTACCGTCGTTCTAAGCAAATAAGATGCAAAAACATGATAAACATCACATGCAATCAAATAGTGACATGATATGGCCAATATCATTATGCTCCTTTGATCTCCATCTTCGGGGCACCATGATCATCTTCGTCACCGGCATGACACCATGATCTCCATCATCATGATCTCCATCATTGTGTCTTCATGAAGTCGTCACGCCAACGATTACTTCTACTTCTATGGCTAACGCGTTTAGCAACAAAGTAAAGTAATTTACATGGCGTTATTCAATGACACGCAGGTCATGCAAAATAATAAAGACAACTCCTATGGCTCCTGCCGGTTGTCATACTCATCGACATGCAAGTCGTGATTCCTATTACAAGAATATGATCAATCTCATACATCACATATATCATTCATCACATCTTCTGGCCATATCACATCACATAGCACATGCTGCAAAAACAAGTTAGACGTCCTCTAATTGTTGTTGCAAGTTTTTACGTGGTTTGTAGGTTTCTAGCAAGAACGTTTCTTACCTACGTATGACCACAACGTGATTTGCCAATTTCTATTTACCCTTCATAAGGACCCTTTTCATCGAATCCGTTCCGACTAAAGTAGGAGAGACAGACACCCGCTAGCCACCTTATGCAACTAGTGCATGTCAGTCGGTGGAACCTGTCTCACGTAAGCGTACGTGTAAGGTCGGTCCGGGCCGCTTCATCCTACAATACCGCCGAAACAAGACAAGACTAGTAGCGGCAAGAAGAATTGGCAACATCAATGCCCACAACTGCTTTGTGTTCTACTCGTGCATAGTAACTCCGCATAGGCCTGGCTCATGATGCCACTGTTGGGAATCGTAGCATAATTTTAAAATTTTCCTACGCTCACCGAGATCTATCTATGGAGTATACTAGCAACGAGGGGAAAGGAGTGCATCTACATACCCTTGTAGATCGCGAGCGGAAGCGTTCCAATGAACGTGGATGACGGAGTCGTACTCGCCGTGATTCAAATCACCGATGACCGAGTGCCGAACGGACGGCACCTCCGCATTCAACACACGTCCGGTGCAGTAACGTCTCCTCCTTCTTGATCCAGCAAGGGGGAAGGAGAGGTTGATGGAGATCCAGCAGCACGATGGCGTGGTGGTGGATGTAGCGGGTCTCGGCAGGGCTTCGCCGAGCTTCTGCGAGAGGGAGAGGTGTAGCAGGGGAGGAGGGAGGCGCCCAAGGCTGTAATACTACTGCCCTCCTCCCCCCCCCCTTTATATAGGCCCCCTGGGAGGGGGGCGCCGGCCAGAACCCATCTGGATGGGGGGGCGGCGGCCAGGGGGGTAACTTACCCCCCAAGTCAAGTGGGGCGCCCCCCCACCCTAGGGTTTCCAACCCTAGGCGCACTGGGGAGGCCCATGGGGGGCGCCCCAGCCCACTATGGGCTGGTTCCCTTCCCACTTCAGCCCATGGGGCCCTCCGGGACAGGTGTCCCCACCCGGTGGACCCCCGGGACCCTTCCGGTGGTCCCGGTACAATACCGATAACCCCCGAAACTTTCCCGGTGGTCGAAACTGGACTTCCTATATATAATTCTTCACCTCCGTACCATTCTGGAACTCCTCGTGACGTCCGGGATCTCATCCGGGACTCCGAACAACTTTCGGGTTTCCGCATACTCATATCTCTACAACCCTAGCGTCACCGAACCTTAAGTGTGTAGACCCTGCGGGTTCGGGAGACATGCAGACATGACCGAGACGCCTCTCCGGTCAATAACCAACAGCGGGATCTGGATACCCATGTTGGCTCCCACATGTTCCACGATGATCTCATCGGATGAACCACGATGTCGAGGATTCAATCAATCCCGTATACAGTTCCCTTTGTCAATCGGTATGTTACTTGCCCGAGATTCGATCGTCGGTATCCCAATACCTTGTTCAATCTCGTTACCGGCAAGTCTCTTTACTCGTACCGCAATGCATGATCATGTGACTAACGCCTTAGTCACATTGAGCTCATTATGATGATGCATTACCGAGTGGGCCCAGAGATACCTCTCCGTCACACGGAGTGACAAATCCCAGTCTCGATCCGTGCCAACCCAACAGACACTTTCGGAGATACCCGTAGTGCACCTTTATAGTCACCCAGTTACGTTGTGACGTTTGGCACACCCAAAGTACTCCTACGGTATCCGGCAGTTGCACGATCTCATGGTCTACGGAATAGATACCTGACATTGGAAAAGCTATAGCAAACGAAACTACACGATCTTTTATGCTATGCTTAGGATTGGGTCTTGTCCATCACATCATTCTCCTAATGATGTGACCCCATTATCAATGACATCCAATGTCCATAGTCAGGAAACCATGACTATCTGTTGATCAACGAGCTAGTCAACTAGAGGCTTACTAGGGACACGTTGTGGTCTATGTATTCACACATGTATTACGATTTCCGGATAACACAATTATAGCATGAACAATAGACAATTATCATGAACAAAGAAATATAATAATAACCATTTATTATTGCCTCTAGGGCATATTTCCAACACTAATGCCCTTAAAATCATCAAGGGTATATCCAATAGCAGCCCGGTGCTTCCTTAGAACTTTCAATAATCTTTCTTCTTCATGTTCTGAAAGGTTAGCACTAATAATAACAGGATATATCTTATTTTCATCAAGATAAGCATATTTCAAAGTGTCTGGCAATTGTTTTAATTCAAACACAAGATCACCTTTAGGTGGAGGTAGACCTCCAAGAGTTTCAATAGGCAAATTGTGTTTAAGTAGAGGACGTTGTTCAAAGAAAATCTTATCTATTTCATTTCTTTCATGCATATATAAATCATTTTCATGGTCTAGCAAATATTGTTCTAAAGGATCAGTAGGTGGCACAGCAATAGTAGCAAGGCCAATTAATTCATCCTTACTAGGCAATTATTTTTCATGAAGATTTCTACTAAACTTGGAAAAATTAAACTCACGAGCCTCATCACCAAAGCTAACACCGACAATTTGTTTCTTACAATCTATCTTAGCATTAACTGTATTCAAGAAAGGTCTACCAAAGATAATGGGGCAAAAGTCATCTTGTGGTGAACCAAGAATAAGAAAATCAGTAGGGTATTTTATTTTCGCACACAAGACTTCAACATCTCTAACAATCCCAACTGGTGATATGGCGTCTCCATTAGCAAGTTTAATAGTAACATCTATTTCTTCTATCTCAGCAGGTGCTATGTCTTTCATAATTTCTTGATATAAAGAGTAAGGAATAGCAGTCACACTAGCACCCATATCACATAAACCATGATAACAGTGATCTCCTATTTTAACTGAAATAACAGGCATGCCAACAACAGGTCTATGTTTATCTTTTCTATCAGGTTTAGCAATTCTAGCAGCTTCTTCACAGAAGTAAATAACATGCCCATCCATATCTTCTTCCAAGAGATCTTTAACCATAGCAATGCTAGGTTCTACTTTAATTTGTTCATCAGATTTAGGTGTTTCAATATAGCTTTTGTTAACCACAGTTGAAACCTTAGCATGCTCCTTTATCCTAACAGGGAAAGGTGGTTTCTCAATATAAGCAGAAGGAACAACTGGATCAACATTATAAAGTATAGTTTCTTCTTTAACTTGTATTGGTTATTTAATTTCTTATTTAATAGGTGGATGATATTTAAACCACTTCTCTTTAGGGAGTTCAACATGAGTATCAAATGATTCACAAAAGGAGGCTACTATCTCAGAGTCAAGTCCATATTTAGGGCTAAACTTTTGGAAAGCATCGGTATCCATAAATTTTTTAACACAATCATACTTAAGCTTAATACCTGACTCTTTCCCTTCATCGAGTTCCCAATCTTCAGAGTTGCATTTAATTCTTTCCAAAAGATCCCACCAGAATTCAATAGTCTTCTTCATAAAAGAACCAGCACAAGAAGTATCAAGCATGGTTTGGTCATTACGAGAAAGCCGAGCATAAAAATTCTGGATAATAATTTCTCTTGAGAGCTCATGTTTGGGGCATGAATATAACATTGACTTAAGCCTCCCCCAAGCTAGAGCGATACTTTCTCCTTCACGAGGCCAAAAATTATACATATAATTCCGATCATGATGAACTAGATTCATAGGATAAAATTTCTGGTGGAACTCCAATTTCAAATGATTCCAATTCCAAGATCCAATATCATCGCACAGCCTATACCATGCCAATGCTTTTCCCTTCAAAGATAAAGGGAAAACCTTTTTCATAACTTGATCCCTGGGTAAACCTGCGAGCTTAAACAATCCACAAATTTGTTTTACATATATCAAGTGCATATCAGGATGTTCGGTTCCATCTCCTGCATAAGGATTAGCTAGCAGTTGTTCTATCATACCCGAAGGAATTTCATATTCAATATTTTCAGTAGGTGTAGCAGGTTGAGGGGTAGCTAATTGTGGTTCCGGACGAGGTGAAGATACCCCGACCAAACCCCTCAAAGGCTTGTTTTCCATAGTAACAAGTGACAATAAATTTCAGCACACTATATAAATGTTCCCTTACCAAATTCCACTTACCAAAGGCGCTTCAGTCCCCGGCAACGGCGCCAGAAAATAGCCTTGATGACCCACAAGTATAGGGGATCAATTGTAGCTCTTTTTGATAAGTAAGAGTGTCGAACCCAACAAGGAGCAGAAGGAAATGACAAGTAGTTTTCAGTAACGTAATGTCTCCAAGTGCTGAAATTGTAAGTAGCGAGTAGTTTGATAGCAAAATAATTTGTAACGAGCAAGTAACGATAATAGTAACAAGTAGGCAGCAAGGTAGCCCAATCCTTTTGAGGCAAATGACAGGCCAAAACGGTCTCTTAGGATAAACAAAGCATTCTTGAGGGTACACGGGTATTTCTTCTAGTCATTTTCATCATGTTGGTTCGATTTGTGTTCGCTACTTTGATAATTTGATATGTGGGTGGACCGGTGCTTAGGTGATTTTCTTACTTGAACAAACCTCCTACTTATGATTAACCCTCCCACAAGCATCCGCAACTACGAGAAAAGTATTAAGAATAAATTCTAACCATAGCATTAAACTTTTGGATCCAATCGGTCCCTTACGGAATAGCGCATAAACTGGGGTTTAAGTTTATGTCACTCTCGCAACCCACCATCTAATTGCTACTCCACAATACATTCCCTTAGGCCCAAATATGGTGAAGTGTCATGTAGTCGACGTTCACATGACACCACTAAGGGAATCACAACATACATACTATCAAAATATCGAACACATATCAAGTTCACATGATTACTTGCAACATGATTTCTCCCGTGACCTCAAGAACAAAAGTAACTACTCACAAATGATAAACATGTTCATGATAAGAGGGGTATTAAATAGCATAATGGATCTGAACATATAATCTTCCACCAAATAAATCATATAGTAATCAACTACAAGATGTAATCAACACTACTAGTCACCCACAGGCACCAATCTGTAGTTCTGGTAACCAGATTGAATACAAGAGATGGACTAGGGTTTGAGATGAGATGGTACTATTGAAGATGTTGATGAAGATTGCCCTCCCCAAGATGGGAGAGTTGTTGGTGATGATGATGACGATGATTTCCCCTCCGAGAGGGAAGTTCCCCCGGCGGAATCGCTCCGCCGGAGGGCAAAAGTGTTCCTGCCCAAGTTCCGCCTCGAGACGGCGGCGCTCCATCCCAAAAGACTTCTCCTTATTTTTTCTAGGTCAAAATGACTTATATACCAAAAATGGGCACCAGAGGTGGGCCGAGGAGGCCACAACCCACCAGGGCGCGCCTGGGGGGCCTGGCGCGCCCAGGTGGGTTATGCCCACCTAGTGGCCCCCTCTGGTGTTTATTGGCTCCAATATTTCTTAAATAATCCATAAAAAATCTCCGTGAAGTTTCAGCTTATTTGGAGTTTTGCAGAATAGGTGACCTGACGTAGCTTTTCCAGGTCCAGATTTCCAGCTGCTGGAATTCTCCCTCTTTGTGTGCACCTTGAAAATTATGAGAGAAAAGGCATTAGAATTACTCCAAAAAGCATTATTATGGATAAAAACATTATAAATAACAGTAAGAAAACATTATGAAAAATAGACGTATCAGTGATCCCATTCATCAAATGACAACACATGTCTGTGGACAAGAAACTTAACCATCTTTGATTAATGAGCTAGTCAAGTAGAGGCATACTAGGGACACTCTGTTTGTCTATGTATTCACACATGTACTAAGTTTCCGGTTAATACAATTCTAGCATGAATAATAAAAATTTATCATGATATAAGGAAATATAAATAACAACTTTATTATTGCCTCTAGGGCATATTTCCGTCATTTCGTTCATAATGGGCTGAATCAAGAATGATGAACTAACCATATTTACAAAAACAAAATAGGTCGAGTTCATACGAGCTTTTCCTCATCTCAATCATTTCATCATATATCATCATTATTGCCTTTCACTTGCACGACCGAACGATGTGGATAATAATAGTGCACGTCCATTGGACTAATCTGGAATCTGCAAACATTTGTTCAAAGGAGAAGACAAGGTAATATGGGCTCTTTGTTCGATCAACAATAATGCATATGAGAGCCACTCAACATTTTCATCGTGGTCTTCTCCTCTCAACCCGAAGAAAGGAAAAAGAATTTCAAAGAAACACACTGAAATGTTTTGGAGTTTTTGTTTTTCTGAGGAAATAAAAACAAGAATGAGAAAAACTATTTACACGGGAAAGCTCCCAACAAGCAAAAGAAGAACGAGCAATCTTTTTTGGGTTTTGTTTTAATACTACTACTAAATAAACATGGATAGTAAATTAAAAAGAAGCTACAACTAATTTTTTGAATTTTCTCAAAGTTTTTCAAACACACAAGAAGAAAGCGAGAAAAAGAAAATAACTAATCATGGATAATACAATGAAAAAGTACGTACACCAACAACTGGAATGAGTGTGTGAACATGAATGTAATGTCAGTGAGAAATACGTACTCCCCCAAGCTTAGGCTTTTGGCCTAAGTTGATCTAAGCCCATGGATCAAAGTAGCCCTCTCCGGAGTGCTGAGGGGGGGTCCTGGGGGGCTCCACTGGTTAGTGAGCTCCTATGGCTCCCACTGATCAATAGACTCCTGATAAGGATCAGGTGATGGCTCTGGCTCAGGAATTGGGGATCGCATCCGCTCCCAGTATGCATAAATGTCCTCGGGCAGAATGAGGTATGTGCCTGAATGAATGTTGAACAAAGAAGGTGCAGGAAAAGTAATAATCCGACAAGTTTTCTGGCTAAATACCAGGTTAGATGAGTCTCTTATCCTTATCATCGCTAATAAAATCATGTGCTACCATGCTGTTGTAATCTAAGTATATAGTGGGTAGCAGCATCTCCTCTTCCTCCTCGTGCCTAATGGGTATCTTAAAGCATTTAGCAAGGCAGGAGGCATAGATACTCCAAAGATAGGACCCCTCGAATGGTTTAAACTCAACCGTCGAGCAACCATAGCGCCCAAACTGAAAGTTCTATCACGAAGTAAAGCATGGCGCAAAATAGCAAGGTCAGGAGCACTAAGGCCTCCACTCTCCCCGTGACCAATTAAACATCTCCCAGCAAATAATGAGTAATAGCATAAAACAATAAATGTAAACTAGCCACTCTCGCTTCCGACACCCTTCTCCTTTCCCCTACGGTAACTTCATAAATAAAATCTTCCACATCTCTAGGACGTGGTTCATCGACGTTGCCCTCGTAAGGTAATTTGCGAACCTCACAAAAGTCATAAAGCTTCATCTCCTTATGCTAATCATATAAATAAGATTCTACCGTGCGTGGTGATTTCCTAACATGAAAGTGAAAATTTTGCACAAAGGTATTAGTGAGTAGGAGGTATTGATCACACTTATCGTGGAGGAAGTCGGTGATGCCTGCATTCTCCGCCAAACAATAAAAATCATCATAAATTCCGGCAGCCCCCAAGAATGCATCACTTGGCCATTCACATGACCGAACATCCGTGCTGCGAGGAAGGTTATACTTGGGCTTCTTCTTCTCTTCATTTTCATTTTCCTTTGAACCCCGGCTTGAAGAGCCTCTCAACAACCTCCTCATCATTTTCTTTTCTCTGCAAATTTCTGAAATTTTTAGTGACTCAAAATAAAAGTGAACCAAACTTAACAAGATTGATAGCAACTACTCCTACAAGTGTCTAGAGGCTATATCATGCATCAAAACTACTTCGGACCATATAAATTTGACATGCAAGCTCAAGAACAAGGTCACCACAGCAGCAAAAATTTGCAATTTATAAAGCACTAGAACAAAAACTAATTGGACCATTGGAGGAGTCACATACCAAAGAACAATCCTCCAAAACAATTTTTGCAAATGGAGCTTTGCACAAGGAGATCGAAAATGGCAGCAAGATGAGCAAGAACACGGGTTTGAGCAACGAGATGATTTTTCTGGAGGAAGACGAAGTGGATGGGTGCTGGAATAAGTGAGGGGGACCCACGTGGGACACACAAGGCAGGGGCACGCCCAGGGGTGTAGGGCGCGCTTGTGGCCCACTGGTGCATCCCCCTGGTGCATGTTCAGTGCCAGAAATTCTAAAATATTCTATAAAAAATCATACTGAATTTTCAGGGCATTTGGAGAACTTTTATTTTCGGGACATATTTTATTACACGGATAATTCAGAAAACACACAGATAATACTAATTTTCCTTTATTTATTCTAAATAACAGAAATTAAAAAGTGGGTACAGAAAGTTGTGCTTTCTAAATTCATCCATCTCATGCCTATCAAAATGAATCCATTAACAAGGTTGATCAAGTCATATTAACAAACTTCTTCCGAATGACATGAAACCGGAGAATTTTCGAATAACACTAGGTTACCTCAACGGGGATATGCATGTCCGCAACAATAAGAATAGCATATTTCTTCTTTATAGTAGGGAGAGGGAACTCAAAACCTCCAATAGTAATAGTTGAAATTTCTCCAATAGAATTGATACTATGAACTTGAGGTTGTTTCTTTGGAAAGTGTACCGTATGCTCATTACCATTAACATGAAAAGTGACATTGCCTTTGTTGCAGTCAATAACAGCCCCTGCAGTATTCAAAAAGGGTCTACCAAGGATGATCGACATACTTTCGTCCTCGGGAATATCAAGAATAACAAAGTCCGTTAAGATAGTAACGTTTGCAACCACAAAAGGCACATCCTCACAAATACCGATATAAAGAGATTTCAGTACGTGTCAACTTATTCAATTCAAGTCTACGATATAAAGAGAAAGGCATAACACTAACACCGGCTCCCAAATCACATAAAGCAGTTTTAACATAGTTTCTTTTAATGGAGCATGGTATAGTTGGTATTCCTGGATCTCCTAGTTACTTTGGTATTCCACCCTTAAAAGTGTAATTAGCAAGCATGGTGGAAATTTCAGCTTCCGGTATATTTCTTTTATTTGTAACAATATCTTTCATATACTTAGCATAAGGAGACATTTTCAGAATATTAGTCAAATGCATACACAAAAAGACAGGTCTAAGCATTCCAACAAAGCGCTCAAAATCCTCATCATCCTTTTTCTTGGATGGTTTAGGAGGAAAGGGCATGGGTTTCTGAACCCATGGTTCTCTTTCTTTACCATGTTTCCTAGAAATGAAGTCTCTCTTATCATAACATTGATTCTTAGATTGTAGGTTATCAAGATCAACAGCAGGTTCTACCTCCACATCATTATTATTACTAGGTTGAGCATCAACATGAACATCATCATTAACATTAGCATTAGATTCATGTTCATCACCAGATTGTGTCTCAGCATCAGAAATAGAAATATCATTGGGATTCTCAAGTGTATCTACAACAGGTTAACTAGAAGCATGCAAAGTCCTATCAGTTTTCTTTTTCTTTTTATTACTAGGAGGAGTAGGTGCATCAGTATTAATTCTCTGAGAATCTTGCTCAATTCTCTTAGGATGGTGTAGGATCGAAAGTATGTCTAGAGGGGGGTGATTAGACTACTTGACCAGTTAAATATCTAGCCTTTTCCCAATTTTAGTTCTTGGTCGATTTTAGCAACTTAGCACAAGTCAAGCAATCAACCTACACATGCAATTCTAAGAGTGTAGCAGCGGAAAGTAAAACTGCATATGAAGGTAAAGGAAGAGTTTGAGGGAGCAAACGCAATGTTGACATGGAGATTTTTATCCATGGTTCCGATAGGTGGTGCTATCGTACATCCACGTTGATGGAGACTTCAACCCACGAAGGGTAACGGTTGCGCGAGTCCACGGAGGGCTCCACCCACGAAGGGTCCACGAAGAAGCAACCTTGTTCATCCCACCATGGTCGTCGCCCACGAAGGACTTGCCTCACTCGGGTAGATCTTCACGAAGTAGGCGATCTCCTTGCCCTTAGAAACTCCTTGGTTCAACTCCACAATCTTGACGGAGGCTCCCAAGTGACACCTAGCCAATCTAGGAGACATCACTCTCCAAGAAGTAACAAATGGTGTGTTGATGATGAACTCCTTGCTCTTGTGCTTCAAATGATAGTCTCCCCAACACTCAACTCTCTCTCACAGGATTTGGATTTGGTGGAAAGATGATTTGAGTGGAAAGCAACTTGGGAAAGGCTAGAGATCAAGATTTATGTGGTTGGAATGGAATATCTTGATCTCAACACAAGTGTAGGTGGTTCTCTCTCAGAAAATGTATGTTGAAAGTGTAGGCATGTTCTGATGGCTCTCTCCACGAATGAAGAGTGGGTGGAGGGGTATCTATAGCCTCCACACAAAATCTAACCGTTACACACAATTTACCAAACTCAATGGGACCGAATCGTTAAACTCGGTCAGACCAATTTAGTTCATAATGTGACCGTTAGGGTTTTCGGTGGGACCGACACGTCAACTCGGTGAGACCGATTTCGTTAGGGTTAGGGCACATAATCTCGGTGAGACCGATTACACAAACTTAGTGAGACCGATTTTGGTAATAGACAAACAGAGAGTTGGTCAGGCAAACTCAGTGGGACCGATTCGCTCATCTCGGTTGGACCGAAACGTTACGAAAAGGAAACAGAGAGTTTGCATTGCAATCTCGGTGGGACCGATCGCTCATCTCGGTTTGACCGAAATGTTACGAAGGGAAACAGAGAGATTACAATCCCATCTCGGTGAGACCGAGATCCCTATCGGTGAGACCGAAAAGACTAGGGTTTCTGGCAGTGGCTATGTCAATTGAACTCGGTGGCGCCGGATAGACAGTTTCGGTGGGGCCGAGTTTGACTTTTGGTTTGGGACATATGTGGATGTGAGAAAGTAATTGAGGGTTTTTGGAGCATATCACTAAGCACTTTGAGCAAGAAACTCATTAAGCAACACCTCACCCCCTCTTGATAGTATTGGCTCTTCCTATGGAGTCAATGTGATCTTGGATCACTTAAAATGAAAAATGTAGAGTCTTGTGCTTTGAGCTTGAGCCAATCCTTTGTCCTTAGTATTTTGAGAGGTCCACTTTTCTCATCCATGCCATGCCAATCATTGAGCTTTCCTGAAATGTTTATCTTGAAATAGCATTAGCTCAGTGAGCTATATGTTGTTAGGAATTACCAAAACCACCCAGGGATAGTTGCACTTTCAATCTCCCCCTTTTTGGTAATTGATGACAACATATAGATCAAAGCTTCGACAAATGATAATAAGATTGAAAGACATCGTCGCTTTGAGAAGTATGTGATAAGCAAGAGCTCCCCCTAAATTTGTGCATTATTTAAAAAAATTCTTTTGAATGCAAATGCACAATCGATTAGGATCATGGGTTACTCTTCCATGTCACATACATCTTGGTGGAGCACTCAAAATGATAGAAGTTAAAAGCATGCACTCATCACCAAGCAAGTGAATGATCATATAAGGATATAAGGGATAATATCATCCA
Source organism: Aegilops tauschii subsp. strangulata (assembly GCF_002575655.3). NCBI lineage: Eukaryota > Viridiplantae > Streptophyta > Magnoliopsida > Poales > Poaceae > Aegilops > Aegilops tauschii. Next base: position 269,455,452 of record NC_053040.3, read on the forward strand.
ACAAGCATTAAGGGTAGCATATGATCAAACATATGATCAAACATGTATCTCACAAGCATATAAAGTATCTCACACAAGCACACAATAAAAAGTTTTCAACCAAAATAGCAAGAGAGATAAAAAAGGAACACTCTCGAAGCCTATGATCTCTACATTTTTCTCCCCCTTTGGCAACAAGTTACCAAAAATTTCAAAAATGCATAGTGCTAAACGACTCTCAGGCTTGATCTTCGGTAGGTGGTGTAGAGATGACTCCAAGTACGAAAGCTTCTGTCGATGTAGTTGGAGCTGGTGGAGTGGCTGCTAGAGGTGGCACTGGAGTTGTAGCTGCTGGAGCTGATGCTGTAGCTCTAGTATCTGTGACTGGCACTGCATCAGATCTCTATCCTTTTGGCACTCTAGCAAAAGCATCTGTAGTAGACTTGCCCTTCTTCTCCTCTGCTTCCTCCTGTAGCTGCTCAACTGCAGTTTGGATCTCAGTTACCTTGACATTCAGATCATAGAACTTCTGCTCAATGATCCTCTCCAAACTCTCGATAATCTCAGTCATGAATCCTTCCTGATTTTCATGTTTTCTGCAACAGGATGTGCATCATTGTGGTCAGGGATCTTGGGCTTCAACTTTCTCAAAACAAGTGAGTCTTCTTCTTCAGCAGCTTCAGGCACTGGGGCCTTGTTCTTCTCCTCAGCAGGGATGTTCCTGGTGCTTCTCTTGGGTTTTGGGGGTTTCTGAGCTAGAGCAGCAGCCTTGGGAGCAGCTTTGGGCTTAGATGGAGCAGCCCCTGATCTGATTGCATCTCCCATGAGCTTCTGAGTTTTGGGTGCTGGTGCAGCATCCTCTTCCTCTTCCTATTCTCCTTCAGAGTCTTTCTTCATTGAGGGCTTGCCAAGAACTCTGGCAGTAGTGGTTCTTGCCCTCTTCTTCTTACCATCTCCTGCTGCTTCACCATTATCTGATTCAATGGTGAACTTCATAGTTTCACCTGTGGCAACTTTCTTTGGCTTGGAAGCTTCAGCAGTTGAGGCTCTGGCTTTTGACATTGGAACTCTTCTTGCTGGAGCCTTTGTTTTCAGTCCAGGCTTTGTTGCAGCAGCAATGCTATATTCCTTCTTCAGCACCTTCTTTCTGGAAGTGGCTTCATCCTCAACAGCCACATAACCTTCATCTTCAGAATCTGAAGTTTTCTTCTTCCTTGTCCTGGTAGCTGCCTTTGGCAAGTTACTAGGTGTGCTCCTGCTGCCCTCATCATAGCTCCCTGAGGGACTAGTGCCCTCACTCAACTGAACCTGCTCTTCAGACTTGTTCTGACTATCACTTTGATCAGACATCTCTTCAAGCTCACTGACAGCAGACCCTGGGAATAGGTTGTAGATGAGGTAGAGTAGATGAGCATCACAAAGTACAGAGGTTTTGCAAAACAATTGAGTCAAAAAGCTTAGTTTTAGTTCTCTACAGGAGTGATCTCGGAGCTACCGAATTGACAAACTCGGTGATACTGAAGCAACACTTGGAACCTAAACTAGTGAACTCGGTAGAGCCGAGTCACCGTTCGGTGGCACCGAGATTGCTAGGGTTTCACAGAATCCTGAACTCTGTCACACCGATTTGCACGTTTCGGTCGGACCGAAAAGCGCATGTGCAATGGCCAAGGCCAAATCGGTGAGACCGATTTCTACAGTTCGGTCGGTCCGAGATGAGTTCTGCGGAGAGCTAACCCTAAAATTTTCGAATCAAACTAGACCTAAGGAAGTTTTTGCTGGATGGATCAATCTCAATCGTGGCAAGAATCATGGCATTGTCCTTGTGCTAGGAATCGGAGTGAAAAAGACAACACAAGGGGTCGAACACTTACCCTAGTACGGCGAGTGTTCGCTACGGCGGCAACGGCGGAGCAGATTGCCGTTGACGGCAGCGGAGACCAGCGGCGGGAGGTCGCTGGTGGCGAGAGGACGATCCGGAGACCCGAAGAGGCAGAGTAGGTTACGCGCGGGTGAAGGGTTTCGAAATTTTTTCCAAAATTTGACCCGTCGGTATATATAACCTGACCCTGTCGGTGTGACCGAGTGGAACAACTCGGTGGCACCGAGATGCAAAACTGCAGGCAGTTACTGCAACTCGATGTGACCGAAAGTTTCTAATCGGTTGCACCGAGATTGAAAACCTAGATCAACTTAGTGATCTCGGTAGGACCGAAAAGGATGAATCGGTCAGACCGAAATGCACAAAGAGGTTTTGGAAGTTTAAGTCTATGACGAATCGGGAACTCCGAGTGCTCCTCACACAGAGTGGTTCAAATCTGACTTTATCAAACTTTGTGATGTAGCATGAATAGAGTTTGAGACAAGAAGAGCATAGATAGCTAGAGGGAGTTCTTAGGCATTCTTGTCCATCCATTTGGCAAAAGAGAAAAAGCCAAACAATCAAAGCAACAAATGGATGTCCTCGAATGAGAAAAATATGCATTCAACATGCTCACACAATTAAAATGGCAAATCAAATATGTGACAAAGCATGCACAAACACTCTAGCATCTATCAAGCAATTGGCGATGACTAGGTCATCTATATATGAGTATATTGACTTAGGAGTGAAATGAGAACATTTGATCATAGGTCATACTCATCGTTTAAGCACAAGTGGGATTACCACTTTTACATAAAGCATTGTTGTGCTCACACCATTAGAGTTGCTTTAGCTCAATTCTTTAGAGTAAAGCTCCCCCTAGATGTGATATCCCCCCTAAGAGGGATGAACTAACCTTGGGTTTTGTCGATGATCACTTCATGTAGGTGTTGAAGATGTGGATGCTCAAAGTTGATGTAGATCATTCGGAGCAATCCTTTGGAGTGAGTTGCACTTTCAATACCTACACGGGTTAGTCCCACAAGGAACAAGCAAGGATATCCATAGACATAGAGTGATGTATACACAAGATGTTGTCCATGAAAGCATTAGGTTACCTTGTCCCTTGACTTACCAACAAGAGGGTTTGTGACTCCTTGGACTAGTGCAAGATGTGGAAGTTGTTTGCACTTGTCATTGCCAAAATGATAAGAGTGAAGTATGTTGGCGGAGTCACCCTCAAGAACTCTCTAGTTCTTCTTCTTCGGGATCCACACCATCTTGATGGGAATCCTTGGAGTTTTAGTTGTACTTGATGAAGAAGAACTTGATGTAGTCTTGGGAACCCACTAGACTAAGGCCTTAGGTGCTTCTTCAAATGCATCAATTTCCTCTTGAAGCTTGTCCTTGCCTTTTTGCTTGTGGTCTTGTGGTGGAAGATCATCTTGAGCTTGTGTTCCTTTGAAAGAAGTAGGATCATACTTCTCTTGTTGAGGAACAAACTTCGTCTTGGGGTATTGATCTTCTTCCCACTCAACTCCATTGGTATTGAACTTTCGTTCAAAACCAACACCTTGATTCTTCCGGTGTCTTCCTTGCTTGCGTTCAATCTCCTCAAATTGCTTACTTCCGGCAAGGCTCTTGTAAACACCTTTCTCTATAATTCCTTTCAATAAACTATTTCTTGCTCAAGTGTAACTTGGCTAAGAGAATCATTAGTGGAATCAAGAGAACTACTAGAAGCAACATCATTGGATTTAGCATGATTGTTGTTACTCCTAGATGAAGAATCTTTCTTGTTCTTGTTGTTAGATTTAACTTGTGGCATGTAAGTAGACAAGAGTAAACGCTTGGCAATGTAAGAAGAACTTTTCTTGCAAAGATCATCATTGATCGCCTTTAAAAACTCATGCTCTTGCTCGAGGTTGAGCTTTTCAAAGCGTAGCTTCTCATGAGTCTTTAAAAGTTCTCGATGATCTTCCAAGGTAGTTTCATGAGCTAACTTAAGAGTGTTTAGTTCTTTAGTTAGACACTGAATCTCCTTCTTATCATCATCATTCGTTTTATCTTGATTAGCATGATTAATAGCAAGTTCATCATAGTTTTCGTAACTAGAGTTGTCAACAAGTAAATCATCATCTCCTAGCAAATCATCTTCATCACTATTGAAATCAACATACTCGGGGTGTGTTACCTTTGGACCTTTAGCCATGAAGCATCTCCCAATTCCTTCATTTGGTGATTCAAATATGTCGTAGGAGTTGGTTGTCACAAGTGCTAGTCCGACAACACCTTCATCTTGAGTATATTCGGAGTCGGAGTGATAACTTCTTTCGGAGTGATTGTCGGAGTCGGAGTCGGATACCCATTCACCAACATGAGCTTGATGTCTTCTTTTTGTGTAGCTTCTTGATGACTTATCTTTCCTTTCCGAATCCTTGCTTCTCCGAGAGGGTCTTCGTTCACAACGATCATCTTTACTCCTTCTTTCTCTTGATGGTGATTCTTCTCTTCTACTCCTTCTTTTGGGAGAATCTTCTCTTCTTTTGTAGGGAGCCATACACTCATTGCAATAGTGTCCGAGTCTTCCACAATTGTAGCAATTACGCTCACGACTAGAAGATCTTTTGTCATTGTAGGACCTTGACTTGGAACTTCTTTCCTTGCTTCTACTTTTGTAGAACTTGTTTAAGTTCTTCACCATTAGGCTCAATCCTTCATTGAAGGTTTGTTTCTCACTTGATGATGTGGGAGCTTCACATGAGGCTTTGTAAGCACCGCTTGACTTGTTATGGAGCTCTTCCTTATCCTTGAGTGACATCTCATGAGCAACAATCCTTCCAATGACTTCCGTTGGCTTGAGATCTTTGTAATTGGGCATCATTTGGATCAATGTGCACACGGTATCATATTTTCCATCCAAGGCTCTTAGGATCTTCTTGATGATGAATTTATCGGTCATCTCTTCACTTCCTAAGCCAGCAATCTCATTTGTGATAAGAGCAAGCCTAGAGTACATTTCAGCGACGCCTTCACCATCCTTCATTTTGAACTTGTCAAGCTGACTTTGGAGCACATCCAATTTGGATTCCTTGATGGAGTCGGTACCTTCGTGCATATCAATCAAAGTATCCCAAATTTCCTTTGCATTCTCAAGATGGCTAATTTTGTTGAATTCGTCGGGGCACAATCCGTTGAAGAGAATATCACAAGCTTGAGCATTGTATTGCAGCATCTTCAACTCCTCCGTGGTAGCTTCACGGTTTGGTTCTCTCCCATCGAAGAATTCACCTTGCAAGCCAATGCACACAATAGCCCAAATGGCGGGGTTATGTCCAAGAATATGCATTTTCATCTTATGCTTCCAACTAGCAAAATTTGTACCATCAAAGTAAGGACCTCTACGGTGGTAATTTCCCTCGCTAGACGCCATACTCTCCTAGGTTGTGAAACCAAGGCTATGACCACCAAAAGCTATGGAAATCAAAGCAAATGGAGACCAAAGCTCTGATGCCACTTGTAGGATTGAAAGTATGTCTAGAGGGGGGGTGATTAGACTACTTGACCAATTAAAAATCTAGCCTTTTCCCAATTTTAGTTCTTGGCAGATTTTAGCAACATAGCACAAGTCAAGCAATCAACCTACACATGCAATTCTAAGAGTGTAGCAACGGAAAGTAAAACTGCATATGAAGGTAAAGGGAGGAGTTTGAGGGAGCAAACGCAATGTTGACACAGAGATTTTTATCCGTGGTTCCGATAGGTGGTGCTATCGTACATCCACGTTGATGGAGACTTCAACCCACGAAGGGTAACGGTTGCGCGAGTCCACGGAGGGCTCCACCCACGAAGGGTCCACGAAGAAGCAACCTTGTCTATCCCACCATGGTCGTCGCCCACGAAGGACTTGCCTCACTCGGGTAGATCTTCACGAAGTAGGCGATCTCCTTGCCCTTACAAACTCCTTGGTTCAACTCCACAATCTTGACGGAGGCTCCCAAGTGACACCTAGCTAATCTAGGAGACATCACTCTCCAAGAAGTAACAAATGGTGTGTTGATGATGAACTCCTTGCTCTTGTGCTTCAAATGATAGTCTCCCCAACACTCAACTCTCTCTCACAGGATTTGGATTTGGTGGAAAGATGATTTGAGTGGAAAGCAACTTGGGAAAGGCTAGAGATCAAGATTTATGTGGTTGGAATGGAATATCTTGATCTCAACACAAGTGTAGGTGGTTCTCTCTCAGAAAATGTATGTTGGAAGTGTAGGCATGTTCTGATGGCTCTCTCCACGAATGAAGAGTGGGTGGAGGGGTATCTATAGCCTCCACACAAAATCTAACCGTTACACACAATTTACCAAACTCGGTGGGACCGAATCGTTAAACTCGGTCAGACCGATTTAGTTCATAATGTGACCGTTAGGGTTTTCGGTGGGACCGACACGTCAACTTGGTGAGACCGATTTCGTTAGGGTTAGGGCATAACATAATCTCGGTGAGACCGATTACACAAACTCGGCGAGACCGATTTTGGTAATAGACAAACAGAGAGCTGGTCAGGCAAACTCGGCGGGACCGATTCGCTCAGCTCGGTTGGACCGAAACGTTACGAAAAGGAAACAGAGAGTTTGCATTGCAATCTCGGTGGGACCGATCGCTCATCTCGGTTTGACCGAAAAATTACAAAGGGAAACAGAGAGATTACAATCCCATGTCGGTGAGACCGAGATCCCTATCGGTGGGACCGAAAAGACTAGGGTTTCTGGCAGTGGCTATGTCAATTGAACTCGGTGGCGCCGGATAGACAGTTTCGGTGGGGCTGAGTTTGACTTTTGGTTTGGGACATATGTGGATGTCATAAAGTAATTGTGGGTTTTTGGAGCATATCACTAAGCACTTTGAGCAAGAAACTCATTAAGCAACACCTCACCCCCTGTTGATAGTATTGGCTTTTCCTATGGACTCAATGTGATCTTGGATCACTTAAAATGAAAAATGTAGAGTCTTGTGCTTTGAGCTTGAGCCAATCCTTTGTCCTTAGTATTTTGAGGGGTCCACTTTTCTCATCCATGCCATGCCAATCATTGAGCTTTCCTGAAATGTTTATCTTGAAATAGCATTAGCTCAATGGGCTATATATTGTTAGGAATTACCAAAACCACCCAGGGATAGCTGCACTTTCAGATGGACCTCGGGATACAAAGGTTCCTGGGTCATTTTACCACCTCTAGTCATAACTCTAACAGTATTATCATTGTTCTTACTATTCAACTCATTGAGTAAATCATGTTGTGCCTTAAGTACTTGTTCTACTTGAGTTTTAACCATGGAAGCATGCTTACTAATAATTTTAAGATCACTAACAGTTCTACTCATATAATCACCAAGCAGTCAAGCATGTAATCATTACGTTTCAATTGTCTACTAACATTAGCATTGAAGTTTTCTTGTTTAACAATAAAACTATCAAACTCATCCAGGCATTGACTAGCAGACTTATTATGAGGAATATCACCTTCATCAAATATATAGAGAGAGAGTTTACCTCTACTACCTGTGTCAGGTTATCAAGACCATGTATTTCTTCAATAGGCGGTAGATTCTTAACATCTTCAGCTTTAATACCTTTTTCTTTCATAGATTTCTTTGCCTCTTGCATATCTTCAGGACTGAGAAATACAATACCTCTTTTCTTCGGAGTTGGCTTAGGAGTTGGTTCAGGAAGTGTCCAATCATTATCATTACTCAATATATTATTCAATAGCAATTCACCTTGCTCAACAGTTCATTCCTTGAAAACAGAACCAACACAACTATCTAGGTGGTCCCTAGAAGCATCGGTTAGTCCATTATAAAAGATATCAAGTATTTCATTTTCTTGAGAGGATGATCAGGCAAAGCATTAAGTAATTGGAGAAGCCTCCCCCATGCGCGTGCATGTGGGTTGTGTGCCCCATGTGGGCCCCTCACTTATCTCTTTAGCCCATGTCACCACCTACCTCCAGGAAAAAATCACCATTGCTCTCTCTCTCTCTCTCTCTCTCGTGTTCTTGCTCTCAAACCCGCGGATTTAGATCTCTTTGCTCAAAGCTCCATTTCCGAAACTGTTTTGAGGGATTGTTGCTTGGTATGTGACTCCTACATTGGTCCAATTAGTTTTTGCTTTAGTGGTTTATATTTTGAATAATTAGTTACTCTTGGTGCTACAGTAGATGAGCTTGCATGTTGAATTCTTAGAGTTCTAAGTAGTTTGAATGCTTGATTTGGCCTCTATGCATCCCTATGAGTAGTTACTATCAATCTTGTGAAACTTTGTTGACAAATTTTATGACCCAAATATGATGAACCTCTTTGGAAGGAGTTGTTCGAGGAGGAGGTCCTCGGAGGCATCTTCTAGTAGCAGCTCTGTTCGTCGGTCCTATGTTGAACCAAGTGAAAATTCCATACGAGATGCCGCCACCAAATCATGTTTATGGCCATGCAATGATTATATGGTGCGTGTAGGTATTAAAGAAGAATTTGAGCAATATGTTCACAATGCCGAGCTATGTCCCTACATTTCAGATAAGTGCAACCAACACCTCAACCTCACTGAATCATTTTCTAAGAATTTAAATTCCATCCTCGTGAGTCTAGGGTGTCGTTTAAACTATATGACAACCCATTTACCATATCTCTAGAGAGATTTGCTTACCATTGCAAATTCCATTTTGGGGCTCGCTAAACGAACCACCTAGATCTGAGTATGAAACGTTCTTGACTAGCCTCTGCTATGGTGAGACTAGAGGAGTGACACAATGTAGAATAAAGAGCATTCATTTTCCCTCAATTCAATACTTTGCACTTTTCAATGGGAAATACATTGTAGGCAAACAGGATTGTAGTACACTTTGTGCTCCAAACTTGAGTCTCATACGCACCACTCTCACCGGTGACAAAAGTTATAACCTTGGAGCGATTGTTGCACGCAGGTTGCAACACAACGCTGGTAGTGGATATTTTTATGGTGGAATTTATGCCACACGTTTAGCAAGAGAGCTGGGTGTTTCACCTTGGCCTTATGACTCCATCCTACCCACACAGTACTTGGACTTTAACGCTATGAAACGTCATAAGATCCTTAGTGGTGAAGCCCATAATTTTACTTATAACATGTTGTTTAATAAAAGGTCCGTTGTGGATACCTTTTTGCATGCGCCTTCTCTCTTTGATGTTCACATCAAGGGAAGATATTATGTTCTTGAGAGAGAGGCCCGAGCACATAATGCAGCGGTTGTGGCTGCACGGCGGGCTGAGGCATCTGCACCTAGAGCCTTCGTGAGCTATCACTCCAACCACTATGCAGGCTACTGACGATGATTACCAAGTTAGGCCAAAAGCCTAAGCTTGGAGGAGTACGTATTTCCATCGACATTATATTCATGTTCACACATTTCATTCCAGTTGTCGGTGTCCACACTTTTTCATTGTATTATCCATGTTAGTTTTATTTTCTCGCCTTCTTCTTGTGTGTTTGAGAAACTTTGAGAAAATCCCAAAATATTTCCTGCTTCTTTTCGGTTTTTCTTCCTAGTTTAATTAGTTGTAGTGTTAAAAAGAAAACCCAAAAATATTTCTTTGTTCTTCTTTTGCTTGTTGGGAGCTTTCCTGTGTAAATAGTTTTTCTCGTTTTTGTTTTTCCCTTTTATTTGCTTGTTCAAGAAAAACCAAAAACTCCAAAAATATTTCAGTGTGTTCCTTTGAATTTCTTTTCCATTTTAGTGAGTCATACCGAGGAGAAGACCACGATGAAATGTTGAGTGGCTCTCATATGCATTATTTGATCTAAAGAAGAGGCCATATTACCTTGTCTTATCCTTTTTGAATAAAATGTTTGCAGATTCCAGCTTAGTCCACGGCATTCTTGCACTATTATTATTTTCAAATCGTTCAGTCATGCAAGTGAAAGGCAATGATGACGATATTTGATGAACTGGCTGTGGCAGAGTGAAACGGGTATGAACTCAACTTGTTCTGTTTTTGTAAATATGTTTAACCTAGTATCCATGATTCAGCCTATTATGATCAAACATGTTTGCAATGACAATTAGAGATTATAGTTTCTCATGCCATGCTTAAGTAGCTAGGAGTGGATAATGATTTATCATGGATGTCAACATTGCGTTAAAATGATTGTGATGTAGTATGATGATATGGTATCCTCCTCTGAATGTTTCGAGTGGCTTCACTTGGCACATGTTCATGCATGTGGTTGAATCAAAACCAACATAGCCTCTATGATATTTATGTTCATGGTGTTCCTATCCTACTCTTGCTAGTATCCAATGTTACTTATGCATAATGCATGTTCATGACCGTTTTCGCTCTCTAGCTGGCCGCTTCTCAACCTAATTGGTAGCCTTCTCCTGTACTAAGCGGAATTACTACTTGTGCATCAAAATCCTAAAAACCAGGTTATTCCAGATGAGTCCACCATACCTACCTATACGCGGTATTACCCTGCCGTCCTAAGTAAATTTGCATGTGCCACCCCTAAAAACTTCAAACAAATATCCTTTTTTTGTGTGCCTGGATTGTTCATAGAGCGACATGAGGTAGTCAGTATCTTCCATGTAAGTGGGTTATTCTCATGATGAGTGATTATTCACTCGTCCTTGCACGAGAGGGGCGGTAATAGGGATTCCCAGTCCTGAATTTAAATTGCAAATAATTAAACAAAACTCCCCCAAGACTGTTGTCAGTATGGACGGTATCGGTTGTTTCGGACCAGCCGTGGAGTGTGCTTGTTGGTGGAGGGGGAGTAAACCTTTACTTTTATCGTTTGGGAACCGCCACTAATGTGTTTAGCATGGAAGATACCGATAACTAATGGTCGCGAAGTAAACAAGAAGGGTGCATTTCTCAAAATTTCATTTACCTCTGTTTTAAAAACTTGAGCTCTGGCACCGCTGCAAATCACTACTTCCCTCTACGAAGGGACTATCTATTTACTTTTATGTTGTGTTATCACCTTCTCAAATAAGCGCCAGAACCTGAGAGCACTATTGCCATCCTCATGCATTGTGTGTAGCTAATGTTGGGTGCATCATGACTGAATCTTTTCTACCATGAATTACAATGTTTAGTCGCTGCTTGAACTTTGGAGGTGCTCTGCATTTATGTTTTGCGGTCTCAGAAAGGGCTAGCAAGATACCACTATTGTCATATTATATCATGGTTGTTTTGACAAAGTGTTGTTGTTTGAGATATCTTATTATTGCTCGCTAATTGATTATGCCATTGATATGAGTTAATATAATTTTTAAGAGTTATTGTCGACATGGTTACTTATAATCTTTGCTGAAAACCTGGGTGCTACTTAAGCTTATTTATGTAAACAAGAGAAAAAGAGTTCGTAAAAGTTTTTCTTTTTCACTTTCAGTTTATCAACTGAATTGCTTAAGGCCAAGCAAAGGTTTAAGCTTGGGGGAGTTGATACGTCTCCATCGTATCTACTTTTCCAACGCTTTTCTCTTGTTTTGGACTCTAATTTGCATGATTTGAATGAAACTAACCCGGACTGGCGCTGTTTTCAGTAGAACTACCATGGTGTTGTTTTTGTGCAGAAATAAAAGTTCTCGGATTGGAACGAAACTTTGCGAGGAATTTTTATACAATAAAAGATAATTTCTAGAGCCAAGAACCACCGGAGGGGGACACCTGGGTGGGCACAACCCACCAGGGCGCGCCCCCTCCAGGCACGCCCAGGTGGGTTGTCCCCACCTGGTTGTCCCGCAGACCTCAACCCTAATACTATAAAATCACATTTTCGGAGAAAAAAATCAGGAGGAAGAATTATCACGTTTCACGAGACGGAGCCGCCGCCACCTCCTGTTCTTCATCGGGAGGCCAGATTTGGAGTCCGCTTGGGATTCCAGAGAGGGGGATCTCCGATCTTCGTCATCACCAACCCTTCTCCATGGCCAATTCCATGATGCTCCCCACCGGGAGTGAGTAATTCCTTCGTAGGCTCGTTGGTCGGTGAGGAGTTGGATGAGATTCATCATGTAATCGAGTTAGTTTTGTTAGGGCTTGATCCGTAGTGTCCATTATGTTCTGAGATTGTTGTTGCTATGACTTTGTCATGCTTAATGCTTGTCACTTTGGGCCCGGGTGCCATGATTTCAGATCTGAACCATTTATGTTATCACCATTATATCTATGTTCTAGATCTGATCTTGCAAGTTATAGTCACCTACTACGTGTTATGATCCGGCAACCCCGGAGTGACAGAAGTCGCGACACTTCCCGGTGATGACCGTAGTTTGAGGAGTTCATGTATTCATTATGTGTTAATGCTTTGTTCCAGTTCTCTATTGAAATGAGGCCTTAATATCCCTTAGTTTCCAATACCCCCCCCCCCCCCCCCCGCTACCATGGGTGGGTAGGAGAAAAGATGTCATGCAAGTTCTTTCCATAAGCACGTATGACTATTTATGGAATACATGCCTATAGTATATTTATGAACTAGAGCTAGTGTCTATTGCCCTAGGTTATGACTATTATATGATGAATATCATCCAACGAATTCACCGATCGAATGCCTACGAATTTCTCTTATACTGTTTATGCTAAGTTACTACTGCTACTGTTACTATTGCACTTGCTGCAAAATCATTGCTATCACTGTTACCGTTACTATTGCCGTTGCTACTATTATCAAAACAATCATACCACTTTGCTACTGATCACTTTGCTGCAGATAATTAATCTCCAGGTATGGTTGAATTGACAACTCAGCTGCTAATACTTGCAAATATTCTTTGGCTCCCCTTCTGTCGAATCAATAAATTTGGGTTGAATACTCTATCCTCAAAAACTGTTGCGATCCCCTATACTTGTGAGTTATCAGGAGCCTACAACTACTTGGAGACCACCGATGACCAGGAGTAGTTAGGAGGCTCCTAGGCAGGAGGCCTGCACCTTTTCGATCTAGATGTCGTTGTTTTGCTCAGCCTTCTTAAGGCAAACTTATTTACTTATGTGTGTACTCAGATATTGTTGCTTCCACTGACTTATGTATTCGAGCCTTCGAGGCCCTGGCTTGTAATATAAAGCTTTATGTTTGAATTTGTGTCTAGAGTTGTGTTGTGATATCTTCCCGTGAGTCTATGATCTTGATCGTGCACATCTGCGTGTATGATTAGTGCACGGTTAAGTCGGTGGGCGTCACAAACAACTATCCCCCCCGGATGAAGGTCACTGCGGTGTCTGTACATAGGTTATCAGGTCTACCGCGGGGTTTGGCGCGTTGGCCATGTCGGGAAGGCGTGGGAGGGCGGGCGGGTTTGGGAAAGATTTTGGCGCGTTCATGTGCCACAGACGAGCATGCCAGGAGAGGACATGAGGGGGGATGTCACGGGTTTCCGCTGCGTGTCCGCGCAGACACAAACTCAGCCAAAAAGTTGGGTCCAAACAGACAAGATAACGACATCTGTCAATTTGTGTCGGCATGTTGGGATATGTTTTTTGCTGGTTCGACCCAAATGGATGCGGGTGGACGAAAACGGGTCGGCGCGTCAAAGGTGGCCTAAGTCAAGTGATTGTTGTGAATCTAACCGGGTATGAAAACCTGGCCAGATAAACGAGCTTGTACGAGGGAACAAAACGTGATAGAAGACTGATATCTCTGAGAAACTTCAAATCTATCAGAACACAATAGCAAAAAAAGAGCTAAACAGAGACATGACTAGGATAAAAAACTATTAAAGCAAGACATGAGCTAGTACCGAATATAAATCACATGATCAAAACATAACCGAGGGTGAACATAGGCAGTTAAATGCATAAATCTATGTGATGTTCCAAAACAAAGTTTCTTCCCGTATCTATGTTACTGCAGTGTTTTTACATAAGTTATCAGGACCGCAATGCATAAAATACCGTGATATTTACATAGAACTTACCAGGGCATCATTTCAGCAACTTGTTTTTCTTCGATCAAAGTTACCAACAAAAGTGTTTGTATGTATGCCTAACTCGACAACTTATAATCTAGTACGAAATGATGTACTCCCTTCGTAAACTAATATAAGAGCGTTTAGATCACTATTTTAGAGAGGGAGTACTAGAGAAGGCCAACAAACAATAAATAAACAACTTTTCTTTTGCTGCCATGTGGTTTAAAAATGGTCACATAGGTATTTTCCAATTCTAGGAAAAGAAAATGGTATTAGGTGAGTTGGTTATTGGCGTCATACAAAACCGAGCAGGCCTGGGTTTGATCTCCACTGGGCGCAATAATTTTTTACAGCAATGATCAGCACGAAAAAATACAGCAGAGGGAGCGTTCGGAGTGGAAAAAAGGGGGCAGTTAACGATCCATTCGACATGGGAGAAAATCATGGGAGGTTCTGTTCGTGAAAAAATAGGCAGTTAACGATCTATTCGGCAAGGGAGAAAATCGCGAGTTGTTCTTTTCGCTAGATGCTGATCGTGTGGCACAAAATTCGTTCGGATGTGATGACAAAATCAAAACGCTTGAAAAATACAAATTTCTTAAATTAATATTAAAAGGCTCTATATATGATTAGGAGGCTTTTATATTTATTTAAATATTAACGGGCCTAAAAAGACCAAGTGCTGGAAAGCTACTTGGGCCACTTGGGCCGAATAGGAGGTGGCGCCCCTTCTCACTTGGGGAAGGAAGGGGGAGATTGAATTGAAGGAGAAATCCCCCTCCTCTTGGCCTGCTAAAGGAGGGAAACCTTCCCACCTTGTGTGGCGCTCCTCCCCCTTCTCTTGGCACTTTTGAATACACAAGTTTTGGAGTCTCGTCTTGTTCTCTAGTTCTAGTTGATTCAATTAGAGTTAGACCTAGATCCTCTAATTCTAATAATTAGAAGCCTGGTGTGGTTCTAATCTCCTCCCTCTAATTCTCCGGTGATGATTAGTTCTGGATGGCGAAGCACTGCCGGATCGCGGAGACCATACGCTTGCAATCTGTAGAGAGGTCGCGTTTTCGGTCTTCTATTCGAGGGATTGTTCATTGACTGTTCGAGGGACTTCAAGTACGATCTACGCCGACTCATCTTCTTGCTCTGCAACTCGGAGTTTGTAACGATCTGATCCAAACCGTCATTGCATCTTTATAGTGTTCCTTATTGATCGTAAGCCCATTTTTTGTTTTCTACTACGTTTCCCAACATGCTAGCCACGTCGGCTCTGGACATATGGGCCGGGTCAAAGACCCCCAAAGATTGTCGACCAGCAGGCTGTATTCGTGAGGCCTAGGAGCGCCAAGATGCAACCTTCTGAAAACTTGACGCATACTCTAATACTTGGAGACGATCTTCAGCATGTTTATCCTTAGATGTAACCGAACTATGTGCAACCCTAGGCACCCCGGTATCTATATATGTTGAGGGATGACGACCGTTGACGCCAACTGATACACATACAATCTCATGGTAGATCAATCTGTAACTTGTACTCACTCCAAATCAATACAATCAAAGCATGACGTAAGGTGTTATCTGAGATTTGACTCCATCACCACGTCAAAGTGTTTACTAATACTCTCTGTAAAGAAATATAAGAGCATTTAAACGCTCTTACTCCCTCCGTTCCAAAATAAGTGACTCGACTTTGTACTAATATTGTACTAAAGCTAGTACAAAGTTGAATCACTTATTGAGGGAGTATATTTTTCTACGGAGGGAGTAGTTTTTATGGAGTAAACGTTACCAATTTGCGTTTGGCAATTAAGCTACTAGCTATAACTACTGTTACAACTTAAACATCCGGCAACATAGGTGTAGAACGCATTTGGAACTCATTTCAACCCTAGCAGCAGCTTTATCGTCAATAGGGTTCATGAGAATCATCGATGAGATAATAATCCAGCAAAAGAAAGGTTGCATTATATTACATAATCGGTCTAATCAACAAGAATTACGGCCCAACCTTCCAACAATTTAAACTTTCCCATAACAGTTCATATGTCCCCCGCAAAAAAAAAGTTTATATGTGACACCCATATCTATAACACTATAAGACGTGTAGAATGTTCAATTTTTTTTGTGGGTTCAAGAAGAAAGTATAATTTGGACAGAAAGAAATTTAGACCCGAGCTAGCGGCTTGAGAGTTTGTCGACGTCAATGATGTTCCTGAAGCTCCCGCCGAGCAATGACAGAAGTCCACCCCCGTGCACCCTCCCCTCTGGAACACACAACTCTCCACTCTCCCTGCGCCTATCCGCGGATGGCGACGAGGACTTCATAGAGAGGGGAACCAGCACCTGAGGAGGAATCAGCTCCTGCCTCCCCGGCGTAGGCACCGGCGAGCCGTCGCACTCCGACACCGTGCTCACGCCCGACGAGTACTCGTAGTTCATGGCGCTGGCGGCTGCGGCCGCGGCTGACGAGGACACGATGCCTCGGAAGAGGCCCGGCCCGATCATGCTCCAGCCGCCGCGTCCTCGCTGCTGTGCCTGGGACTGGGACTGCGAGGCCACCAGCGTCGCGTGGGCGGCGCAGAGGCCGCTCCGCCCGCGGGCGAACTTGTCGCAGCCCGTGCCGAAGGTGCACCGCTTGCCGCCGCCGTGGGCCTTGCAGAACTCCGTACTCCCCTGCGCGCTCTTGCCGCAGCTGTCGACCTTGCACCGTTTGCCGCCGCCGTGCTTCACGCAGAACTCTGTGCGCCCGCGGGCGCTCTTGCCGCACCCGGGCACCGCGCAGCGCTTCCCGCCGCCGTGCGCCACGCAGTAGCTGGTGCCCCCGTGGACGCTCTTGGGGCACACGCCGCCGCCTTCGTGCATGCAGCGCTTCCCGCCGCCGTGCGCCTTGCACAGCGGCGTGCTGCCCTCCGCGCCCTTGGCGCAGCCCTCGAAGACGCACCTCTTGCCGCCGCCGTGGGACTTGCAGTACAGCGTGCTGCCCTGCGCCCCCTTGCGGCAGTCCGGGTACTGGCAACGGCGGCCGCCGCCGTGGGAGATGCAGAACCCGACCTTCCCCTCGGCGCTCCGGATGCAGCCCTCGACCGCGCACCGCTTCCCTCCTCCGTGCTTGATGCATCGCCCGGACTTGCCACGCGCGGCTTTAGGGCAGCTGTTGTATCCGCACCGGCGACCTCCGCCGTGGGCAATGCAGTGATCCGTCTTTCCCTCGGCGCTCTTAGTGCAGCCGAGCTGCATACACCGCCGGCCGCCTCCATGGGCCTTGCAGTAGGCCGTTCGGCTCTCGGCACCCTTGTAGCACCCGGGCTTCTGGCACCTCTGCCCGCCGCCATGGGCAATGCACAGGCCTGATGCACCTCTCGCACCTTTAGAGCACCCTTTGAACCTGCACTTCTTCGGAAACCGGCGATGAACCGGCTGTCCACGATCAGTTACACCGGTGACAACATCAGAGCTCACACCGAACGAAGTATCTGTCATTGTCGTTGCAGAAGGTTCAGGGCTGAATTGAAGGTGATGCTCGGCACTATCATTGGCGTTGTCCGTGTGGTCATCGAGCAGATCATCATGCGCCTCTGCCCGATTCTCTTGAGCAACACAAAGATTCGGCCGAGATGCGAAGAGCAGCGACGGAATGTAGCCACCGGAGCTCCTCCTGGCCGACGTCGAGCTCTCGTCGACACCGGAGAAGGAGATGATGTTTCCTCCAGGCGGTTCAGAATGCTGAGCGATAGCTTCAGCATTACCCACCCGATCATGAAGCCCAAGGGTCATCGTCCCAGGATTAGTGAACGATAAACTCCGGCCAAACAGAGTCACCGGCGCTTTCGACTTGCCTGCTCCTCCTGCAGGCTGCTGGTAATCCACAGAGCTAGGTTCCGGCGACGGACCCAGTCCAAGGACCAGTCTGCACGCATCATCTTGCGCAGAAGCATGACCAGACCGCTGGACACCCCTGTTGCCACGGCTGCAGTTGTCCATTGCCGAACCCCGGAAGTCCAAGGAAAATGAGGTCTGACCATGGCCGACAGTAGTGTAGCTCCCGGACATCAACACCGCAGAGCTGTCCATCAGGGGCTGGCTTCCACGGTGACGCATACCCGCGTAACCGTTATTCATCTATACCTTTATACACTGAGAACTGACTGATCTGGGCCTGTTTATTCTTTGAACATGAACCAACTGAGTGAAGGTGGTGATGGAGAACAAGTATCTCAGGGCAACAGAAGATCAGGTGATTTTTGATCTGGTATTTCATATGTGCATGTCAGAGAAGACGAAGTCGAAGAATATCAGCAGCAGCGAGGTCCCGTTGAATCCGCTACTAACAAAACCTGATGTGTCTGCCCTGTCCATTTACCTTCTGGCCTCAGCAAAAATCGTCACCCACAAGGTACTCGAGCCCTGGCAGACAACCGTCTGATACAGCGGTGTTCTGATCTTGGTATTTGACCATCCACTGTCCCTTTTCCTTTTTCTTGATTTATAAATTGTTGAGCATTAGGCAGAAGCAGAAGAGCTCAATTGCCAAGATAATCTTCAAACTACAACGATACTGCAAAGAAGTGGAGTTAGTAAGTCAGATTGTGTTCATACCCTAAGAGGTGGAACTTAACATGACTTTAAAATAGCAATATTAAGTGCATGTTGGAATAAATCAGTGCTGATGAACAGAAAAAACAAATCAGAAATTTCTCAAAATAAAAAGAAACGGAAAAGAAGAGACCAGTTTAGCCATACTTGCACACAACTTTATAAAAGAATAAATCATTGGCTCCTGAAGAGGATGTTAAATTGCTCAAACTAATGATCATTTGAGGCTACTAGTATCTGCCCTGCCTGTGTGTATTTGTGGGGCCGTGGTCGTCCCACTGGTCTGATTGATGATCTGGCTCCACTCAAACCACAGAAAATCTTGGAATCTAACACAATCATCCAAAGGAGGACTAAACTAGTACTAGTAGACAAACAAAGGTCTGTGGTAGAGTGAATATTCATGAGATGCACTTCTTGACCAGAGAAGTGAAATGAGTACGGAGATCCAAAAATAAGGAATGACTCATATGACAAAAAAATCAATCAAAACCTCGCAAGACTGAAGTTTCTTTTTGGCAAATCCAAATCCTTATATGACGTATAGAGAGTACGTAGATGGGAAGGTATAACAAACTGGCACAAACGAAGTTATTTGATAGATAGAATATCATCTACCATAGCATGTTTGATTGATGAAAGCTCTCTTTTCACCAAAAAGAATCCTCTATCGTCGGAATATGAGGACATAAAAGAGCGTGTCAAGCACACAATAGAATAAGTCAAAGCCTCCTTTGCATAAGAGCCACATACCGGTAGACTAAATTTAGTCAAGCAAGTTGAGCAGTATTTGAACCTTTATGACAACGAATCCTCCCGACCCCTATTGAGCAGATAACAGAATCACGCAATCAAATCCCCTAGTTCACTTCATACCAGTCGATAAATCTGTGAAGCACCAGCCCTTGCCGCCGTATTATAGAACTAGCGGACTTGTTTAGATTAGTTCAAGTCGTACCTCCCCTAAAAAAAAGGTTCAAGTCGTACCTAATAGCTACAGCTGTAAACTATTATCCCTCCAAGTAGAACCATCTTTGCATGGTCAGCATTCATAACCACAGGCATATTTTCAAGGATAATTCAAAGTGTTGATTCAGTTTACTAGACGATCTGATGTTCCAGTACTTATGGCCGCGGGAAAGAGCACCAGAGATATGGGATGCTACCTTTGTAGCTCCAGATTCAGCCGAGGTCTCCATATAAGCAAACCTTGACCACACGTTGGACAGATTGACGGTTCTCTACCCAAGAAATTGGTAGTCTAGCAGGACTAGCCAGTACCATATGTGAGACATGTCCTGAAGAAGACTGCAAAGGGACACAGGACAGGACAATTTTACCCTACTTATGGAATTAAGACTGTTTACAAGAAACGACCCAATGGAATAAAAATGAAAAATTATGATCTACTCTAAAATGATAACACAGGGGAAACTATGATCTACTCTAAAATGGAAGGAAAAAAACACCCTGTGGCTGGCCTCTGCTAGCACGATCGAATAGCAAACAGTACCTTAACTGCGTACCACCTGAACAAATCGTAGAGGAAAATATAGAGCTCTTTGCTCCCACCACATATATCATAGTATATAATAACCGTGGATAAACTCAATCGTAAATTATGCAAGGAAATCCAACGGATTAAAAAAGAAGAAAATGAGATCTAAAGAAGCATATACGGCTGAATTTCCATAATTACAACATCCAGTGCAGAAACCTCAAAACAATCGATGGAGGGGCCAGGACTCTGAATGAATCAAGAATCCATTCGCGAACGAAATATGTATGGACAGTTGGACAAGAAACACACAAACAAACAAGGAAAGGAAACAAAGCAAGAGAAGATAGAGCACCAAATCTTCGAGAAGGGAAGAGGGACCGAGGCAGGGAAAAGGCCAGGGAATCACCTAGGATCTATCTCAATGGAGGAGGAGGAGGAGACTCTCCTGTCTTTGCGCAGAGGGAGGGAGGGAGAGAGAGAGAGATTCTGTTTTGTTAGAGAGAGAGGGGGGGTTGGAGGGAGAGAGATTCTGTTAGACAAGGAGGGAGGGCGCGTGTATATGGTAGTATCAGGCTGATGGAGTATTCTGCCTGCGGGGAGGCTCGCCTCGTGGGTGCGCTACGTCACATGACGGTGCCGTCCGTTGGCCTCCCACACGGCGCTCTTTTTTTTCCCCACGCACGCACGCACCTACCTGGCTCCGGTCGGCTCGCGGCGATGCCGGGCTGGCATAAATGACTGCCTGATTGGCTCACCTCCTTCTCACATTGTATGGTGCACATTCCTCTGGTGCACGTATCGCAAGGGCCCAGTATGGTGGATTCTTCTCCCTTCCCAGGAGCGTTTGCTTTTGTGCAACTGTGACAGCACGTTTGGTAGGTTTGGATCGGGAATTTGGTGGCGATGTTTTCAGCATCTGATTACTCATGTTTGTTTTGATCGGAATTGTGTGCAACCCCTCTGAGATGTGGGGTCAATAAGCCTATTTTGACGTTTAGCAAGTTTGTGAGGTTTGGGAACTCGCCTACCGCGAGGTCAAAGACCTTCCAATGAGTGAAGGACCTTGTGTTGGTACTCATCTTTGCATCTAGTGCTTCCTTGACGAAGAAACATGATTCTGAGGACGCTTTTATTACCCCCTTTATTTTATTCTAAAATATAGTTTCACTAGCAAAAATACATTTTTTTATTAATATAAGGTCGCTATCTTTTCATGAGAAGAATTGATTAGATTTTTCCTTCTACAATGGTGCTTATTAATATAAACGTTGATGCAGCCATAGAAAGAGAGGCAACACAAGCCCACACGAGAGATTTTCCACATAATTAGCCATGCTATTTATTTGTTAGCTTTATTTTCTTGTTATCTGAAAACAAAACAAGGAGTCTCTCATAATAAAAATGCTAGGCCTACGATTTTTTTTCTACTAACCTATGTAAGTTCCTCCCCCCGCTAATCAAATCCCCCCCCCCCCATGAATTTCAGGGTAGGCCCATGCCCCAACTAATGACCATTAAAAAGCTGCCAAATCACTATGTAACCCTCTCACTGCGTAATCCTTATATACCATCAAGAGAATACAAAACATAATGAGTGTCATCTGGCCTCTGCATAATTAAGATGCACAAAGTCTACACAAACAGTCTCATAATATAAAAAAAGACATATCGACATAAATAAAGTCGTATAAGACACAAACTATGCCTATATTGAGGAGGGTGGAGGTCCTATCCAAGGACTATGCTGCCACCCATGTTGGTTAAAAACCTTCCTGGCTAATGATGTCCCACAAGTGTAGGGGGTCCACTATAGTTCTTCTCGACAAGTAAGAGTATCGTTCCCGCGAGGAGCTGAAGGAAATGATAACCGCAAAATAGCAAGGTTTCCCTGCAAGTAGTAAAAAATGTAACGATTTAGTGTTTCGTGGGATGTTTGAGCAATGAAATGTGATCAACATTAAAAAGTAAAAGTGTGCATCAAGTGGCCTGATCCTTGATAATATCAATGACAAGCCGGCTGTGTTACTTATGATGATCAAACGTTCTTGACGACATCGGGATAATGGCATAGTTGTTAATTTCCATGTATCACTTGCATTGATTGTCGTTGCTTAGTTGATGTTGCAGGGATGGAGCCTAACATAATGTGTACCAAAATCATTGAATACAGATACTTATCATTGTTCTCTCGGTAAGTAACGCAAATATCCAGATCTACTAAGGTAAATACCTAACCATAGCTATAACTTCCTTTAGGGTCTCTATTCACCCCTTATTTTACAACTCATTAATTGATCGAACGACAATATCTGTCATTCCGACCTCCCATCCTAAACTTAATATGGAATTATGCTCTTCTCTAGGTCCATATAGGTGAAGTCTCATGAAGTCGGCGTTCTCATAAGACCACTAGAGAATTACACTACAACATGATTAATTAACAACATTTATTGCAAATAAATATGGCACTTGTTAACTAGCCTTCTCCCATGTCCTCAAGAACACAAAGGGAACTGTTCACACCACATCATGGCGATTATGTTCAGTATGGTAATGATAATTATAACAATATGAAAGTAATGATCTTTCACCAATAAAACACAAGGCGTCAACTACTATAACAACAATTACCAACCATAAGTACAAATGGTGATCCAACGCCCATGCGGCCCTCTCCCAGCCCTACCACTTGGCGCGGCTCGAGTGGAGGGGACGTTGTGATACAAATTCCCCCTAGAAAGCCGCTTGTGTCACCTGGCCCAGATCTACCCAGATCCTCTACGGGTGAACCTTCTTTTGGTGTGTCACCAAGATCTTCTGCGCCATAGCTACAAATAACTCCGCCAACATCTACATGTGCACCACCAGAAACTCCTCTTAGGCGCAATACCATGTCCGAATCTTGTATCTTCAAACCCATAGAATAAACTGATAATACAAAAAAGTATGATAAGCTTAGGAGGTGTGGATTCCTTACTAGTACCAGTGAACTGGTTCAATTGGATTCACTTGGATGATGCTCTTTCTCATGAGGATCGAAAGAAGGCTATGTATCATGAGTACCTAGCACATATTAAATATAAAACATGACGCTTAGTCCCAACAGAAAAAGGCATACATGTGATTGACTAAAAATGGGTTTACAAAATTTAAAGTAAATCAGATGGGAGCATAGATAGATACAAGGCTATACTAGTTGGAAATGGTTTTAAACAAAGTTTTGGTATAGACTATGAAGATACCTTTAGTCCATCTGTTAAGTTTGCTACCTATACTTGCAAAATCTATTGTTGCATCCAGGGTGGAGTCTACGACAACTAGATGTTCAAAACGTGTTTCTTCATGGTGTTCTTGAGGAAGAAGTGTTCACCTGGCAACCACGAAGATATGAAAGTAAAAGCACACCTCAGTCTGTATGCAAGTTAGATAAAACTTTGTATGGAATGAAGCAAGCCACGAGAGCGTGGTACTCAAGACTGAGCACACAACTATGAAAACTTGGGTCTACTCCATCCAAAGGTGATACCTTTATAACAAAGGAAACACTATCATATTTGTCCTTGTCTATGCTGATGATATGCTTGTTGCCAATTATAGTCCAAATGCCACCATCTGCCAGCTTTGAGATATAAATTTGGAGCTTGCTCTCAAGGACTTCAGGAATCTGCATTGTTTCCTTGTTATAGAAACCAAGAAGGTAGCAAATGGTATACTCTTAACACGAGAAAAAGACACTGCTGATATTCTCGGAAGGGTAGGACTGGAGCATTGCAAGCCTATAAGTACACCACTCTCAACTTCAGAAAACTCACAGTTGAGGGAGAAGCACTTGGGCCAAAAGATGCAACAAATTATATGAGTGTTGTGGGTGCACTACAATACTTGGCCCTGACTCGTCGTGGTATTTCATACTTTGATAATGACATATTTCAATATTTGCATGCTCGTAATACAATCCAATGGCCTGTATTTGAACGAATTTTGAGGTATCTAAAGTTTACAAAGGCACCTGGACTTCAGATTGTCAAGTCTCCATCCATGCTTGTCGGCGCATACTCTGATGCAGATTGGGTAGGGTGTGCTGATAATAGGAGATCCACGGATGGACCCTTTTTTGTATTTTTGGGATCGAGTCTTATGTCATGGAGTGCAAGAAATAAGTTGTTGTCTCAAGATCAAGCACTCAGGTAGAGTATAAGGCCATAGCTAATGTGACAGTTGAAGTCATGTGAGTTCAGACTTTGCTTTGTGGCCTTGGAATTAAATCTCCACATGTTGCAAGGTTATGATGTGATAATATTGATGCTACCTACCTCTCAGCCAATCCTGTTTTTCATGCACAAACAAAACATATTGAAGTTAATCTTCACTTCGTTGGAGAAAGAGTAGCTCGCAAGCTGCCCAACATCAGGTTTATTTCCATTGGAGATCAGCTTGCTGATGGCTTTACAAAACCTATCACAATGAGACGGTTAAATCACTTCAAGTGCAATCTCAACCTCGCAAATCACCATAGAGTTTAGGGGGGGGGGTGTTAGATAGTTAGGATCTAGATAGAATCTTGTTAACTTCTGATCATCTACCCTTCCAGTTGTAAACCTCTTGTATCTCAGTCTCCTGTAATCGGACATATCCATGCGTTCGTCTAGGACTTTTACGCCATGACTTGCCTGCTATATATACACCACGCAACCCTACGGGGTGATCATGCTTACCAATTTACAAATAGTTCAGTTGAAATGTTCAATCCAATATTTATTTTTTACAAATATGAATTACCTATGTCCAAAGATACTAGCAGCAGTCATTCGGGTTAGCGAGCTGCTGCCCGAGACCATGGTCCTTGTCATCCTCGGCATCGCGCATTGGGGGAAACAGGTGTGGTCGCAAGGACTTTTGAGGAGAGGCGAGAGGAGAGGCACCAGAGGAACGGGGGAGGGGCGGAGGGCAGTGAGGCGGCTGGCCAGCGGCCCACTCGCATGTGTGCTAGGTCAAGAGGTCGGTTGTTTTTCTTCCTCGCGCGTTGGAAAACTCAAAAGGACGAAGACTATTCAGCCCCAGGCCCAACTTCTCAAAACCTATGTAGGCTGGGAAGTCGATTTTTTTATGCCCCAACCCTGGGCTCTAGGGCCCAACTCTATGCTAGGATCGATTGGTCGAAATTCGACTAGTTTGTTGACTTCTGAAATCGAGGCCAAGCTAAACTCCAACTTATGCATACAAGTATGTGTTTATGATAATATTCTTTCTTTTAACAACGCACGACATGGTGTCTTGAAGTACTATAAACAATGTCCTTTTAAGGTTCACAAGTAAGCTAGACATGTGCTTCCAAATGTCAATGCGATGCTAATGAGAGAAGTAAATGAAATTAAATAACGGGGTGATTCTTGATAAGTAAGTCGATCGATATATCTTCAGAAACATACTACATCCGTATTGGCTTTTAGGGTTTTTCTTTGTGGGGGAAATAGATTTTCGATTTCATTAGCAAAAATGCGTTCTATATCATAAAAAATATTTTTAAAATTTGTCGTTGAATGGATTTTCTAAACATATATTTTTGTGGCATACTATGTACTCCCTCCGTGTAGTATCAAAAACGCTCTTATATTATGGGACGGAGAGAGTATATTTTACTAGTTATATTGATAACCTAAATTCCCGTGCCAATTATATTTCCATGCAGAGGGAGTAGTGAAAAATCAGAGAATATATAATGCACAAGGTATAGTACCAAAAGTATAACAAGTGAGGGTTTCTGTGTTCGATTTCTTCAGATTGTAAGGCACCCAGCAGAAGAAGCCAAGCAGACTAAATGTTTACTCGTATATGAAGGCGACGCTTGGCGCATGCAATTTGTTAGTACCCGGATTAGTTAACTGGCTGCACAATTATTAGCTTTGGCCTGACCTATTGGGAGCGACGGATTCTTCCAGATTCAAAAGGACAACTTGGAAGCAATAAGATAACACCCTACTTGAGATGGTGTGACGTAAGAAGGAACAGCCACTGGACGGCCGCAAAGGTTTCTCTGAATATATAAGCTGCCGCTCAATTATCAGTGCTGTAACCAGGATTAATATATATGTTACGCCGGAAACACTTCACGTACTAGAAGAATCTACACGGGGTATGTCACCGTACGGGGAACCATCAAATTGGTGGTATTGTGGGTGTTGGCAGATATGATTAACTAACTCCCGGGTTCTGTAGACGACTCAATGCAGTCCATGCAACCGAGCACCATTGAAGAAATCAATTTTATGCTCTAGCTAGATCGATCGTTCATTGCAACTAAAATTATATCCAGAAGATATATCCAGTGTCGTAGAAACCTAACTGCATCACGTCAAACAATGCGTCTATAAAAAAAACAGTTGTTATAATTCATGCGTCGTATTTTTGCCCTTTGTGAGGCGCAAAAGGGTAGAATGTAGCTTACAAGAATTTTATGGATTTAATTTCTTAGCGAGGTTGGCTTATCAAAGTGTCTATGAGACAAGAGGCTGCATTAGTTTCTTATCAATTAAATCATGTCATTGAATGTTACAGTGGCTTTCAATCATGGAGCTGTATGATATTAATTGATGTGTTCTTTGTTTTATAAACTCTACTAATTTATAAGTTTTCTTCTTCTGCATTATACTAATCCACAGGTTGATGATGACATATTTCTTGCATGGCCAAAGGTGGGTTTTTTCGCTGAGAAAAAAGAGGGCGGGGTTTTGTTGTCCACGAGTAAATAGCCCTTTGTTCCCCAAAAGAACACTTTTGGTGATGAATATTTGAATTTTTGTAAGGATATTTGGTGTTAGGTGGTTCAGATCTATGTAAGGATTCAATGGCGACAACTACGACAGCAGGGCGCTGGTCCTTAGGTGCACATGCAAGAAGACTTTCAGGCTATCATCGAGAAGATCAAGCCGGCTCTGTTAGGGGAGCGACTACAGCGGCGTGTCGGCATATCATTCTGACGACAGTAGTGGTCGTTCGGTGGTCTCAAAATCTCAATGTAATTGTTTTATGTGTGAGTTGCTTTGTACTTCCGGTGAACTTTTATAATAGATCTGTTTATTTTCGCATAAAAAAAAGTTGGATGCAGTGAAAGACGTATATAGATTTATGTTATAAACAAAAGGTAAGCAAATATAGGAAACAAGTCTCGTTTTGATGGCTGCTAGGTTGTTGAACCTCATTCAGAATTAAAAACAGAATATTTCCTCTCTCCTTTTAACCTTCTGAAGCTCAATCTCTAGTGACTAATGGTTAACAAGCCATGTTCAAGAGAACCTGAGTCTTGGGTACCTAGCTCAAAAGCGTTCGAATGTGCATTTGCAATTTTATCTCAAATATACCAAAACCCATGACTTGAGTACGGTAGTGGCATGTGTTTGATGTTTAGTATCTATGATATCCAAATATTAGGATGAATGGTAACGATGAGTAAACTTTGGGAACCAGAAATAATGAAATCTAACTTATTTCACAAATGACGCATTGTGTAGTTATACCTACAAGAAAAGAAGTGATAGAGAATATATGTTGATAGAATTGATTGCTTTTCTTTGCGGGGCACCGATAGAATTGTTTATAGAGTTACAATTAGATGCAACTGTTAGATCAGAAATGAGGTTTACTTCCCGTAGACCTTTTTGGCTATAATTTCAAAAGCGTGATGTACTCATCGAAATAGCATTTAATTTAGCTCATTCTTTACTTTCCATCCAATGTCGATTTCACTCTTAGTTTGCTGCAGAACTGTTGGGAAACGTTGCATGGAAAATAAAAAAAATTGTACGCACACATAAGATCTATCAAGGAATTGCATAGCAACAAGAGGGGAGAGTGTGTCTACGTACCCTCGTAGACCGTAAGCGTTTGTTAACGCGGTTGATGTAGTCGAACTTTTTCGCAATCCAACCGATCGAGTACCGAGCGTATGGCACCTCCGCGTTCAGCACATGTTCAGCTCGGTGACGTCCTCGCCTTCTCGATCCAGCAAGACGGCGAAGTAGTGGATGAGTTCCGGCAGCACGACGGCGTGATGACGGTGATGGTGAAGCTATCTCCGCAGGGCTTCGTCTAAGCACTATGAAAATATGACCGAGGGTGTAAATGATGGAGGGGGCGCCGCACACGGCTAAGCAATTGTCGTGGTTATGTGTGGCGCCCCCCTCCCACACATATATATATAGATGGGGGGAGAGGGGAGTGGCCAAGGGGTGCCTGAAGTAGGGCCGAATCCTACTTGGGCTCCTGCCCTTGGCCGCCCCCCTTCCATATTTGCCATAGGGGAAAAGGGAAAGGGGGAAAGGGAGAGGGAAGGAAGGGGGAGGCCGAATCCCCCCTTTTCCTTTCTCCCACTTGGCCGGCTGCCATAGGGGGTGCGCCAGTCCACTGTGGGCTGGTGTGCTCCCCTCTAATGTCCCAATAGGCCCATTACCCTCCCGGGGTGTCCGCTACCCCCTCCGGTATTCCGATGACTACCCGGTACACTCCGAAACAATTCTGGTGTCCGAATACCATCGTCATATATATCAATCTTTACCTCCGGGCCATTCCGGAGCTCCTCGTCAAGTCCGTGATCTCATCCGGGACTCCGAGCAATATTCGGTCACCAAATCATATAACTCATATAACACTATATCATCAACGAACTTAAGCGTGCGGACCCTACGGGTTCGAGAACTATGTATACATGACCGAGACACCTCTCCAGTCAATAACCAATAGCTGAACCTGGATGCCCATATTGGCTCCTACATATTCTATGAAGATCATTATCGGTCGAACCTTATGACAACATACGTAATTCCATTTGTCCATCGGTATGTTACTTTCCCGAGATTCGATCGTTGATATCTTCATACCTAGTTCCATCTTGTTACATGCAAGTCTCTTTACTCATTTCGTAATACATCATCCTGCAACTAACTCCTTAGTCACTTTGCTTGCAAGGCTTCCTATGATGTGTATTACTGAGAGGGCACAGAGATACCTCTCTGATACTCGGAGTGACAAATCCTAATCTCGATCTATGCCAACTCAACAAACACCTTTGGAGATACCTGTAGAGCATCTTTATGATCACCCAGTTATGTTGTGACATTTGATAGCACACAAGGTATTCCTCCGGTATCCGGGAGTTGCATAATCTCATAGTCGAAGGAATATGTATTTGACATTAAGAAAGCAATAGCAATAAACTGAACGATCAATATGCTAAGCTAACGGATGGGTGTTGTCCATCACATCATTCCCTAATGATGTGATCCCGTTATCAAATGACAACTCATGTCTATGGTTAGGAAACCTTAACCATCTTTGATCAATGAGCTAGTCTAGTAGAGGCTCACTAGGGACATGGTGGTTGTTTATGTATCCACACATGTATTTAAGCTTCCGGTCAATACAATTCTAGCATGAATAATGAACCTTTATCATGATTTAGGAAAATAATAACCATTTTATTATTGCCTCTAGGGCATATTTCCATAAGTCTCCCACTTGCACTAGAGTCAATAATCTAGTTCACATCAGCATGTGATTAACACCCATTGTTCACATCACCATGTGACCAACACCAAAAGAGTTTACTAGAGTCAATGATCTAGTTCACATTGCCATGTGATTAACACCCAAATAGTACTAAGGTGTGATCATGGTTTGCTTGTGAGAGAAGTTTAGTCAACGGGTCTGTCACATTCAGATCTGTATGTATTTCGCAAATTTCTATGTCTACAATGATGTGCATGGAGCTACTCTAGCTAATTGCTCCCACTTTCAATATGCATCCAGATTGATATTCACAGTCATCCGAATCAATGTCAAAGCTTGCATCGACGTAAATCTTTACGACTAACTCTTTATCATCTCCATAACCAAGAAAATATTTCCTTAGTTCTCTAAGGATAATTTTGACCGCTGTCCAATGATCTACTC